>NC_048588.1:37736264-37846264 GCF_013265735.2 Oncorhynchus mykiss
GTATTGAGTCATGTTGAAATATAAAACCACAATTTCAGCATTTGTGTTCGTTTCTTGTTTGAGTAAAACACAACAAAAAATATACAGTTTTACAACAACATATATTTTTTTTTTACACTGAAATATGTTCTGATAGTAGTGTTTTGAGTGTAATCTCGGTTGTCACTAAGTTAAAAGTCATTTGATGTTCGTGTGCGTGTCTCATTTGTACGCCGAGGAACATTTTGAGCAGGGAGAACATGATTCTGATTGCCGAGTTTCATTTTGCAAGATGTCTGTGATTGTTTGGGGGAAATTGGCTGGCTGTTTTGTGTTTGGTGTTTAGAGTAACTGAGATGTAGTTTCGGGAAACTTGTGTTAACAAATTAGGAAAAACTGCTATAGATTGACTGACCTCCCACAACTTGGTTCTACTTTTCCCGGTGACATCAGCCGTTGAACTGGGTTCACCCACCGCAGGGTGACGAATTCCCTCCACACCATCCCCACCCATTCACAGCTCACCTTCTCTCTCTTTCTCAAAATAATAGCTTTCTGTACCACGGGTTGGCTGTAGTGTAATAGTGTGGTGTAGTGTAATGGTGTAGTGTAATGGTGTAGTGTAGTGTAATAGTGTAGTGTAGTGTAATGGTGTAGTGTAGTGTAGTGTTGTGTACTCGTGTGGTGGAGTGTAATAGTATAGTGTAGTGTAGTGTAGTGTAATAGTGTATTAGTGTAGTGTAATAGTGTAATAGTGTAGTGTAATAGTGTAATAGTATAGTGTAGTGTAATAGTGTGGTGTAGGGTAGTGTAATAGTGTAGTGTAGTGTAGTGTAATGGTGTAGTGTAATGGTGTAGTGTAGTGTAATGGTGTAGTGTAGTGTAATGGTGTAGTGTAGTGTAGTGTTGTGTACTCGTGTGGTGGAGTGTAATAGTATAGTGTAGTGTAGTGTAGTGTAATAGTGTATTAGTGTAGTGTAATAGTGTAATAGTGTAGTGTAATAGTGTAATAGTATAGTGTAGTGTAATAGTGTGGTGTAGGGTAGTGTAATAGTGTAGTGTAGTGTAGTGTAATGGTGTAGTGTAATGGTGTAGTGTAGTGTAATAGTGTAGTGTAGTGTAGTGTAGTGTAATGGTGTAGTGTAATCGTGTAGTGTAGTGTAATAGTGTGGTGTAGTGTAATGGTGTAGTGTAATGGTGTAGTGTAATAGTGTAGTGTAATAGTGTAGTGTAGTGTAGTGTAATAGTGTAGTGTAATGGTGTAGTGTAGTGTAATAGTGTGGTGTAGTGTAGTGTAATGGTGTAGTGTAATGGTGTAGTGTAATAGTGTAGTGTAGTGTAGTGTAGTGTAATGGTGTAGTGTAATAGTGTAGTGTAATGTAGTGTAATGGTGTAGTGTAATGGTGTAGTGTAGTGTAATAGTGTAGTGTAGTGTAGTGTAGTGTAATGGTGTAGTGTAGTGTAATAGTGTAGTGTAGTGTAGTGTAGTGTAGTGTAGTGTAGTGTAATGGTGTAGTGTAGTGTAATAGTGTAGTGTAGTGTAGTGTAGTGTAAGGGTGTAGTGTAGTGTAATAGTGTAGTGTAGTGTAGTGTAGTGTAGTGTAATGGTGTAGTGTAATAGTGTAGTGTAGTGTAGTGTAATGGTGTAGTGTAATGGTGTAGTGTAGTGTAATAGTGTAGTGTAGTGTAGTGTAGTGTAGTGTAATGGTGTAGTGTAGTGTAATAGTGTAGTGTAGTGTAGTGTAGTGTAATGGTGTAGTGTAATGGTGTAGTGTAATAGTGTGGTGTAGGGTAGTGTAATAGTGTGGTGTAGTGTAGTGTAATGGTGTAGTGTAATGGTGTAGTGTAATGGTGTAGTGTAGTGTAATGGTGTAGTGTAATGGTGTAGTGTAATGGTGTAGTGTAATGGTGTAGTGTAGTGTAATGGTGTAGTGTAATGGTGTAGTGTAGTGTAATGGTGTAGTGTAATGGTGTAGTGTAATGGTGTAGTGTAGTGTAATGGTGTAGTGTAGTGTAATAGTGTAGTGTAATGGTGTAATGTAATGGTGTAGTGTAGTGTAGTGTAGTGTAATGGTGTAGTGTAGTGTAATGGTGTAGTGTAGTGTAATAGTGTAGTGTAGTGTAGTGTAGTGTAGTGTAGTGTAATGGTGTAGTGTAATGGTCTAGTGTAGTGTAATGGTGTAGTGCAGTGCGCACTGCTTCATTACATGTAAACAGACCCTATCCTGCCTGCAGTGCTGAACAGTGAACAGACAGACAGACAGACAGACAGACAGAGGTGTGTTTGTATACAGTGCCCTCTCTCTGTCTCTACTCTGGGCAGTGCCCTCTCTCTGTCTCTACTCTGGGCAGTGCCCTCTCTCTGTCTCTACTCTGGGCAGTGCCCTCTCTCTGTCTCTGCTCTGGGCAGTGTCTGTGATCTGTCTGCTCTGGGCAGTGTCAGTGATCTGGGCAGTGCCCTCTCTCTGCCTCTACTCTGGGCAGTGCCCTCTCTCTGCCTCTACTCTGGGCAGTGCCCTCTCTCTGCCTCTGCTCTGGGCAGTGCCCTCTCTCTGCCTCTACTCTGGGCAGTTCCCTCTCTCTGCCTCTGCTCTGGGCAGTGTCTGTGATCTGTCTGCTCTGGGCAGTGTCTGTGATCTGGGCAGTGCCCTCTCTCTCCCTCTACTCTGGGCAGTGCCCTCTCTCTGCCTCTGCTCTGGGCAGTGCCCTCTCTCTGCCTCTACTCTGGGCAGTTCCCTCTCTCTGCCTCTGCTCTGGGCAGTGTCTGTGATCTGTCTGCTCTGGGCAGTGTCTGTGATCTGGGCAGTGCCCTCTCTCTGCCTCTACTCTGGGCAGTGCCCTCTCTCTGCCTCTACTCTGGGCAGTGCCCTCTCTCTGCCTCTGCTCTGGGCAGTGCCCTCTCTCTGCCTCTACTCTGGGCAGTGCCCTCTCTCTGCCTCTGCTCTGGGCAGTGCCCTCTCTCTGCCTCTACTCTGGGCAGTGCCCTCTCTCTGCCTCTGCTCTGGGCAGTGCCCTCTCTCTGCCCCTGCTCTGGGCAGTTCCCCCTCTCTCTGCCAGTCTCTACATTATCCTTAGACCACCTGATGGCAGACGGCTGTACTGATAGATAGCGAGTGAACTGCTCTGCTCGACGTGGTTTAAGGTTTTACACACACAGCTCGTTAAGGCCAATTTGTGCCTCTTGTCAGTCGCCAGTTTTGGTACAGCAGAGTAGCAGAGGGACTGTGAGAGCAGAACAGGATAAGTGAGCCACACAGTCAGAAGCTCTGCTTTCATCTGGCCTTGTGGTTGTTGCTGTTCACGCCGGTTAACGGTAGCAACGGCGGGTTGTGGCGGAACAGTTTGTTTTACGTAGCTGTTCTCTGCTCCTACTGTTTATGGTTTATGAGCGATGAACGTGACACATATGGTCGACCGTATTACAAACACACCACACAAGCCGTACTCTGACTACCCACAACAAGGAGCCCACATCGTCAGTGAGTACAGGGTTAGTCAGGGTTAGGGAAGGAGGCAGGATGTGGGGATTTTCCTCTCTGACCATCAGATGACTATGGGACAGCTAAGAAAGAAGACACACGTCAGTGGGCTCTAAGATCAAGGTGGTCTGAACCAGGCTTAGACTTGGGGTTGATCCAGGCTTAGGGTTGAACCAGGTTTAGGGTTGAACCAGCCTTAGGGTTGAACCAGGCTTAGGGTTGAACCAGGTTTAGACTTGGGGTTGATCCAGGCGTAGGGTTGAACCAGGTTTAGGGTTGAACCAGGTTTAGACTTGGGATTGAACCAGGCTTAGGGTTGAACCAGGTTTAGGGTTGAACCAAATTTAGACTTGGGGTTGAACCAGGCTTAGGGTTGAACCTGGTTTAGGTGTAGGGTTGAACCAGGTTTAGAGTTGAACCAGGTTTACGGTTGAACCAGGCTTAGGGTTGAACCAGGTTTAGGTGTAGGGTTGAACCAGGTTTAGGTGTAGGGTTGAACCAGGTTTAGGTGTAGGGTTGAACCAGTTTTAGGTGTAGGGTTGAACCAGGTTTAGGTGTAGGGTTGAACCAGGTTTAGGTGTAGGGTTGAACCAGGTTTAGGTGTAGGGTTGAACCAGGTTTAGGTGTAGGGTTGAACCAGGTTTAGGTGTAGGATTGAGCCAGGTTTAGGGTTGAACCAGGTTTAGGTGTAGGGTTGAACCAGGTTTAGGTGTAGGGTTGAACCAGGTTTAGGTTTAGGGTTGAACCAGGTTTAGGTGTAGGGTTGAACCAGGTTTAGGTGTAGGGTTGAACCAGGTTTAGGTGTAGGGTTGAACCAGGTTTAGGTGTAGGGTTGAACCAGGTTTAGGTGTAGGATTGAGCCAGGTTTAGGGTTGAACCAGGTTTAGGTGTAGGGTTGAACCAGGTTTAGGTGTAGGATTGAGCCAGGTTTAGGGTTGAACCAGGTTTAGGTGTAGGGTTGAACCAGGCTAAGAAAACAAATGAATAAGCTATATTTTAATTCAGAGATGTCTTCTAACGGGTAAAGAAATAAACTGTGGTTGGAATGAGAGGACAGACAGACAGACGGACAGACAGACAGACGGACGGACAGACAGACGGACGGACGGACAGACAGACAGACGGACAGACAGACGGACAGACGGACGGACACGGACGGACAGACTTCTCTATGTCAATACTGACCTTCTCTATGTCAATACTGACCATCTCTATGTCAGTACCGACCATCTCTATGTCAGTACCGACCATCTCTATGTCAATACTGACCATCTCTATGTCAATACCGATCTTCTCTATGTCAATACCGACCATCTCTATGTCAATACTGACCATCTCTATGTCAATACCGACCTTCTCTATATCAATACTGACCTTCTCTATGTCAATGCGGACCTTCTCTATATCAATACTGACCTTCTCTATGCCAATGCTGACCTTCTCTATGCCATTACTGACCTTCTCTATGTCAATACTGACCTTCTCTATGTCAATACTGACCATCTCTATGTCAGTACCGACCATCTCTATGTCAGTACCGACCATCTCTATGTCAATACTGACCATCTCTATGTCAATACCGATCTTCTCTATGTCAATACCGACCATCTCTATGTCAATACTGACCATCTCTATGTCAATACTGACCATCTCTATGTCAATACCGATCTTCTCTATGTCAATACCGACCATCTCTATGTCAATACTGACCTTCTCTATGTCAATACCGACCTTCTCTATATCAATACTGACCTTCTCTATGTCAATGCGGACCTTCTCTATATCAATACTGACCTTCTCTATGTCAATACCGACCTTCTCTATATCAATACTGACCTTCTCTATGTCAATGCGGACCTTCTCTATATCAATACTGACCTTCTCTATGCCAATGCTGACCTTCTCTATGCCATTACTGACCTTCTCTATGTCAATACTGACCTTCTCTATGTCAATACTAACCTTCTCTATGTCAATACTGACCTTCTCTATGTCAATCCCGGATGTGACGCACTAACACACTACTTGCACTATGAGCAAACACACACGCATTCGAGCCGTCAGGATGTTGTGGTGATCAGTTTCCTGTTCCTGTTGCTCTTCCTGCCCTTTTTCCATTCGCTGCTGACACTCCTTTGGGTGCGTTCCAAAACTCATCATGTTTCCTAGCTGTTATATGAAGTCACTTCCTGTGCTCCTGGGTGGCCGGACGGGAGAGAGACAGAGATAGAGGGGGGGGGGGGGAAAGAGGGGGAGAGAGGGAGAGAGAGTAGGGGGAGAGAGAGAGAGAGAGTAGGGGGAGAGAGAGAGAGATAGAGGGGGATGGGAGAGAGGGGGAGAGAGAGAGGGGGAGAGGGAGCGGGGGAGAGGGAGCGGGGGAGAGGGAGAGAGAGTAGGGGGAGAGAGAGAGAGAGAGAGGAGGATGGGAGAGAGAGTAGGGGGAGAGAGGGAGAGAGAGTAGGGGGAGAGAGAGAGGGAGAGAAAGAGAGAGAGAGAAAGATTGAGAAAGGGAGAGGGGAAGAGAGAGCAAGACAGAGAGAGGTGGAGAAAGAGAGAGAGAGGGGGAGAGAGGGGGAGAGGGAGAGAGGGGGAGCGAGAGAGGGAGAGAGAGAGGGATGGAGAGAGAGAAGGCGAGAAAGAGAGAGAGGGGGAGAGAGAGAGGGAGAGAGAGAGGAGAGAGGGGGGAGAGAGAGCAAGAGAGAGGGAAAGAGAGAGGGAGCAGTACATCAGATCAGTAGGAGACTATTATATACTTTAGAGATGTCCGCCTCCTCTCCTCTCCTCTCCTCTCCTCTCCTCTCATCTCCTCTCCTCTCCTCTCCTCTACTCTACTCTACTCTCCTCTCAGCACTGTGACCGTGGCCGGGAGTTAAGAGATAAGAGACTGGTAAGTATCAACAAAACTCAGGCTGTACTGGAATGACCCCCTTCAAGTGATCTTATCCAACCAGCTCTATCTGCTATCACACAACCACTCACTGGCGCTCACTGGAAGTCTTAGTAACAACCTCACTGGACCTCACTGGACGTCTTAGTAACAACCTCACTGGACATCTCTGGACGTCTTAGTAACAACCTCACTGGACCTCACTGGACGTCTTAGTAACAACCTCACTGGACCTCACTGGACATCTTAGTAACAACCTCACTGGACATCTTAGTAACAACCTCACTGGACCTCACTGGACGTCTTATTAACAACCTCACTGGACGTCTTAGTAACAAACTCTCTGGACGTCTTAGTAACAACCTCACTGGACCTCTCTGGACGTCTTAGTAACAACCTCACTGGACCTCACTGGACGTCTTAGTAACAACCTCACTGGACGTCTTAGTAACAACCTCATTGGACGGCTTAGTAACAACCTCTCTGGACGTCTTAGTAACAACCTCACTGGACGTCTTAGTCACAACCTCACTGGACCTCACTGGACGTCTTAGTAACAACCTCACTGGAACTCTCTGGACGTCTTAGTAACAACCTCACTGGAACTCTCTGGACGTCGTAGTAACAACCTCACTGGAACTCTCTGGACATCTTAGTAACAACCTCACTGGACCTCACTGGACGACTTAGTAACAACCTCACTGGAACTCTCTGGACGTCTTAGTAACAACCTCACTGGACGTCTTAGTAACAACCTCACTGGAACTCACTGGACGTCTTAGTAACAACTTCACTGGACCTCTCTGGACGTTTTAGTAACAATCTCACTGGACCTCTCTGGACGTCTTAGTAACAACCTCACTGGACCTCTCTGGACGTCTTAGTAACAACCTCACTGGAACTCTCTGGACGTCTTAGTAACAACCTCACTGGACGTCTTAGTAACAACCTCACTGGACCTCTCTGGATGTCTTAGTAACAACCTCACTGGAACTCTCTGGACGTCTTAGTAACAACCTCACTTGACATCTTAGTAACAACCTCTCTGGACGTCTTAGTAACAACCTCACTGGAACTCTCTGGACGTCTTAGTAACAACCTCACTGGACGTCTTAATAACAACCTCACTGGAACTCACTGGACGTCTTAGTAACAACTTCACTGGACCTCTCTGGACGTTTTAGTAACAACCTCACTGGACCTCTCTGGACGTCTTAGTAACAACCTCACTGGACCTCTCTGGACGTCTTAGTAACAACCTCACTGGAACTCTCTGGACGTCTTAGTAACAACCTCACTTTACATCTTAGTAACAACCTCTCTGGACGTCTTAGTAACAACCTCACTGGAACTCTCTGGACGTCTTAGTAACAACCTTACTGGACGTCTTAGTAACAACCTCACTGGAACTCACTGGACGTCTTAGTAACAACTTCACTGGACCTCTCTGGACGTCTTAGTAACAACTTCACTGGAACTCTCTGGACGTCTTAGTAACAACCTCACTGGACGTCTTAGTAACAACCTCACTGGAACTCACTGGACGTCTTAGTAACAATCTCACTGGAACTCTCTGGACGTCTTAGTAACAACCTCACTGGACGTCTTAGTAACAACCTCACTGGAACTCACTGGACGTCTTAGTAACAACTTCACTGGACCTCTCTGGACGTCTTAGTAACAACCTCACTGGACCTCTCTGGACGTCTTAGTAACAACCTCACTGGAACTCTCTGGACATCTTAGTAACAACCTCACTTGACATCTTAGTAACAACCTCACTGGACGTCTTAGTAACAACTTCACTGGAACTCTCTGGACGTCTTAGTAACAACCTCACTGGACGTCTTAGTAACAACCTCACTGGAACTCACTGGACGTCTTAGTAACAACCTCACTGGAACTCTCTGGACGTCTTAGTAACAACCTCACTGGACGTCTTAGTATCAACCTCACTGGAACTCACTGGACGTCTTAGTAACATCTTCACTGGACCTCTCTGGACGTCTTAGTAATAACCTCACTGGACCTCTCTGGACGTCTTAGTAACAACCTCACTGGACCTCACTGGACATCTTAGTAACAACCTCACTGGACGTCTTAGTAACAACCTCTTGGGACGTCTTAGTAACAACCTCACTGGACGTCTTAGTAACAACCTCACTGGACCTCTCTGGACATCTTAGTAAAAACCTCACTTGACATCTTAGTAACAACCTCACTGGACGTCTTAGTAACAACCTCACTGGAAGTCTCTGGACGTCTTAGTAACAACCTCACTGGACGTCTTAGTAACAACCTCACTGGAACTCACTGGACGTCTTAGTAACAACTTCACTGGACCTCTCTGGACGTCTTAGTAACAACATCACTGGAACTCTCTGGACGTCTTAGTAACAACCTCACTGGACGTCTTAGTAACAACCTCACTGAAACTCACTGGACGTCTTAGTAACAACTTCACTGGACCTCTCTGGACGTCTTAGTAACAACCTCACTGGACCTCACTGGACGTCTTAGTAACAACCTCACTGGAACTCTCTGGACGTCTTAGTAACAACCTCACTGGACGTCTTAGTAACAACCTCACTGGACCTCACTGGACGTCATAGTAACAACCTCTCTGGACCTCACTGGACATCTTAGTAACAACCTCACTGGACCTCTCTGGACGTCTTAGTAACAACCTCACTGGACCTCACTGGACATCTTAGTAACAACCTCTCTGGACCTCACTGGACGTCTTAGTAACAACCTCACTGGACCTCTCTGGACATCTTAGTAACAACCTCACTGGACGTCTTAGTAACAACCTCACTGGACCTCTCTGGACGTCTTAGTAACAACCTCACTGGACGTCTTAGTAACAACCTCACTGGACCTCTCTGGACGTCTTATTAACAACCTCACTGGACGTCTTAGTAACAACCTCACTGGAAGTCTTAGTAACAACCTCACTGGACGTCTTAGTAACAACCTCACTGGAAGTCTTAGTAACAACCTCTCTGGACGTCTTAGTAACAACCTCACTGGAACTCTCTGGACGTCTTAGTAACAACCTCACTGGACGTCTTAGTAACAACCTCACTGGACATCTTAGTAACAACCTCACTGGACCTCTCTGGACGTCTTAGTAACAACCTCACTGGACCTCACTGGGCGTCTCTGGACGTCTTAGTAACAACCTCACTGGAACTCTCTGGACGTCTTAGTAACAATCTCACTGGACGTCTTAGTAACAACCTCACTGGACGTCTTAGTAACAATCTCACTGGAACTCACTGGACGTCTTAGTAACAACCTCATTGGGCGTCTTAGTAACAATCTCACTGGACGTCTTAGTAACAACCTCACTGGACCTCATTGGGCGTCTTAGTAACAATCTCACTGGACCTCACTGGACGTCTTAGTAACAACCTCATTGGGCGTCTTAGTAACAATCTCACTGGACGTCTTAGTAACAACCTCACTGGACGTCTTAGTAACAATCTCACTGGACCTCATTGGACGTCTTAGTAACAACCTCACTGGACGTCTTAGTAACAATCTCACTGGACCTCATTGGACGTCTTAGTAACAACCTCACTGGACCTCACTGGGCGTCTCTGGACGTCTTAGTAACAACCTCATTGGGCGTCTTAGTAACAATCTCACTGGACGTCTTAGTAACAACCTCTCTGGACGTCTTAGTAACAATCTCACTGGAAGTCTCTGGACGTCTTAGTAACAACCTTACTGGACGTCTTAGTAACAACCTCACTGGAACTCACTGGACGTCTTAGTAACAACTTCACTGGACCTCTCTGGACGTCTTAGTAACAACTTCACTGGAACTCTCTGGACGTCTTAGTAACAACCTCACTGGACGTCTTAGTAACAACCTCACTGGAACTCACTGGACGTCTTAGTAACAACCTCACTGGAACTCTCTGGACGTCTTAGTAACAACCTCTCTGGACGTCTTAGTAACAACCTCACTGGAACTCACTGGACGTCTTAGTAACAACTTCACTGGACCTTTCTGGACGTCTTAGTAACAACCTCAATGGACCTCTCTGGACGTCTTAGTAACAACCTCACTGGACCTCTCTGGACGTCTTAGTAACAACCTCACTGGAACTCTCTGGACATCTTAGTAACAACCTCACTTGATATCTTAGTAACAACCTCACTGGACGTCTTAGTAACAACCTCACTGGAACTCTCTGGACGTCTTCGTAATAACCTCACTGGAACTCTCTGGACGTCTTAGTAACAACCTCACTGGACGTCTTAGTAACAACCTCACTGAAACTCACTGGACGTCTTAGTAACAACTTCACTGGACCTCTCTGGACGTCTTAGTAACAACCTCACTGGACCTCACTGGACGTCTTAGTAACAACCTCACTGGACCTCTCTGGACATCTTAGTAACAACCTCACTGGACCTCACTGGACGTCTTAGTAACAACCTCACTGGACCTCTCTGGACGTCTTAGTAACAACCTCACTGGACGTCTTAGTAACAACCTCACTGGACCTCTCTGGACGTCTTAGTAACAACCTCACTGGACGTCTTAGTAACAACCTCACTGGAAGTCTTAGTAACAACCTCACTGGACCTCACTGGACATCTTAGTAACAACCTCACTGGACCTCTCTGGACGTCTTAGTAACAACCTCACTGGACCTCTCTGGACATCTTAGTAAAAACCTCACTTGACATCTTAGTAACAAACTCACTGGACGTCTTAGTAACAACCTCACTGGAAGTCTCTGGACGTCTTAGTAACAACCTCACTGGATGTCTTAGTAACAACCTCACTGGAACTCACTGGACGTCTTAGTAACAACTTCACTGGACCTCTCTGGACGTCTTAGTAACAACCTCACTGGACCTCACTGGACGTCTTAGTAACAACCTCACTGGAACTCTCTGGACGTCTTAGTAACAACCTCACTGGACGTCTTAGTAACAACCTCACTGGACCTCACTGGACGTCATAGTAACAACCTCTCTGGACCTCACTGGACATCTTAGTAACAACCTCACTGGACCTCTCTGGACGTCTTAGTAACAACCTCACTGGACCTCACTGGACATCTTAGTAACAACCTCTCTGGACCTCACTGGACGTCTTAGTAACAACCTCACTGGACCTCTCTGGACATCTTAGTAACAACCTCACTGGACCTCACTGGACGTCTTAGTAACAACCTCACTGGACCTCTCTGGACGTCTTAGTAACAACCTCACTGGACGTCTTAGTAACAACCTCACTGGACCTCTCTGGACGTCTTATTAACAACCTCACTGGACGTCTTAGTAACAACCTCACTGGAAGTCTTAGTAACAACCTCACTGGACGTCTTAGTAACAACCTCACTGGAAGTCTTAGTAACAACCTCTCTGGACGTCTTAGTAACAACCTCACTGGAACTCTCTGGACGTCTTAGTAACAACCTCACTGGACGTCTTAGTAACAACCTCACTGGACATCTTAGTAACAACCTCACTGGACCTCTCTGGACGTCTTAGTAACAACCTCACTGGACCTCACTGGGCGTCTCTGGACGTCTTAGTAACAACCTCACTGGAACTCTCTGGACGTCTTAGTAACAATCTCACTGGACGTCTTAGTAACAACCTCACTGGACGTCTTAGTAACAATCTCACTGGAACTCACTGGACGTCTTAGTAACAACCTCATTGGGCGTCTTAGTAACAATCTCACTGGACGTCTTAGTAACAACCTCACTGGACCTCATTGGGCGTCTTAGTAACAATCTCACTGGACCTCACTGGACGTCTTAGTAACAACCTCATTGGGCGTCTTAGTAACAATCTCACTGGACGTCTTAGTAACAACCTCACTGGACGTCTTAGTAACAATCTCACTGGACCTCATTGGACGTCTTAGTAACAACCTCACTGGACGTCTTAGTAACAATCTCACTGGACCTCATTGGACGTCTTAGTAACAACCTCACTGGACCTCACTGGGCGTCTCTGGACGTCTTAGTAACAACCTCATTGGGCGTCTTAGTAACAATCTCACTGGACGTCTTAGTAACAACCTCTCTGGACGTCTTAGTAACAATCTCACTGGAAGTCTCTGGACGTCTTAGTAACAACCTTACTGGACGTCTTAGTAACAACCTCACTGGAACTCACTGGACGTCTTAGTAACAACTTCACTGGACCTCTCTGGACGTCTTAGTAACAACTTCACTGGAACTCTCTGGACGTCTTAGTAACAACCTCACTGGACGTCTTAGTAACAACCTCACTGGAACTCACTGGACGTCTTAGTAACAACCTCACTGGAACTCTCTGGACGTCTTAGTAACAACCTCTCTGGACGTCTTAGTAACAACCTCACTGGAACTCACTGGACGTCTTAGTAACAACTTCACTGGACCTTTCTGGACGTCTTAGTAACAACCTCAATGGACCTCTCTGGACGTCTTAGTAACAACCTCACTGGACCTCTCTGGACGTCTTAGTAACAACCTCACTGGAACTCTCTGGACATCTTAGTAACAACCTCACTTGACATCTTAGTAACAACCTCACTGGACGTCTTAGTAACAACCTCACTGGAACTCTCTGGACGTCTTCGTAATAACCTCACTGGAACTCTCTGGACGTCTTAGTAACAACCTCACTGGACGTCTTAGTAACAACCTCACTGAAACTCACTGGACGTCTTAGTAACAACTTCACTGGACCTCTCTGGACGTCTTAGTAACAACCTCACTGGACCTCACTGGACGTCTTAGTAACAACCTCACTGGACCTCTCTGGACATCTTAGTAACAACCTCACTGGACCTCACTGGACGTCTTAGTAACAACCTCACTGGACCTCTCTGGACGTCTTAGTAACAACCTCACTGGACGTCTTAGTAACAACCTCACTGGACCTCTCTGGACGTCTTAGTAACAACCTCACTGGACGTCTTAGTAACAACCTCACTGGAAGTCTTAGTAACAACCTCACTGGACCTCACTGGACATCTTAGTAACAACCTCACTGGACCTCTCTGGACGTCTTAGTAACAACCTCACTGGACCTCACTGGACATCTTAGTAACAACCTCTCTGGATCTCACTGGACGTCTTAGTAACAACCTCACTGGACCTCTCTGGACATCTTAGTAACAACCTCACTGGACCTCACTGGACGTCTTAGTAACAACCTCACTGGACCTCTCTGGACGTCTTAGTAACAACCTCACTGGACGTCTTAGTAACAACCTCACTGGACCTCTCTGGACGTCTTAGTAACAACCTCACTGGACGTCTTAGTAACAACCTCACTGGAAGTCTTAGTAACAACCTCACTGGACGTCTTAGTAACAACCTCACTGGAAGTCTTAGTAACAACCTCTCTGGACGTCTTAGTAACAACCTCACTGGAACTCTCTGGACGTCTTAGTAACAACCTCACTGGACGTCTTAGTAACAACCTCACTGGACATCTTAGTAACAAACTCACTGGACCTCTCTGGACGTCTTAGTAACAACCTCACTGGACCTCACTGGGCGTCTCTGGACGTCTTAGTAACAACCTCATTGGACGTCTTAGTAACAACCACACTGGACCTCATTGGGCGTCTTAGTAACAATCTCACTGGACCTCACTGGACGTCTTAGTAACAAACTCATTGGGCGTCTTAGTAACAATCTCACTGGACGTCTTAGTAACAACCTCACTGGACGTCTTAGTAACAATCTCACTGGACCTCATTGGACGTCTTAGTAACAACCTCACTGGATGTCTTAGTAACAATCTCACTGGACCTCATTGGACGTCTTAGTAACAACCTCACTGGACCTCACTGGGCGTCTCTGGACGTCTTAGTAAAAACCTCATTGGGCGTCTTAGTAACAATCTCACTGGACGTCTTAGTAACAACCTCTCTGGACGTCTTAGTAACAATCTCACTGGACCTCATTGGACGTCTTAGTAACAACCTCACTGGACGTCTTAGTAACAATCTCACTGGACCTCATTGGACGTCTTAGTAACAACCTCACTGGACCTCACTGGGCGTCTCTGGACGTCTTAGTAACAACCTCATTGGGCGTCTTAGTAACAATCTCACTGGACGTCTTAGTAACAACCTCTCTGGACGTCTTAGTAACAACCTCACTGGAAGTCTCTGGACGTCTTAGTAACAACCTTACTGGACGTCTTAGTAACAACCTCACTGGAACTCACTGGACGTCTTAGTAACAACTTCACTGGACCTCTCTGGACGTCTTAGTAACAACTTCACTGGAACTCTCTGGACGTCTTAGTAACAACCTCACTGGACGTCTTAGTAACAACCTCACTGGAACTCACTGGACGTCTTAGTAACAACCTCACTGGAACTCTCTGGACGTCTTAGTAACAACCTCTCTGGACGTCTTAGTAACAACCTCACTGGACCTCACTGGGCGTCTCTGGACGTCTTAGTAACAACCTCATTGGGCGTCTTAGTAACAATCTCACTGGACGTCTTAGTAACAACCTCTCTGGACGTCTTAGTAACAACCTCACTGGAAGTCTCTGGACGTCTTAGTAACAACCTTACTGGACGTCTTAGTAACAACCTCACTGGACCTCACTGGACGTCTTAGTAACAACCTCACTGGACCTCTCTGGACGTCTTAGTAACAACCTCACTGGAACTCACTGGACGTCTTAGTAACAACCTCACTGGAACTCTCTGGACGTCTTAGTAACAACCTCTCTGGACGTCTTAGTAACAACCTCACTGGAACTCACTGGACGTCTTAGTAACAACTTCACTGGACCTCTCTGGACGTCTTAGTAACAACCTCACTGGACCTCTCTGGACGTCTTAGTAACAACCTCACTGGACCTCTCTGGACGTCTTAGTAACAACCTCACTGGAACTCTCTGGACGTCTTAGTAACAACCTCACTGGACGTCTTAATAACAACCTCACTGGAACTCACTGGACGTCTTAGTAACAACTTCACTGGACCTCTCTGGACGTTTTAGTAACAACCTCACTGGACCTCTCTGGACGTCTTAGTAACAACCTCACTGGACCTCTCTGGACGTCTTAGTAACAACCTCACTGGAACTCTCTGGACGTCTTAGTAACAACCTCACTTTACATCTTAGTAACAACCTCTCTGGACGTCTTAGTAACAACCTCACTGGAACTCTCTGGACGTCTTAGTAACAACCTTACTGGACGTCTTAGTAACAACCTCACTGGAACTCACTGGACGTCTTAGTAACAACTTCACTGGACCTCTCTGGACGTCTTAGTAACAACTTCACTGGAACTCTCTGGACGTCTTAGTAACAACCTCACTGGACGTCTTAGTAACAACCTCACTGGAACTCACTGGACGTCTTAGTAACAACCTCACTGGAACTCTCTGGACGTCTTAGTAACAACCTCACTGGACGTCTTAGTAACAACCTCACTGGAACTCACTGGACGTCTTAGTAACAACTACACTGGACCTCTCTGGACGTCTTAGTAACAACCTCACTGGACCTCTCTGGACGTCTTAGTAACAACCTCACTGGAACTCTCTGGACATCTTAGTAACAACCTCACTTGACATCTTAGTAACAACCTCACTGGACGTCTTAGTAACAACTTCACTGGAACTCTCTGGACGTCTTAGTAACAACCTCACTGGACGTCTTAGTAACAACCTCACTGGAACTCACTGGACGTCTTAGTAACAACCTCACTGGAACTCTCTGGACGTCTTAGTAACAACCTCACTGGACGTCTTAGTATCAACCTCACTGGAACTCACTGGACGTCTTAGTAACATCTTCACTGGACCTCTCTGGACGTCTTAGTAATAACCTCACTGGACCTCTCTGGACGTCTTAGTAACAACCTCACTGGACCTCACTGGACATCTTAGTAACAACCTCACTGGACGTCTTAGTAACAACCTCTTGGGACGTCTTAGTAACAACCTCACTGGACGTCTTAGTAACAACCTCACTGGACCTCTCTGGACATCTTAGTAAAAACCTCACTTGACATCTTAGTAACAACCTCACTGGACGTCTTAGTAACAACCTCACTGGAAGTCTCTGGACGTCTTAGTAACAACCTCACTGGACGTCTTAGTAACAACCTCACTGGAACTCACTGGACGTCTTAGTAACAACTTCACTGGACCTCTCTGGACGTCTTAGTAACAACATCACTGGAACTCTCTGGACGTCTTAGTAACAACCTCACTGGACGTCTTAGTAACAACCTCACTGAAACTCACTGGACGTCTTAGTAACAACTTCACTGGACCTCTCTGGACGTCTTAGTAACAACCTCACTGGACCTCACTGGACGTCTTAGTAACAACCTCACTGGAACTCTCTGGACGTCTTAGTAACAACCTCACTGGACGTCTTAGTAACAACCTCACTGGACCTCACTGGACGTCATAGTAACAACCTCTCTGGACCTCACTGGACATCTTAGTAACAACCTCACTGGACCTCTCTGGACGTCTTAGTAACAACCTCACTGGACCTCACTGGACATCTTAGTAACAACCTCTCTGGACCTCACTGGACGTCTTAGTAACAACCTCACTGGACCTTTCTGGACATCTTAGTAACAACCTCACTGGACCTCACTGGACGTCTTAGTAACAACCTCACTGGACCTCTCTGGACGTCTTAGTAACAACCTCACTGGACGTCTTAGTAACAACCTCACTGGACCTCTCTGGACGTCTTATTAACAACCTCACTGGACGTCTTAGTAACAACCTCACTGGAAGTCTTAGTAACAACCTCACTGGACGTCTTAGTAACAACCTCACTGGAAGTCTTAGTAACAACCTCTCTGGACGTCTTAGTAACAACCTCACTGGAACTCTCTGGACGTCTTAGTAACAACCTCACTGGACGTCTTAGTAACAACCTCACTGGACATCTTAGTAACAACCTCACTGGACCTCTCTGGACGTCTTAGTAACAACCTCACTGGACCTCACTGGGCGTCTCTGGACGTCTTAGTAACAACCTCACTGGAACTCTCTGGACGTCTTAGTAACAATCTCACTGGACGTCTTAGTAACAACCTCACTGGACGTCTTAGTAACAATCTCACTGGAACTCACTGGACGTCTTAGTAACAACCTCATTGGGCGTCTTAGTAACAATCTCACTGGACGTCTTAGTAACAACCTCACTGGACCTCATTGGGCGTCTTAGTAACAATCTCACTGGACCTCACTGGACGTCTTAGTAACAACCTCATTGGGCGTCTTAGTAACAATCTCACTGGACGTCTTAGTAACAACCTCACTGGACGTCTTAGTAACAATCTCACTGGACCTCATTGGACGTCTTAGTAACAACCTCACTGGACGTCTTAGTAACAATCTCACTGGACCTCATTGGACGTCTTAGTAACAACCTCACTGGACCTCACTGGGCGTCTCTGGACGTCTTAGTAACAACCTCATTGGGCGTCTTAGTAACAATCTCACTGGACGTCTTAGTAACAACCTCTCTGGACGTCTTAGTAACAACCTCACTGGAAGTCTCTGGACGTCTTAGTAACAACCTTACTGGACGTCTTAGTAACAACCTCACTGGAACTCACTGGACGTCTTAGTAACAACTTCACTGGACCTCTCTGGACGTCTTAGTAACAACTTCACTGGAACTCTCTGGACGTCTTAGTAACAACCTCACTGGACGTCTTAGTAACAACCTCACTGGAACTCACTGGACGTCTTAGTAACAACCTCACTGGAACTCTCTGGACGTCTTAGTAACAACCTCTCTGGACGTCTTAGTAACAACCTCACTGGAACTCACTGGACGTCTTAGTAACAACTTCACTGGACCTTTCTGGACGTCTTAGTAACAACCTCAATGGACCTCTCTGGACGTCTTAGTAACAACCTCACTGGACCTCTCTGGACGTCTTAGTAACAACCTCACTGGAACTCTCTGGACATCTTAGTAACAACCTCACTTGATATCTTAGTAACAACCTCACTGGACGTCTTAGTAACAACCTCACTGGAACTCTCTGGACGTCTTCGTAATAACCTCACTGGAACTCTCTGGACGTCTTAGTAACAACCTCACTGGACGTCTTAGTAACAACCTCACTGAAACTCACTGGACGTCTTAGTAACAACTTCACTGGACCTCTCTGGACGTCTTAGTAACAACCTCACTGGACCTCACTGGACGTCTTAGTAACAACCTCACTGGACCTCTCTGGACATCTTAGTAACAACCTCACTGGACCTCACTGGACGTCTTAGTAACAACCTCACTGGACCTCTCTGGACGTCTTAGTAACAACCTCACTGGACGTCTTAGTAACAACCTCACTGGACCTCTCTGGACGTCTTAGTAACAACCTCACTGGACGTCTTAGTAACAACCTCACTGGAAGTCTTAGTAACAACCTCACTGGACCTCACTGGACATCTTAGTAACAACCTCACTGGACCTCTCTGGACGTCTTAGTAACAACCTCACTGGACCTCTCTGGACATCTTAGTAAAAACCTCACTTGACATCTTAGTAACAAACTCACTGGACGTCTTAGTAACAACCTCACTGGAAGTCTCTGGACGTCTTAGTAACAACCTCACTGGATGTCTTAGTAACAACCTCACTGGAACTCACTGGACGTCTTAGTAACAACTTCACTGGACCTCTCTGGACGTCTTAGTAACAACCTCACTGGACCTCACTGGACGTCTTAGTAACAACCTCACTGGAACTCTCTGGACGTCTTAGTAACAACCTCACTGGACGTCTTAGTAACAACCTCACTGGACCTCACTGGACGTCATAGTAACAACCTCTCTGGACCTCACTGGACATCTTAGTAACAACCTCACTGGACCTCTCTGGACGTCTTAGTAACAACCTCACTGGACCTCACTGGACATCTTAGTAACAACCTCTCTGGACCTCACTGGACGTCTTAGTAACAACCTCACTGGACCTCTCTGGACATCTTAGTAACAACCTCACTGGACCTCACTGGACGTCTTAGTAACAACCTCACTGGACCTCTCTGGACGTCTTAGTAACAACCTCACTGGACGTCTTAGTAACAACCTCACTGGACCTCTCTGGACGTCTTATTAACAACCTCACTGGACGTCTTAGTAACAACCTCACTGGAAGTCTTAGTAACAACCTCACTGGACGTCTTAGTAACAACCTCACTGGAAGTCTTAGTAACAACCTCTCTGGACGTCTTAGTAACAACCTCACTGGAACTCTCTGGACGTCTTAGTAACAACCTCACTGGACGTCTTAGTAACAACCTCACTGGACATCTTAGTAACAACCTCACTGGACCTCTCTGGACGTCTTAGTAACAACCTCACTGGACCTCACTGGGCGTCTCTGGACGTCTTAGTAACAACCTCACTGGAACTCTCTGGACGTCTTAGTAACAATCTCACTGGACGTCTTAGTAACAACCTCACTGGACGTCTTAGTAACAATCTCACTGGAACTCACTGGACGTCTTAGTAACAACCTCATTGGGCGTCTTAGTAACAATCTCACTGGACGTCTTAGTAACAACCTCACTGGACCTCATTGGGCGTCTTAGTAACAATCTCACTGGACCTCACTGGACGTCTTAGTAACAACCTCATTGGGCGTCTTAGTAACAATCTCACTGGACGTCTTAGTAACAACCTCACTGGACGTCTTAGTAACAATCTCACTGGACCTCATTGGACGTCTTAGTAACAACCTCACTGGACGTCTTAGTAACAATCTCACTGGACCTCATTGGACGTCTTAGTAACAACCTCACTGGACGTCTTAGTAACAATCTCACTGGACCTCATTGGACGTCTTAGTAACAACCTCACTGGACCTCACTGGGCGTCTCTGGACGTCTTAGTAACAACCTCATTGGGCGTCTTAGTAACAATCTCACTGGACGTCTTAGTAACAACCTCTCTGGACGTCTTAGTAACAATCTCACTGGAAGTCTCTGGACGTCTTAGTAACAACCTTACTGGACGTCTTAGTAACAACCTCACTGGAACTCACTGGACGTCTTAGTAACAACTTCACTGGACCTCTCTGGACGTCTTAGTAACAACTTCACTGGAACTCTCTGGACGTCTTAGTAACAACCTCACTGGACGTCTTAGTAACAACCTCACTGGAACTCACTGGACGTCTTAGTAACAACCTCACTGGAACTCTCTGGACGTCTTAGTAACAACCTCTCTGGACGTCTTAGTAACAACCTCACTGGAACTCACTGGACGTCTTAGTAACAACTTCACTGGACCTTTCTGGACGTCTTAGTAACAACCTCAATGGACCTCTCTGGACGTCTTAGTAACAACCTCACTGGACCTCTCTGGACGTCTTAGTAACAACCTCACTGGAACTCTCTGGACATCTTAGTAACAACCTCACTTGACATCTTAGTAACAACCTCACTGGACGTCTTAGTAACAACCTCACTGGAACTCTCTGGACGTCTTAGTAACAACCTCACTTTACATCTTAGTAACAACCTCTCTGGACGTCTTAGTAACAACCTCACTGGAACTCTCTGGACGTCTTAGTAACAACCTTACTGGACGTCTTAGTAACAACCTCACTGGAACTCACTGGACGTCTTAGTAACAACTTCACTGGACCTCTCTGGACGTCTTAGTAACAACTTCACTGGAACTCTCTGGACGTCTTAGTAACAACCTCACTGGACGTCTTAGTAACAACCTCACTGGAACTCACTGGACGTCTTAGTAACAACCTCACTGGAACTCTCTGGACGTCTTAGTAACAACCTCACTGGACGTCTTAGTAACAACCTCACTGGAACTCACTGGACGTCTTAGTAACAACTACACTGGACCTCTCTGGACGTCTTAGTAACAACCTCACTGGACCTCTCTGGACGTCTTAGTAACAACCTCACTGGAACTCTCTGGACATCTTAGTAACAACCTCACTTGACATCTTAGTAACAACCTCACTGGACGTCTTAGTAACAACTTCACTGGAACTCTCTGGACGTCTTAGTAACAACCTCACTGGACGTCTTAGTAACAACCTCACTGGAACTCACTGGACGTCTTAGTAACAACCTCACTGGAACTCTCTGGACGTCTTAGTAACAACCTCACTGGACGTCTTAGTATCAACCTCACTGGAACTCACTGGACGTCTTAGTAACATCTTCACTGGACCTCTCTGGACGTCTTAGTAATAACCTCACTGGACCTCTCTGGACGTCTTAGTAACAACCTCACTGGACCTCACTGGACATCTTAGTAACAACCTCACTGGACGTCTTAGTAACAACCTCTTGGGACGTCTTAGTAACAACCTCACTGGACGTCTTAGTAACAACCTCACTGGACCTCTCTGGACATCTTAGTAAAAACCTCACTTGACATCTTAGTAACAACCTCACTGGACGTCTTAGTAACAACCTCACTGGAAGTCTCTGGACGTCTTAGTAACAACCTCACTGGACGTCTTAGTAACAACCTCACTGGAACTCACTGGACGTCTTAGTAACAACTTCACTGGACCTCTCTGGACGTCTTAGTAACAACATCACTGGAACTCTCTGGACGTCTTAGTAACAACCTCACTGGACGTCTTAGTAACAACCTCACTGAAACTCACTGGACGTCTTAGTAACAACTTCACTGGACCTCTCTGGACGTCTTAGTAACAACCTCACTGGACCTCACTGGACGTCTTAGTAACAACCTCACTGGAACTCTCTGGACGTCTTAGTAACAACCTCACTGGACGTCTTAGTAACAACCTCACTGGACATCACTGGACGTCATAGTAACAACCTCTCTGGACCTCACTGGACATCTTAGTAACAACCTCACTGGACCTCTCTGGACGTCTTAGTAACAACCTCACTGGACCTCACTGGACATCTTAGTAACAACCTCTCTGGACCTCACTGGACGTCTTAGTAACAACCTCACTGGACCTCTCTGGACATCTTAGTAACAACCTCACTGGACCTCACTGGACGTCTTAGTAACAACCTCACTGGACCTCTCTGGACGTCTTAGTAACAACCTCACTGGACGTCTTAGTAACAACCTCACTGGACCTCTCTGGACGTCTTATTAACAACCTCACTGGACGTCTTAGTAACAACCTCACTGGAAGTCTTAGTAACAACCTCACTGGACGTCTTAGTAACAACCTCACTGGAAGTCTTAGTAACAACCTCTCTGGACGTCTTAGTAACAACCTCACTGGAACTCTCTGGACGTCTTAGTAACAACCTCACTGGACGTCTTAGTAACAACCTCACTGGACATCTTAGTAACAACCTCACTGGACCTCTCTGGACGTCTTAGTAACAACCTCACTGGACCTCACTGGGCGTCTCTGGACGTCTTAGTAACAACCTCACTGGAACTCTCTGGACGTCTTAGTAACAATCTCACTGGACGTCTTAGTAACAACCTCACTGGACGTCTTAGTAACAATCTCACTGGAACTCACTGGACGTCTTAGTAACAACCTCATTGGGCGTCTTAGTAACAATCTCACTGGACGTCTTAGTAACAACCTCACTGGACCTCATTGGGCGTCTTAGTAACAATCTCACTGGACCTCACTGGACGTCTTAGTAACAACCTCATTGGGCGTCTTAGTAACAATCTCACTGGACGTCTTAGTAACAACCTCACTGGACGTCTTAGTAACAATCTCACTGGACCTCATTGGACGTCTTAGTAACAACCTCACTGGACGTCTTAGTAACAATCTCACTGGACCTCATTGGACGTCTTAGTAACAACCTCACTGGACCTCACTGGGCGTCTCTGGACGTCTTAGTAACAACCTCATTGGGCGTCTTAGTAACAATCTCACTGGACGTCTTAGTAACAACCTCTCTGGACGTCTTAGTAACAACCTCACTGGAAGTCTCTGGACGTCTTAGTAACAACCTTACTGGACGTCTTAGTAACAACCTCACTGGAACTCACTGGACGTCTTAGTAACAACTTCACTGGACCTCTCTGGACGTCTTAGTAACAACTTCACTGGAACTCTCTGGACGTCTTAGTAACAACCTCACTGGACGTCTTAGTAACAACCTCACTGGAACTCACTGGACGTCTTAGTAACAACCTCACTGGAACTCTCTGGACGTCTTAGTAACAACCTCTCTGGACGTCTTAGTAACAACCTCACTGGAACTCACTGGACGTCTTAGTAACAACTTCACTGGACCTTTCTGGACGTCTTAGTAACAACCTCAATGGACCTCTCTGGACGTCTTAGTAACAACCTCACTGGACCTCTCTGGACGTCTTAGTAACAACCTCACTGGAACTCTCTGGACATCTTAGTAACAACCTCACTTGATATCTTAGTAACAACCTCACTGGACGTCTTAGTAACAACCTCACTGGAACTCTCTGGACGTCTTCGTAATAACCTCACTGGAACTCTCTGGACGTCTTAGTAACAACCTCACTGGACGTCTTAGTAACAACCTCACTGAAACTCACTGGACGTCTTAGTAACAACTTCACTGGACCTCTCTGGACGTCTTAGTAACAACCTCACTGGACCTCACTGGACGTCTTAGTAACAACCTCACTGGACCTCTCTGGACATCTTAGTAACAACCTCACTGGACCTCACTGGACGTCTTAGTAACAACCTCACTGGACCTCTCTGGACGTCTTAGTAACAACCTCACTGGACGTCTTAGTAACAACCTCACTGGACCTCTCTGGACGTCTTAGTAACAACCTCACTGGACGTCTTAGTAACAACCTCACTGGAAGTCTTAGTAACAACCTCACTGGACCTCACTGGACATCTTAGTAACAACCTCACTGGACCTCTCTGGACGTCTTAGTAACAACCTCACTGGACCTCTCTGGACATCTTAGTAAAAACCTCACTTGACATCTTAGTAACAAACTCACTGGACGTCTTAGTAACAACCTCACTGGAAGTCTCTGGACGTCTTAGTAACAACCTCACTGGATGTCTTAGTAACAACCTCACTGGAACTCACTGGACGTCTTAGTAACAACTTCACTGGACCTCTCTGGACGTCTTAGTAACAACCTCACTGGACCTCACTGGACGTCTTAGTAACAACCTCACTGGAACTCTCTGGACGTCTTAGTAACAACCTCACTGGACGTCTTAGTAACAACCTCACTGGACCTCACTGGACGTCATAGTAACAACCTCTCTGGACCTCACTGGACATCTTAGTAACAACCTCACTGGACCTCTCTGGACGTCTTAGTAACAACCTCACTGGACCTCACTGGACATCTTAGTAACAACCTCTCTGGACCTCACTGGACGTCTTAGTAACAACCTCACTGGACCTCTCTGGACATCTTAGTAACAACCTCACTGGACCTCACTGGACGTCTTAGTAACAATCTCACTGGACCTCTCTGGACGTCTTAGTAACAACCTCACTGGACGTCTTAGTAACAACCTCACTGGACCTCTCTGGACGTCTTATTAACAACCTCACTGGACGTCTTAGTAACAACCTCACTGGAAGTCTTAGTAACAACCTCACTGGACGTCTTAGTAACAACCTCACTGGAAGTCTTAGTAACAACCTCTCTGGACGTCTTAGTAACAACCTCACTGGAACTCTCTGGACGTCTTAGTAACAACCTCACTGGACGTCTTAGTAACAACCTCACTGGACATCTTAGTAACAACCTCACTGGACCTCTCTGGACGTCTTAGTAACAACCTCACTGGACCTCACTGGGCGTCTCTGGACGTCTTAGTAACAACCTCACTGGAACTCTCTGGACGTCTTAGTAACAATCTCACTGGACGTCTTAGTAACAACCTCACTGGACGTCTTAGTAACAATCTCACTGGAACTCACTGGACGTCTTAGTAACAACCTCATTGGGCGTCTTAGTAACAATCTCACTGGACGTCTTAGTAACAACCTCACTGGACCTCATTGGGCGTCTTAGTAACAATCTCACTGGACCTCACTGGACGTCTTAGTAACAACCTCATTGGGCGTCTTAGTAACAATCTCACTGGACGTCTTAGTAACAACCTCACTGGACGTCTTAGTAACAATCTCACTGGACCTCATTGGACGTCTTAGTAACAACCTCACTGGACGTCTTAGTAACAATCTCACTGGACCTCATTGGACGTCTTAGTAACAACCTCACTGGACGTCTTAGTAACAATCTCACTGGACCTCATTGGACGTCTTAGTAACAACCTCACTGGACCTCACTGGGCGTCTCTGGACGTCTTAGTAACAACCTCATTGGGCGTCTTAGTAACAATCTCACTGGACGTCTTAGTAACAACCTCTCTGGACGTCTTAGTAACAATCTCACTGGAAGTCTCTGGACGTCTTAGTAACAACCTTACTGGACGTCTTAGTAACAACCTCACTGGAACTCACTGGACGTCTTAGTAACAACTTCACTGGACCTCTCTGGACGTCTTAGTAACAACTTCACTGGAACTCTCTGGACGTCTTAGTAACAACCTCACTGGACGTCTTAGTAACAACCTCACTGGAACTCACTGGACGTCTTAGTAACAACCTCACTGGAACTCTCTGGACGTCTTAGTAACAACCTCTCTGGACGTCTTAGTAACAACCTCACTGGAACTCACTGGACGTCTTAGTAACAACTTCACTGGACCTTTCTGGACGTCTTAGTAACAACCTCAATGGACCTCTCTGGACGTCTTAGTAACAACCTCACTGGACCTCTCTGGACGTCTTAGTAACAACCTCACTGGAACTCTCTGGACATCTTAGTAACAACCTCACTTGACATCTTAGTAACAACCTCACTGGACGTCTTAGTAACAACCTCACTGGAACTCTCTGGACGTCTTCGTAATAACCTCACTGGAACTCTCTGGACGTCTTAGTAACAACCTCACTGGACGTCTTAGTAACAACCTCACTGAAACTCACTGGACGTCTTAGTAACAACTTCACTGGACCTCTCTGGACGTCTTAGTAACAACCTCACTGGACCTCACTGGACGTCTTAGTAACAACCTCACTGGACCTCTCTGGACATCTTAGTAACAACCTCACTGGACCTCACTGGACGTCTTAGTAACAACCTCACTGGACCTCTCTGGACGTCTTAGTAACAACCTCACTGGACGTCTTAGTAACAACCTCACTGGACCTCTCTGGACGTCTTAGTAACAACCTCACTGGACGTCTTAGTAACAACCTCACTGGAAGTCTTAGTAACAACCTCACTGGACCTCACTGGACATCTTAGTAACAACCTCACTGGACCTCTCTGGACGTCTTAGTAACAACCTCA
The DNA here is from genome assembly GCF_013265735.2 of Oncorhynchus mykiss. Classification (NCBI taxonomy): domain Eukaryota; kingdom Metazoa; phylum Chordata; class Actinopteri; order Salmoniformes; family Salmonidae; genus Oncorhynchus; species Oncorhynchus mykiss. The sequence continues at coordinate 37,762,931 of NC_048588.1, forward strand.
CTGGACCTCACTGGACATCTTAGTAACAACCTCTCTGGATCTCACTGGACGTCTTAGTAACAACCTCACTGGACCTCTCTGGACATCTTAGTAACAACCTCACTGGACCTCACTGGACGTCTTAGTAACAACCTCACTGGACCTCTCTGGACGTCTTAGTAACAACCTCACTGGACGTCTTAGTAACAACCTCACTGGACCTCTCTGGACGTCTTAGTAACAACCTCACTGGACGTCTTAGTAACAACCTCACTGGAAGTCTTAGTAACAACCTCACTGGACGTCTTAGTAACAACCTCACTGGAAGTCTTAGTAACAACCTCTCTGGACGTCTTAGTAACAACCTCACTGGAACTCTCTGGACGTCTTAGTAACAACCTCACTGGACGTCTTAGTAACAACCTCACTGGACATCTTAGTAACAAACTCACTGGACCTCTCTGGACGTCTTAGTAACAACCTCACTGGACCTCACTGGGCGTCTCTGGACGTCTTAGTAACAACCTCATTGGACGTCTTAGTAACAACCACACTGGACCTCATTGGGCGTCTTAGTAACAATCTCACTGGACCTCACTGGACGTCTTAGTAACAAACTCATTGGGCGTCTTAGTAACAATCTCACTGGACGTCTTAGTAACAACCTCACTGGACGTCTTAGTAACAATCTCACTGGACCTCATTGGACGTCTTAGTAACGACCTCACTGGATGTCTTAGTAACAATCTCACTGGACCTCATTGGACGTCTTAGTAACAACCTCACTGGACCTCACTGGGCGTCTCTGGACGTCTTAGTAAAAACCTCATTGGGCGTCTTAGTAACAATCTCACTGGACGTCTTAGTAACAACCTCTCTGGACGTCTTAGTAACAATCTCACTGGACCTCATTGGACGTCTTAGTAACAACCTCACTGGACGTCTTAGTAACAATCTCACTGGACCTCATTGGACGTCTTAGTAACAACCTCACTGGACCTCACTGGGCGTCTCTGGACGTCTTAGTAACAACCTCATTGGGCGTCTTAGTAACAATCTCACTGGACGTCTTAGTAACAACCTCTCTGGACGTCTTAGTAACAACCTCACTGGAAGTCTCTGGACGTCTTAGTAACAACCTTACTGGACGTCTTAGTAACAACCTCACTGGAACTCACTGGACGTCTTAGTAACAACTTCACTGGACCTCTCTGGACGTCTTAGTAACAACTTCACTGGAACTCTCTGGACGTCTTAGTAACAACCTCACTGGACGTCTTAGTAACAACCTCACTGGAACTCACTGGACGTCTTAGTAACAACCTCACTGGAACTCTCTGGACGTCTTAGTAACAACCTCTCTGGACGTCTTAGTAACAACCTCACTGGACCTCACTGGGCGTCTCTGGACGTCTTAGTAACAACCTCATTGGGCGTCTTAGTAACAATCTCACTGGACGTCTTAGTAACAACCTCTCTGGACGTCTTAGTAACAACCTCACTGGAAGTCTCTGGACGTCTTAGTAACAACCTTACTGGACGTCTTAGTAACAACCTCACTGGACCTCACTGGACGTCTTAGTAACAACCTCACTGGACCTCTCTGGACGTCTTAGTAACAACCTCACTGGAACTCACTGGACGTCTTAGTAACAACCTCACTGGAACTCTCTGGACGTCTTAGTAACAACCTCTCTGGACGTCTTAGTAACAACCTCACTGGAACTCACTGGACGTCTTAGTAACAACTTCACTGGACCTCTCTGGACGTCTTAGTAACAACCTCACTGGACCTCTCTGGACGTCTTAGTAACAACCTCACTGGACCTCTCTGGACGTCTTAGTAACAACCTCACTGGAACTCTCTGGACGTCTTAGTAACAACCTCACTGGACGTCTTAGTAACAACCTCACTGGACCTCACTGGACGTCTTAGTAACAACCTCACTGGACCTCTCTGGACGTCTTAGTAACAACCTCACTGGACGTCTTAGTAACAACCTCACTGGACCTCTCTGGACGTCTTAGTAACAACCTCACTGGACGTCTTAGTAACAACCTCACTGGAAGTCTTAGTAACAACCTCACTGGACGTCTTAGTAACAACCTCACTGGAAGTCTTAGTAACAACCTCTCTGGACGTCTTAGTAACAACTTCACTGGAACTCTCTGGACGTCTTAGTAACAACCTCACTGGACGTCTTAGTAACAACCTCACTGGAACTCACTGGACGTCTTAGTAACAACCTCACTGGAACTCTCTGGACGTCTTAGTAACAACCTCTCTGGACGTCTTAGTAACAACCTCACTGGAACTCACTGGACGTCTTAGTAACAACTTCACTGGACCTCTCTGGACGTCTTAGTAACAACCTCACTGGACCTCTCTGGACGTCTTAGTAACAACCTCACTGGACCTCTCTGGACGTCTTAGTAACAACCTCACTGGAACTCTCTGGACGTCTTAGTAACAACCTCACTGGACGTCTTAGTAACAACCTCACTGGACCTCACTGGACGTCTTAGTAACAACCTCACTGGACCTCTCTGGACGTCTTAGTAACAACCTCACTGGACGTCTTAGTAACAACCTCACTGGACCTCTCTGGACGTCTTAGTAACAACCTCACTGGACGTCTTAGTAACAACCTCACTGGAAGTCTTAGTAACAACCTCACTGGACGTCTTAGTAACAACCTCACTGGAAGTCTTAGTAACAACCTCTCTGGACGTCTTAGTAACAACCTCACTGGAACTCTCTGGACGTCTTAGTAACAACCTCACTGGACGTCTTAGTAACAACCTCACTGGACATCTTAGTAACAACCTCACTGGACCTCTCTGGACGTCTTAGTAACAACCTCACTGGACCTCACTGGGCGTCTCTGGACGTCTTAGTAACAACCTCATTGGACGTCTTAGTAACAACCTCACTGGACCTCATTGGGCGTCTTAGTAACAATCTCACTGGACCTCACTGGACGTCTTAGTAACAACCTCATTGGGCGTCTTAGTAACAATCTCACTGGACGTCTTAGTAACAACCTCACTGGACGTCTTAGTAACAATCTCACTGGACCTCATTGGACGTCTTAGTAACAACCTCACTGGATGTCTTAGTAACAATCTCACTGGACCTCATTGGACGTCTTAGTAACAACCTCACTGGACCTCACTGGGCGTCTCTGGACGTCTTAGTAACAACCTCATTGGGCGTCTTAGTAACAATCTCACTGGACGTCTTAGTAACAACCTCTCTGGACGTCTTAGTAACAATCTCACTGGACCTCATTGGACGTCTTAGTAACAACCTCACTGGACGTCTTAGTAACAATCTCACTGGACCTCATTGGACGTCTTAGTAACAACCTCACTGGACGTCTTAGTAACAATCTCACTGGACCTCATTGGACGTCTTAGTAACAACCTCACTGGACGTCTTAGTAACAACCTCACTGGAAGTCTTAGTAACAACCTCACTGGACCTCTCTGGACGTCTTAGTAACAACCTCACTGGACGTCTTAGTAACAACCTCACTGGAAGTCTTAGTAACAACCTCACTGGACCTCACTGGACATCTTAGTAACAACCTCACTGGACCTCTCTGGACGTCTTAGTAACAACCTCACTGGACCTCTCTGGACATCTTAGTAAAAACCTCACTTGACATCTTAGTAACAAACTCACTGGACGTCTTAGTAACAACCTCACTGGAAGTCTCTGGACGTCTTAGTAACAACCTCACTGGATGTCTTAGTAACAACCTCACTGGAACTCACTGGACGTCTTAGTAACAACTTCACTGGACCTCTCTGGACGTCTTAGTAACAACCTCACTGGACCTCACTGGACGTCTTAGTAACAACCTCACTGGAACTCTCTGGACGTCTTAGTAACAACCTCACTGGACGTCTTAGTAACAACCTCACTGGACCTCACTGGACGTCATAGTAACAACCTCTCTGGACCTCACTGGACATCTTAGTAACAACCTCACTGGACCTCTCTGGACGTCTTAGTAACAACCTCACTGGACCTCACTGGACATCTTAGTAACAACCTCTCTGGACCTCACTGGACGTCTTAGTAACAACCTCACTGGACCTCTCTGGACATCTTAGTAACAACCTCACTGGACCTCACTGGACGTCTTAGTAACAACCTCACTGGACCTCTCTGGACGTCTTAGTAACAACCTCACTGGACGTCTTAGTAACAACCTCACTGGACCTCTCTGGACGTCTTATTAACAACCTCACTGGACGTCTTAGTAACAACCTCACTGGAAGTCTTAGTAACAACCTCACTGGACGTCTTAGTAACAACCTCACTGGAAGTCTTAGTAACAACCTCTCTGGACGTCTTGGTAACAACCTCACTGGAACTCTCTGGACGTCTTAGTAACAACCTCACTGGACGTCTTAGTAACAACCTCACTGGACATCTTAGTAACAACCTCACTGGACCTCTCTGGACGTCTTAGTAACAACCTCACTGGACCTCACTGGGCGTCTCTGGACGTCTTAGTAACAACCTCACTGGAACTCTCTGGACGTCTTAGTAACAATCTCACTGGACGTCTTAGTAACAACCTCACTGGACGTCTTAGTAACAATCTCACTGGAACTCACTGGACGTCTTAGTAACAACCTCATTGGGCGTCTTAGTAACAATCTCACTGGACGTCTTAGTAACAACCTCACTGGACCTCATTGGGCGTCTTAGTAACAATCTCACTGGACCTCACTGGACGTCTTAGTAACAACCTCATTGGGCGTCTTAGTAACAATCTCACTGGACGTCTTAGTAACAACCTCACTGGACGTCTTAGTAACAATCTCACTGGACCTCATTGGACGTCTTAGTAACAACCTCACTGGACGTCTTAGTAACAATCTCACTGGACCTCATTGGACGTCTTAGTAACAACCTCACTGGACCTCACTGGGCGTCTCTGGACGTCTTAGTAACAACCTCATTGGGCGTCTTAGTAACAATCTCACTGGACGTCTTAGTAACAACCTCTCTGGACGTCTTAGTAACAATCTCACTGGAAGTCTCTGGACGTCTTAGTAACAACCTTACTGGACGTCTTAGTAACAACCTCACTGGAACTCACTGGACGTCTTAGTAACAACTTCACTGGACCTCTCTGGACGTCTTAGTAACAACTTCACTGGAACTCTCTGGACGTCTTAGTAACAACCTCACTGGACGTCTTAGTAACAACCTCACTGGAACTCACTGGACGTCTTAGTAACAACCTCACTGGAACTCTCTGGACGTCTTAGTAACAACCTCTCTGGACGTCTTAGTAACAACCTCACTGGAACTCACTGGACGTCTTAGTAACAACTTCACTGGACCTTTCTGGACGTCTTAGTAACAACCTCAATGGACCTCTCTGGACGTCTTAGTAACAACCTCACTGGACCTCTCTGGACGTCTTAGTAACAACCTCACTGGAACTCTCTGGACATCTTAGTAACAACCTCACTTGACATCTTAGTAACAACCTCACTGGACGTCTTAGTAACAACCTCACTGGAACTCTCTGGACGTCTTCGTAATAACCTCACTGGAACTCTCTGGACGTCTTAGTAACAACCTCACTGGACGTCTTAGTAACAACCTCACTGAAACTCACTGGACGTCTTAGTAACAACTTCACTGGACCTCTCTGGACGTCTTAGTAACAACCTCACTGGACCTCACTGGACGTCTTAGTAACAACCTCACTGGACCTCTCTGGACATCTTAGTAACAACCTCACTGGACCTCACTGGACGTCTTAGTAACAACCTCACTGGACCTCTCTGGACGTCTTAGTAACAACCTCACTGGACGTCTTAGTAACAACCTCACTGGACCTCTCTGGACGTCTTAGTAACAACCTCACTGGACGTCTTAGTAACAACCTCACTGGAAGTCTTAGTAACAACCTCACTGGACCTCACTGGACATCTTAGTAACAACCTCACTGGACCTCTCTGGACGTCTTAGTAACAACCTCACTGGACCTCACTGGACATCTTAGTAACAACCTCTCTGGATCTCACTGGACGTCTTAGTAACAACCTCACTGGACCTCTCTGGACATCTTAGTAACAACCTCACTGGACCTCACTGGACGTCTTAGTAACAACCTCACTGGACCTCTCTGGACGTCTTAGTAACAACCTCACTGGACGTCTTAGTAACAACCTCACTGGACCTCTCTGGACGTCTTAGTAACAACCTCACTGGACGTCTTAGTAACAACCTCACTGGAAGTCTTAGTAACAACCTCACTGGACGTCTTAGTAACAACCTCACTGGAAGTCTTAGTAACAACCTCTCTGGACGTCTTAGTAACAACCTCACTGGAACTCTCTGGACGTCTTAGTAACAACCTCACTGGACGTCTTAGTAACAACCTCACTGGACATCTTAGTAACAAACTCACTGGACCTCTCTGGACGTCTTAGTAACAACCTCACTGGACCTCACTGGGCGTCTCTGGACGTCTTAGTAACAACCTCATTGGACGTCTTAGTAACAACCACACTGGACCTCATTGGGCGTCTTAGTAACAATCTCACTGGACCTCACTGGACGTCTTAGTAACAAACTCATTGGGCGTCTTAGTAACAATCTCACTGGACGTCTTAGTAACAACCTCACTGGACGTCTTAGTAACAATCTCACTGGACCTCATTGGACGTCTTAGTAACGACCTCACTGGATGTCTTAGTAACAATCTCACTGGACCTCATTGGACGTCTTAGTAACAACCTCACTGGACCTCACTGGGCGTCTCTGGACGTCTTAGTAAAAACCTCATTGGGCGTCTTAGTAACAATCTCACTGGACGTCTTAGTAACAACCTCTCTGGACGTCTTAGTAACAATCTCACTGGACCTCATTGGACGTCTTAGTAACAACCTCACTGGACGTCTTAGTAACAATCTCACTGGACCTCATTGGACGTCTTAGTAACAACCTCACTGGACCTCACTGGGCGTCTCTGGACGTCTTAGTAACAACCTCATTGGGCGTCTTAGTAACAATCTCACTGGACGTCTTAGTAACAACCTCTCTGGACGTCTTAGTAACAACCTCACTGGAAGTCTCTGGACGTCTTAGTAACAACCTTACTGGACGTCTTAGTAGCAACCTCACTGGAACTCACTGGACGTCTTAGTAACAACTTCACTGGACCTCTCTGGACGTCTTAGTAACAACTTCACTGGAACTCTCTGGACGTCTTAGTAACAACCTCACTGGACGTCTTAGTAACAACCTCACTGGAACTCACTGGACGTCTTAGTAACAACCTCACTGGAACTCTCTGGACGTCTTAGTAACAACCTCTCTGGACGTCTTAGTAACAACCTCACTGGACCTCACTGGGCGTCTCTGGACGTCTTAGTAACAACCTCATTGGGCGTCTTAGTAACAATCTCACTGGACGTCTTAGTAACAACCTCTCTGGACGTCTTAGTAACAACCTCACTGGAAGTCTCTGGACGTCTTAGTAACAACCTTACTGGACGTCTTAGTAACAACCTCACTGGACCTCACTGGACGTCTTAGTAACAACCTCACTGGACCTCTCTGGACGTCTTAGTAACAACCTCACTGGAACTCACTGGACGTCTTAGTAACAACCTCACTGGAACTCTCTGGACGTCTTAGTAACAACCTCTCTGGACGTCTTAGTAACAACCTCACTGGAACTCACTGGACGTCTTAGTAACAACTTCACTGGACCTCTCTGGACGTCTTAGTAACAACCTCACTGGACCTCTCTGGACGTCTTAGTAACAACCTCACTGGACCTCTCTGGACGTCTTAGTAACAACCTCACTGGAACTCTCTGGACGTCTTAGTAACAACCTCACTGGACGTCTTAGTAACAACCTCACTGGACCTCACTGGACGTCTTAGTAACAACCTCACTGGACCTCTCTGGACGTCTTAGTAACAACCTCACTGGACGTCTTAGTAACAACCTCACTGGACCTCTCTGGACGTCTTAGTAACAACCTCACTGGACGTCTTAGTAACAACCTCACTGGAAGTCTTAGTAACAACCTCACTGGACGTCTTAGTAACAACCTCACTGGAAGTCTTAGTAACAACCTCTCTGGACGTCTTAGTAACAACTTCACTGGAACTCTCTGGACGTCTTAGTAACAACCTCACTGGACGTCTTAGTAACAACCTCACTGGAACTCACTGGACGTCTTAGTAACAACCTCACTGGAACTCTCTGGACGTCTTAGTAACAACCTCTCTGGACGTCTTAGTAACAACCTCACTGGAACTCACTGGACGTCTTAGTAACAACTTCACTGGACCTCTCTGGACGTCTTAGTAACAACCTCACTGGACCTCTCTGGACGTCTTAGTAACAACCTCACTGGACCTCTCTGGACGTCTTAGTAACAACCTCACTGGAACTCTCTGGACGTCTTAGTAACAACCTCACTGGACGTCTTAGTAACAACCTCACTGGACCTCACTGGACGTCTTAGTAACAACCTCACTGGACCTCTCTGGACGTCTTAGTAACAACCTCACTGGACGTCTTAGTAACAACCTCACTGGACCTCTCTGGACGTCTTAGTAACAACCTCACTGGACGTCTTAGTAACAACCTCACTGGAAGTCTTAGTAACAACCTCACTGGACGTCTTAGTAACAACCTCACTGGAAGTCTTAGTAACAACCTCTCTGGACGTCTTAGTAACAACCTCACTGGAACTCTCTGGACGTCTTAGTAACAACCTCACTGGACGTCTTAGTAACAACCTCACTGGACATCTTAGTAACAACCTCACTGGACCTCTCTGGACGTCTTAGTAACAACCTCACTGGACCTCACTGGGCGTCTCTGGACGTCTTAGTAACAACCTCATTGGACGTCTTAGTAACAACCTCACTGGACCTCATTGGGCGTCTTAGTAACAATCTCACTGGACCTCACTGGACGTCTTAGTAACAACCTCATTGGGCGTCTTAGTAACAATCTCACTGGACGTCTTAGTAACAACCTCACTGGACGTCTTAGTAACAATCTCACTGGACCTCATTGGACGTCTTAGTAACAACCTCACTGGATGTCTTAGTAACAATCTCACTGGACCTCATTGGACGTCTTAGTAACAACCTCACTGGACCTCACTGGGCGTCTCTGGACGTCTTAGTAACAACCTCATTGGGCGTCTTAGTAACAATCTCACTGGACGTCTTAGTAACAACCTCTCTGGACGTCTTAGTAACAATCTCACTGGACCTCATTGGACGTCTTAGTAACAACCTCACTGGACGTCTTAGTAACAATCTCACTGGACCTCATTGGACGTCTTAGTAACAACCTCACTGGACCTCACTGGGCGTCTCTGGACGTCTTAGTAACAACCTCATTGGGCGTCTTAGTAACAATCTCACTGGACGTCTTAGTAACAACCTCTCTGGACGTCTTAGTAACAACCTCACTGGAAGTCTCTGGACGTCTTAGTAACAACCTTACTGGACGTCTTAGTAACAACCTCACTGGAACTCACTGGACGTCTTAGTAACAACTTCACTGGACCTCTCTGGACGTCTTAGTAACAACCTCACTGGACGTCTTAGTAACAACCTCACTGGAACTCACTGGACGTCTTAGTAACAACCTCACTGGAACTCTCTGGACGTCTTAGTAACAACCTCTCTGGACGTCTTAGTAACAACCTCACTGGAACTCACTGGACGTCTTAGTAACAACTTCACTGGACCTCTCTGGACGTCTTAGTAACAACCTCACTGGACCTCTCTGGACGTCTTAGTAACAACCTCACTGGACCTCTCTGGACGTCTTAGTAACAACCTCACTGGAACTCTCTGGACATCTTAGTAACAACCTCACTTGACATCTTAGTAACAACCTCACTGGACGTCTTAGTAACAACCTCACTGGAACTCTCTGGACGTCTTAGTAACAACCTCACTGGACGTCTTAGTAACAACCTCACTGGAACTCACTGGACGTCTTAGTAACAACCTCACTGGAACTCTCTGGACGTCTTAGTAACAACCTCACTGGACGTCTTAGTATCAACCTCACTGGAACTCACTGGACGTCTTAGTAACAACTTCACTGGACCTCTCTGGACGTCTTAGTAATAACCTCACTGGACCTCTCTGGACGTCTTAGTAACAACCTCACTGGACATCTTAGTAACAACCTCACTGGACGTCTTAGTAACAACCTCACTGGACGTCTTAGTAACAACCTCACTGGACCTCTCTGGACGTCTTAGTAACAACCTCACTGGAACTCTCTGGACATCTTAGTAACAACCTCACTTGACATCTTAGTAACAACCTCACTGGACGTCTTAGTAACAACCTCACTGGAACTCTCTGGACGTCTTAGTAACAACCTCACTGGACGTCTTAGTAACAACCTCACTGGAACTCTCTGGACGTCTTAGTAACAACCTCACTGGACGTCTTAGTAACAACCTCACTGGACGTCTTAGTAACAACCTCACTGAAACTCACTGGACGTCTTAGTAACAACTTCACTGGACCTCTCTGGACGTCTTAGTAACAACCTCACTGGACCTCACTGGACGTCTTAGTAACAACCTCACTGTAACTCTCTGGACGTCTTAGTAACAACCTCACTGGACGTCTTAGTAACAACCTCACTGGACCTCACTGGACGTCATAGTAACAACCTCTCTGGACCTCACTGGACATCTTAGTAACAACCTCACTGGACCTCTCTGGACGTCTTAGTAACAACCTCACTGGACCTCACTGGACATCTTAGTAACAACCTCTCTGGACCTCACTGGACGTCTTAGTAACAACCTCACTGGACCTCTCTGGGCATCTTAGTAACAACCTCACTGGACCTCACTGGACGTCTTAGTAACAACCTCACTGGACCTCTCTGGACGTCTTAGTAACAACCTCACTGGACGTCTTAGTAACAACCTCACTGGACCTCTCTGGACGTCTTAGTAACAACCTCACTGGACGTCTTAGTAACAACCTCACTGGAAGTCTTAGTAACAACCTCACTGGACGTCTTAGTAACAACCTCACTCGAAGTCTTAGTAACAACCTCTCTGGACGTCTTAGAAACATTCTCACTGGACCTCTCTGGACGTCTTAGTAACAACCTCACTGGAACTCTCTGGACGTCTTAGTAACAACCTCACTGGACGTCTTAGTAACAACCTCACTGGACATCTTAGTAACAACCTCACTGGACCTCTCTGGACGTCTTAGTAACAACCTCACTGGACCTCACTGGGCGTCTCTGGACGTCTTAGTAACAACCTCACTGGACCTCACTGGACGTCTTAGTAACAACCTCACTGGACCTCTCTGGACATCTTAGTAACAACCTCACTGGACCTCACTGGACGTCTTAGTAACAACCTCACTGGACCTCTCTGGACGTCTTAGTAACAACCTCACTGGACGTCTTAGTAACAACCTCACTGGACCTCTCTGGACGTCTTAGTAACAACCTCACTGGACGTCTTAGTAACAACCTCACTGGAAGTCTTAGTAACAACCTCACTGGACCTCACTGGACGTCTTAGTAACAACCTCACTGGACCTCTCTGGACGTCTTAGTAACAACCTCACTGGAACTCACTGGACGTCTTAGTAACAACCTCACTGGAACTCTCTGGACGTCTTAGTAACAACCTCTCTGGACGTCTTAGTAACAACCTCACTGGAACTCACTGGACGTCTTAGTAACAACCTCACTGGAACTCTCTGGACGTCTTAGTAACAACCTCTCTGGACGTCTTAGTAACAACCTCACTGGAACTCACTGGACGTCTTAGTAACAACTTCACTGGACCTCTCTGGACGTCTTAGTAACAACCTCACTGGACCTCTCTGGACGTCTTAGTAACAACCTCACTGGACCTCTCTGGACGTCTTAGTAACAACCTCACTGGAACTCTCTGGACGTCTTAGTAACAACCTCACTGGACGTCTTAGTAACAACCTCACTGGACCTCACTGGACGTCTTAGTAACAACCTCACTGGACCTCTCTGGACGTCTTAGTAACAACCTCACTGGACGTCTTAGTAACAACCTCACTGGACCTCTCTGGACGTCTTAGTAACAACCTCACTGGACGTCTTAGTAACAACCTCACTGGAAGTCTTAGTAACAACCTCACTGGACGTCTTAGTAACAACCTCACTGGAAGTCTTAGTAACAACCTCTCTGGACGTCTTAGTAACAACTTCACTGGAACTCTCTGGACGTCTTAGTAACAACCTCACTGGACGTCTTAGTAACAACCTCACTGGAACTCACTGGACGTCTTAGTAACAACCTCACTGGAACTCTCTGGACGTCTTAGTAACAACCTCTCTGGACGTCTTAGTAACAACCTCACTGGAACTCACTGGACGTCTTAGTAACAACTTCACTGGACCTCTCTGGACGTCTTAGTAACAACCTCACTGGACCTCTCTGGACGTCTTAGTAACAACCTCACTGGACCTCTCTGGACGTCTTAGTAACAACCTCACTGGAACTCTCTGGACGTCTTAGTAACAACCTCACTGGACGTCTTAGTAACAACCTCACTGGACCTCACTGGACGTCTTAGTAACAACCTCACTGGACCTCTCTGGACGTCTTAGTAACAACCTCACTGGACGTCTTAGTAACAACCTCACTGGACCTCTCTGGACGTCTTAGTAACAACCTCACTGGACGTCTTAGTAACAACCTCACTGGAAGTCTTAGTAACAACCTCACTGGACGTCTTAGTAACAACCTCACTGGAAGTCTTAGTAACAACCTCTCTGGACGTCTTAGTAACAACCTCACTGGAACTCTCTGGACGTCTTAGTAACAACCTCACTGGACGTCTTAGTAACAACCTCACTGGACATCTTAGTAACAACCTCACTGGACCTCTCTGGACGTCTTAGTAACAACCTCACTGGACCTCACTGGGCGTCTCTGGACGTCTTAGTAACAACCTCATTGGACGTCTTAGTAACAACCTCACTGGACCTCATTGGGCGTCTTAGTAACAATCTCACTGGACCTCACTGGACGTCTTAGTAACAACCTCATTGGGCGTCTTAGTAACAATCTCACTGGACGTCTTAGTAACAACCTCACTGGACGTCTTAGTAACAATCTCACTGGACCTCATTGGACGTCTTAGTAACAACCTCACTGGATGTCTTAGTAACAATCTCACTGGACCTCATTGGACGTCTTAGTAACAACCTCACTGGACCTCACTGGGCGTCTCTGGACGTCTTAGTAACAACCTCATTGGGCGTCTTAGTAACAATCTCACTGGACGTCTTAGTAACAACCTCTCTGGACGTCTTAGTAACAATCTCACTGGACCTCATTGGACGTCTTAGTAACAACCTCACTGGACGTCTTAGTAACAATCTCACTGGACCTCATTGGACGTCTTAGTAACAACCTCACTGGACCTCACTGGGCGTCTCTGGACGTCTTAGTAACAACCTCATTGGGCGTCTTAGTAACAATCTCACTGGACGTCTTAGTAACAACCTCTCTGGACGTCTTAGTAACAACCTCACTGGAAGTCTCTGGACGTCTTAGTAACAACCTTACTGGACGTCTTAGTAACAACCTCACTGGAACTCACTGGACGTCTTAGTAACAACTTCACTGGACCTCTCTGGACGTCTTAGTAACAACCTCACTGGACGTCTTAGTAACAACCTCACTGGAACTCACTGGACGTCTTAGTAACAACCTCACTGGAACTCTCTGGACGTCTTAGTAACAACCTCTCTGGACGTCTTAGTAACAACCTCACTGGAACTCACTGGACGTCTTAGTAACAACTTCACTGGACCTCTCTGGACGTCTTAGTAACAACCTCACTGGACCTCTCTGGACGTCTTAGTAACAACCTCACTGGACCTCTCTGGACGTCTTAGTAACAACCTCACTGGAACTCTCTGGACATCTTAGTAACAACCTCACTTGACATCTTAGTAACAACCTCACTGGACGTCTTAGTAACAACCTCACTGGAACTCTCTGGACGTCTTAGTAACAACCTCACTGGACGTCTTAGTAACAACCTCACTGGAACTCACTGGACGTCTTAGTAACAACCTCACTGGAACTCTCTGGACGTCTTAGTAACAACCTCACTGGACGTCTTAGTATCAACCTCACTGGAACTCACTGGACGTCTTAGTAACAACTTCACTGGACCTCTCTGGACGTCTTAGTAATAACCTCACTGGACCTCTCTGGACGTCTTAGTAACAACCTCACTGGACATCTTAGTAACAACCTCACTGGACGTCTTAGTAACAACCTCACTGGACGTCTTAGTAACAACCTCACTGGACCTCTCTGGACGTCTTAGTAACAACCTCACTGGAACTCTCTGGACATCTTAGTAACAACCTCACTTGACATCTTAGTAACAACCTCACTGGACGTCTTAGTAACAACCTCACTGGAACTCTCTGGACGTCTTAGTAACAACCTCACTGGACGTCTTAGTAACAACCTCACTGGAACTCTCTGGACGTCTTAGTAACAACCTCACTGGACGTCTTAGTAACAACCTCACTGGACGTCTTAGTAACAACCTCACTGAAACTCACTGGACGTCTTAGTAACAACTTCACTGGACCTCTCTGGACGTCTTAGTAACAACCTCACTGGACCTCACTGGACGTCTTAGTAACAACCTCACTGTAACTCTCTGGACGTCTTAGTAACAACCTCACTGGACGTCTTAGTAACAACCTCACTGGACCTCACTGGACGTCATAGTAACAACCTCTCTGGACCTCACTGGACATCTTAGTAACAACCTCACTGGACCTCTCTGGACGTCTTAGTAACAACCTCACTGGACCTCACTGGACATCTTAGTAACAACCTCTCTGGACCTCACTGGACGTCTTAGTAACAACCTCACTGGACCTCTCTGGGCATCTTAGTAACAACCTCACTGGACCTCACTGGACGTCTTAGTAACAACCTCACTGGACCTCTCTGGACGTCTTAGTAACAACCTCACTGGACGTCTTAGTAACAACCTCACTGGACCTCTCTGGACGTCTTAGTAACAACCTCACTGGACGTCTTAGTAACAACCTCACTGGAAGTCTTAGTAACAACCTCACTGGACGTCTTAGTAACAACCTCACTCGAAGTCTTAGTAACAACCTCTCTGGACGTCTTAGAAACATTCTCACTGGACCTCTCTGGACGTCTTAGTAACAACCTCACTGGAACTCTCTGGACGTCTTAGTAACAACCTCACTGGACGTCTTAGTAACAACCTCACTGGACATCTTAGTAACAACCTCACTGGACCTCTCTGGACGTCTTAGTAACAACCTCACTGGACCTCACTGGGCGTCTCTGGACGTCTTAGTAACAACCTCACTGGACCTCACTGGACGTCTTAGTAACAACCTCACTGGACCTCTCTGGACATCTTAGTAACAACCTCACTGGACCTCACTGGACGTCTTAGTAACAACCTCACTGGACCTCTCTGGACGTCTTAGTAACAACCTCACTGGACGTCTTAGTAACAACCTCACTGGACCTCTCTGGACGTCTTAGTAACAACCTCACTGGACGTCTTAGTAACAACCTCACTGGAAGTCTTAGTAACAACCTCACTGGACCTCACTGGACATCTTAGTAACAACCTCACTGGACCTCTCTGGACGTCTTAGTAACAACCTCACTGGACCTCACTGGACATCTTAGTAACAACCTCTCTGGATCTCACTGGACGTCTTAGTAACAACCTCACTGGACCTCTCTGGACATCTTAGTAACAACCTCACTGGACCTCACTGGACGTCTTAGTAACAACCTCACTGGACCTCTCTGGACGTCTTAGTAACAACCTCACTGGACGTCTTAGTAACAACCTCACTGGACCTCTCTGGACGTCTTAGTAACAACCTCACTGGACGTCTTAGTAACAACCTCACTGGAAGTCTTAGTAACAACCTCACTGGACGTCTTAGTAACAACCTCACTGGAAGTCTTAGTAACAACCTCTCTGGACGTCTTAGTAACAACCTCACTGGAACTCTCTGGACGTCTTAGTAACAACCTCACTGGACGTCTTAGTAACAACCTCACTGGACATCTTAGTAACAAACTCACTGGACCTCTCTGGACGTCTTAGTAACAACCTCACTGGACCTCACTGGGCGTCTCTGGACGTCTTAGTAACAACCTCATTGGACGTCTTAGTAACAACCACACTGGACCTCATTGGGCGTCTTAGTAACAATCTCACTGGACCTCACTGGACGTCTTAGTAACAAACTCATTGGGCGTCTTAGTAACAATCTCACTGGACGTCTTAGTAACAACCTCACTGGACGTCTTAGTAACAATCTCACTGGACCTCATTGGACGTCTTAGTAACGACCTCACTGGATGTCTTAGTAACAATCTCACTGGACCTCATTGGACGTCTTAGTAACAACCTCACTGGACCTCACTGGGCGTCTCTGGACGTCTTAGTAAAAACCTCATTGGGCGTCTTAGTAACAATCTCACTGGACGTCTTAGTAACAACCTCTCTGGACGTCTTAGTAACAATCTCACTGGACCTCATTGGACGTCTTAGTAACAACCTCACTGGACGTCTTAGTAACAATCTCACTGGACCTCATTGGACGTCTTAGTAACAACCTCACTGGACCTCACTGGGCGTCTCTGGACGTCTTAGTAACAACCTCATTGGGCGTCTTAGTAACAATCTCACTGGACGTCTTAGTAACAACCTCTCTGGACGTCTTAGTTACAACCTCACTGGAAGTCTCTGGACGTCTTAGTAACAACCTTACTGGACGTCTTAGTAACAACCTCACTGGAACTCACTGGACGTCTTAGTAACAACTTCACTGGACCTCTCTGGACGTCTTAGTAACAACTTCACTGGAACTCTCTGGACGTCTTAGTAACAACCTCACTGGACGTCTTAGTAACAACCTCACTGGAACTCACTGGACGTCTTAGTAACAACCTCACTGGAACTCTCTGGACGTCTTAGTAACAACCTCTCTGGACGTCTTAGTAACAACCTCACTGGACCTCACTGGGCGTCTCTGGACGTCTTAGTAACAACCTCATTGGGCGTCTTAGTAACAATCTCACTGGACGTCTTAGTAACAACCTCTCTGGACGTCTTAGTAACAACCTCACTGGAAGTCTCTGGACGTCTTAGTAACAACCTTACTGGACGTCTTAGTAACAACCTCACTGGACCTCACTGGACGTCTTAGTAACAACCTCACTGGACCTCTCTGGACGTCTTAGTAACAACCTCACTGGAACTCACTGGACGTCTTAGTAACAACCTCACTGGAACTCTCTGGACGTCTTAGTAACAACCTCTCTGGACGTCTTAGTAACAACCTCACTGGAACTCACTGGACGTCTTAGTAACAACTTCACTGGACCTCTCTGGACGTCTTAGTAACAACCTCACTGGACCTCTCTGGACGTCTTAGTAACAACCTCACTGGACCTCTCTGGACGTCTTAGTAACAACCTCACTGGAACTCTCTGGACGTCTTAGTAACAACCTCACTGGACGTCTTAGTAACAACCTCACTGGACCTCACTGGACGTCTTAGTAACAACCTCACTGGACCTCTCTGGACGTCTTAGTAACAACCTCACTGGACGTCTTAGTAACAACCTCACTGGACCTCTCTGGACGTCTTAGTAACAACCTCACTGGACGTCTTAGTAACAACCTCACTGGAAGTCTTAGTAACAACCTCACTGGACGTCTTAGTAACAACCTCACTGGAAGTCTTAGTAACAACCTCTCTGGACGTCTTAGTAACAACTTCACTGGAACTCTCTGGACGTCTTAGTAACAACCTCACTGGACGTCTTAGTAACAACCTCACTGGAACTCACTGGACGTCTTAGTAACAACCTCACTGGAACTCTCTGGACGTCTTAGTAACAACCTCTCTGGACGTCTTAGTAACAACCTCACTGGAACTCACTGGACGTCTTAGTAACAACTTCACTGGACCTCTCTGGACGTCTTAGTAACAACCTCACTGGACCTCTCTGGACGTCTTAGTAACAACCTCACTGGACCTCTCTGGACGTCTTAGTAACAACCTCACTGGAACTCTCTGGACGTCTTAGTAACAACCTCACTGGACGTCTTAGTAACAACCTCACTGGACCTCACTGGACGTCTTAGTAACAACCTCACTGGACCTCTCTGGACGTCTTAGTAACAACCTCACTGGACGTCTTAGTAACAACCTCACTGGACCTCTCTGGACGTCTTAGTAACAACCTCACTGGACGTCTTAGTAACAACCTCACTGGAAGTCTTAGTAACAACCTCACTGGACGTCTTAGTAACAACCTCACTGGAAGTCTTAGTAACAACCTCTCTGGACGTCTTAGTAACAACCTCACTGGAACTCTCTGGACGTCTTAGTAACAACCTCACTGGACGTCTTAGTAACAACCTCACTGGACATCTTAGTAACAACCTCACTGGACCTCTCTGGACGTCTTAGTAACAACCTCACTGGACCTCACTGGGCGTCTCTGGACGTCTTAGTAACAACCTCATTGGACGTCTTAGTAACAACCTCACTGGACCTCATTGGGCGTCTTAGTAACAATCTCACTGGACCTCACTGGACGTCTTAGTAACAACCTCATTGGGCGTCTTAGTAACAATCTCACTGGACGTCTTAGTAACAACCTCACTGGACGTCTTAGTAACAATCTCACTGGACCTCATTGGACGTCTTAGTAACAACCTCACTGGATGTCTTAGTAACAATCTCACTGGACCTCATTGGACGTCTTAGTAACAACCTCACTGGACCTCACTGGGCGTCTCTGGACGTCTTAGTAACAACCTCATTGGGCGTCTTAGTAACAATCTCACTGGACGTCTTAGTAACAACCTCTCTGGACGTCTTAGTAACAATCTCACTGGACCTCATTGGACGTCTTAGTAACAACCTCACTGGACGTCTTAGTAACAATCTCACTGGACCTCATTGGACGTCTTAGTAACAACCTCACTGGACGTCTTAGTAACAATCTCACTGGACCTCATTGGACGTCTTAGTAACAACCTCACTGGACGTCTTAGTAACAACCTCACTGGAAGTCTTAGTAACAACCTCACTGGACCTCTCTGGACGTCTTAGTAACAACCTCACTGGACGTCTTAGTAACAACCTCACTGGAAGTCTTAGTAACAACCTCACTGGACCTCACTGGACATCTTAGTAACAACCTCACTGGACCTCTCTGGACGTCTTAGTAACAACCTCACTGGACCTCTCTGGACATCTTAGTAAAAACCTCACTTGACATCTTAGTAACAAACTCACTGGACGTCTTAGTAACAACCTCACTGGAAGTCTCTGGACGTCTTAGTAACAACCTCACTGGATGTCTTAGTAACAACCTCACTGGAACTCACTGGACGTCTTAGTAACAACTTCACTGGACCTCTCTGGACGTCTTAGTAACAACCTCACTGGACCTCACTGGACGTCTTAGTAACAACCTCACTGGAACTCTCTGGACGTCTTAGTAACAACCTCACTGGACGTCTTAGTAACAACCTCACTGGACCTCACTGGACGTCATAGTAACAACCTCTCTGGACCTCACTGGACATCTTAGTAACAACCTCACTGGACCTCTCTGGACGTCTTAGTAACAACCTCACTGGACCTCACTGGACATCTTAGTAACAACCTCTCTGGACCTCACTGGACGTCTTAGTAACAACCTCACTGGACCTCTCTGGACATCTTAGTAACAACCTCACTGGACCTCACTGGACGTCTTAGTAACAACCTCACTGGACCTCTCTGGACGTCTTAGTAACAACCTCACTGGACGTCTTAGTAACAACCTCACTGGACCTCTCTGGACGTCTTATTAACAACCTCACTGGACGTCTTAGTAACAACCTCACTGGAAGTCTTAGTAACAACCTCACTGGACGTCTTAGTAACAACCTCACTGGAAGTCTTAGTAACAACCTCTCTGGACGTCTTAGTAACAACCTCACTGGAACTCTCTGGACGTCTTAGTAACAACCTCACTGGACGTCTTAGTAACAACCTCACTGGACATCTTAGTAACAACCTCACTGGACCTCTCTGGACGTCTTAGTAACAACCTCACTGGACCTCACTGGGCGTCTCTGGACGTCTTAGTAACAACCTCACTGGAACTCTCTGGACGTCTTAGTAACAATCTCACTGGACGTCTTAGTAACAACCTCACTGGACGTCTTAGTAACAATCTCACTGGAACTCACTGGACGTCTTAGTAACAACCTCATTGGGCGTCTTAGTAACAATCTCACTGGACGTCTTAGTAACAACCTCACTGGACCTCATTGGGCGTCTTAGTAACAATCTCACTGGACCTCACTGGACGTCTTAGTAACAACCTCATTGGGCGTCTTAGTAACAATCTCACTGGACGTCTTAGTAACAACCTCACTGGACGTCTTAGTAACAATCTCACTGGACCTCATTGGACGTCTTAGTAACAACCTCACTGGACGTCTTAGTAACAATCTCACTGGACCTCATTGGACGTCTTAGTAACAACCTCACTGGACCTCACTGGGCGTCTCTGGACGTCTTAGTAACAACCTCATTGGGCGTCTTAGTAACAATCTCACTGGACGTCTTAGTAACAACCTCTCTGGACGTCTTAGTAACAATCTCACTGGAAGTCTCTGGACGTCTTAGTAACAACCTTACTGGACGTCTTAGTAACAACCTCACTGGAACTCACTGGACGTCTTAGTAACAACTTCACTGGACCTCTCTGGACGTCTTAGTAACAACTTCACTGGAACTCTCTGGACGTCTTAGTAACAACCTCACTGGACGTCTTAGTAACAACCTCACTGGAACTCACTGGACGTCTTAGTAACAACCTCACTGGAACTCTCTGGACGTCTTAGTAACAACCTCTCTGGACGTCTTAGTAACAACCTCACTGGAACTCACTGGACGTCTTAGTAACAACTTCACTGGACCTTTCTGGACGTCTTAGTAACAACCTCAATGGACCTCTCTGGACGTCTTAGTAACAACCTCACTGGACCTCTCTGGACGTCTTAGTAACAACCTCACTGGAACTCTCTGGACATCTTAGTAACAACCTCACTTGACATCTTAGTAACAACCTCACTGGACGTCTTAGTAACAACCTCACTGGAACTCTCTGGACGTCTTCGTAATAACCTCACTGGAACTCTCTGGACGTCTTAGTAACAACCTCACTGGACGTCTTAGTAACAACCTCACTGAAACTCACTGGACGTCTTAGTAACAACTTCACTGGACCTCTCTGGACGTCTTAGTAACAACCTCACTGGACCTCACTGGACGTCTTAGTAACAACCTCACTGGACCTCTCTGGACATCTTAGTAACAACCTCACTGGACCTCACTGGACGTCTTAGTAACAACCTCACTGGACCTCTCTGGACGTCTTAGTAACAACCTCACTGGACGTCTTAGTAACAACCTCACTGGACCTCTCTGGACGTCTTAGTAACAACCTCACTGGACGTCTTAGTAACAACCTCACTGGAAGTCTTAGTAACAACCTCACTGGACCTCACTGGACATCTTAGTAACAACCTCACTGGACCTCTCTGGACGTCTTAGTAACAACCTCACTGGACCTCACTGGACATCTTAGTAACAACCTCTCTGGATCTCACTGGACGTCTTAGTAACAACCTCACTGGACCTCTCTGGACATCTTAGTAACAACCTCACTGGACCTCACTGGACGTCTTAGTAACAACCTCACTGGACCTCTCTGGACGTCTTAGTAACAACCTCACTGGACGTCTTAGTAACAACCTCACTGGACCTCTCTGGACGTCTTAGTAACAACCTCACTGGACGTCTTAGTAACAACCTCACTGGAAGTCTTAGTAACAACCTCACTGGACGTCTTAGTAACAACCTCACTGGAAGTCTTAGTAACAACCTCTCTGGACGTCTTAGTAACAACCTCACTGGAACTCTCTGGACGTCTTAGTAACAACCTCACTGGACGTCTTAGTAACAACCTCACTGGACATCTTAGTAACAAACTCACTGGACCTCTCTGGACGTCTTAGTAACAACCTCACTGGACCTCACTGGGCGTCTCTGGACGTCTTAGTAACAACCTCATTGGACGTCTTAGTAACAACCACACTGGACCTCATTGGGCGTCTTAGTAACAATCTCACTGGACCTCACTGGACGTCTTAGTAACAAACTCATTGGGCGTCTTAGTAACAATCTCACTGGACGTCTTAGTAACAACCTCACTGGACGTCTTAGTAACAATCTCACTGGACCTCATTGGACGTCTTAGTAACGACCTCACTGGATGTCTTAGTAACAATCTCACTGGACCTCATTGGACGTCTTAGTAACAACCTCACTGGACCTCACTGGGCGTCTCTGGACGTCTTAGTAAAAACCTCATTGGGCGTCTTAGTAACAATCTCACTGGACGTCTTAGTAACAACCTCTCTGGACGTCTTAGTAACAATCTCACTGGACCTCATTGGACGTCTTAGTAACAACCTCACTGGACGTCTTAGTAACAATCTCACTGGACCTCATTGGACGTCTTAGTAACAACCTCACTGGACCTCACTGGGCGTCTCTGGACGTCTTAGTAACAACCTCATTGGGCGTCTTAGTAACAATCTCACTGGACGTCTTAGTAACAACCTCTCTGGACGTCTTAGTAACAACCTCACTGGAAGTCTCTGGACGTCTTAGTAACAACCTTACTGGACGTCTTAGTAACAACCTCACTGGAACTCACTGGACGTCTTAGTAACAACTTCACTGGACCTCTCTGGACGTCTTAGTAACAACTTCACTGGAACTCTCTGGACGTCTTAGTAACAACCTCACTGGACGTCTTAGTAACAACCTCACTGGAACTCACTGGACGTCTTAGTAACAACCTCACTGGAACTCTCTGGACGACTTAGTAACAACCTCTCTGGACGTCTTAGTAACAACCTCACTGGACCTCACTGGGCGTCTCTGGACGTCTTAGTAACAACCTCATTGGGCGTCTTAGTAACAATCTCACTGGACGTCTTAGTAACATCCTCTCTGGACGTCTTAGTAACAACCTCACTGGAAGTCTCTGGACGTCTTAGTAACAACCTTACTGGACGTCTTAGTAACAACCTCACTGGACCTCACTGGCCGTCTTAGTAACAACCTCACTGGACCTCTCTGGACGTCTTAGTAACAACCTCACTGGAACTCACTGGACGTCTTAGTAACAACCTCACTGGAACTCTCTGGACGTCTTAGTAACAACCTCTCTGGACGTCTTAGTAACAACCTCACTGGAACTCACTGGACGTCTTAGTAACAACTTCACTGGACCTCTCTGGACGTCTTAGTAACAACCTCACTGGACCTCTCTGGACGTCTTAGTAACAACCTCACTGGACCTCTCTGGACGTCTTAGTAACAACCTCACTGGAACTCTCTGGACGTCTTAGTAACAACCTCACTGGACGTCTTAGTAACAACCTCACTGGACCTCACTGGACGTCTTAGTAACAACCTCACTGGACCTCTCTGGACGTCTTAGTAACAACCTCACTGGACGTCTTAGTAACAACCTCACTGGACCTCTCTGGACGTCTTAGTAACAACCTCACTGGACGTCTTAGTAACAACCTCACTGGAAGTCTTAGTAACAACCTCACTGGACGTCTTAGTAACAACCTCACTGGAAGTCTTAGTAACAACCTCTCTGGACGTCTTAGTAACAACTTCACTGGAACTCTCTGGACGTCTTAGTAACAACCTCACTGGACGTCTTAGTAACAACCTCACTGGAACTCACTGGACGTCTTAGTAACAACCTCACTGGAACTCTCTGGACGTCTTAGTAACAACCTCTCTGGACGTCTTAGTAACAACCTCACTGGAACTCACTGGACGTCTTAGTAACAACTTCACTGGACCTCTCTGGACGTCTTAGTAACAACCTCACTGGACCTCTCTGGACGTCTTAGTAACAACCTCACTGGAACTCTCTGGACGTCTTAGTAACAACCTCACTGGACGTCTTAGTAACAACCTCACTGGACCTCACTGGACGTCTTAGTAACAACCTCACTGGACCTCTCTGGACGTCTTAGTAACAACCTCACTGGACGTCTTAGTAACAACCTCACTGGACCTCTCTGGACGTCTTAGTAACAACCTCACTGGACGTCTTAGTAACAACCTCACTGGAAGTCTTAGTAACAACCTCACTGGACGTCTTAGTAACAACCTCACTGGAAGTCTTAGTAACAACCTCTCTGGACGTCTTAGTAACAACCTCACTGGAACTCTCTGGACGTCTTAGTAACAACCTCACTGGACGTCTTAGTAACAACCTCACTGGACATCTTAGTAACAACCTCACTGGACCTCTCTGGACGTCTTAGTAACAACCTCACTGGACCTCACTGGGCGTCTCTGGACGTCTTAGTAACAACCTCATTGGACGTCTTAGTAACAACCTCACTGGACCTCATTGGGCGTCTTAGTAACAATCTCACTGGACCTCACTGGACGTCTTAGTAACAACCTCATTGGGCGTCTTAGTAACAATCTCACTGGACGTCTTAGTAACAACCTCACTGGACGTCTTAGTAACAATCTCACTGGACCTCATTGGACGTCTTAGTAACAACCTCACTGGATGTCTTAGTAACAATCTCACTGGACCTCATTGGACGTCTTAGTAACAACCTCACTGGACCTCACTGGGCGTCTCTGGACGTCTTAGTAACAACCTCATTGGGCGTCTTAGTAACAATCTCACTGGACGTCTTAGTAACAACCTCTCTGGACGTCTTAGTAACAATCTCACTGGACCTCATTGGACGTCTTAGTAACAACCTCACTGGACGTCTTAGTAACAATCTCACTGGACCTCATTGGACGTCTTAGTAACAACCTCACTGGACCTCACTGGGCGTCTCTGGACGTCTTAGTAACAACCTCATTGGGCGTCTTAGTAACAATCTCACTGGACGTCTTAGTAACAACCTCTCTGGATGTCTTAGTAACAACCTCACTGGAAGTCTCTGGACGTCTTAGTAACAACCTTACTGGACGTCTTAGTAACAACCTCACTGGAACTCACTGGACGTCTTAGTAACAACTTCACTGGACCTCTCTGGACGTCTTAGTAACAACCTCACTGGACGTCTTAGTAACAACCTCACTGGAACTCACTGGACGTCTTAGTAACAACCTCACTGGAACTCTCTGGACGTCTTAGTAACAACCTCTCTGGACGTCTTAGTAACAACCTCACTGGAACTCACTGGACGTCTTAGTAACAACTTCACTGGACCTCTCTGGACGTCTTAGTAACAACCTCACTGGACCTCTCTGGACGTCTTAGTAACAACCTCACTGGACGTCTTAGTAACAATCTCACTGGAAGTCTCTGGACGTCTTAGTAACAACCTTACTGGACGTCTTAGTAACAACCTCACTGGAACTCACTGGACGTCTTAGTAACAACTTCACTGGACCTCTCTGGACGTCTTAGTAACAACTTCACTGGAACTCTCTGGACGTCTTAGTAACAACCTCACTGGACGTCTTAGTAACAACCTCACTGGAACTCACTGGACGTCTTAGTAACAACCTCACTGGAACTCTCTGGACGTCTTAGTAACAACCTCTCTGGACGTCTTAGTAACAACCTCACTGGAACTCACTGGACGTCTTAGTAACAACTTCACTGGACCTTTCTGGACGTCTTAGTAACAACCTCAATGGACCTCTCTGGACGTCTTAGTAACAACCTCACTGGACCTCTCTGGACGTCTTAGTAACAACCTCACTGGAACTCTCTGGACATCTTAGTAACAACCTCACTTGACATCTTAGTAACAACCTCACTGGACGTCTTAGTAACAACCTCACTGGAACTCTCTGGACGTCTTCGTAATAACCTCACTGGAACTCTCTGGACGTCTTAGTAACAACCTCACTGGACGTCTTAGTAACAACCTCACTGAAACTCACTGGACGTCTTAGTAACAACTTCACTGGACCTCTCTGGACGTCTTAGTAACAACCTCACTGGACCTCACTGGACGTCTTAGTAACAACCTCACTGGACCTCTCTGGACATCTTAGTAACAACCTCACTGGACCTCACTGGACGTCTTAGTAACAACCTCACTGGACCTCTCTGGACGTCTTAGTAACAACCTCACTGGACGTCTTAGTAACAACCTCACTGGACCTCTCTGGACGTCTTAGTAACAACCTCACTGGACGTCTTAGTAACAACCTCACTGGAAGTCTTAGTAACAACCTCACTGGACCTCACTGGACATCTTAGTAACAACCTCACTGGACCTCTCTGGACGTCTTAGTAACAACCTCACTGGACCTCACTGGACATCTTAGTAACAACCTCTCTGGATCTCACTGGACGTCTTAGTAACAACCTCACTGGACCTCTCTGGACATCTTAGTAACAACCTCACTGGACCTCACTGGACGTCTTAGTAACAACCTCACTGGACCTCTCTGGACGTCTTAGTAACAACCTCACTGGACGTCTTAGTAACAACCTCACTGGACCTCTCTGGACGTCTTAGTAACAACCTCACTGGACGTCTTAGTAACAACCTCACTGGAAGTCTTAGTAACAACCTCACTGGACGTCTTAGTAACAACCTCACTGGAAGTCTTAGTAACAACCTCTCTGGACGTCTTAGTAACAACCTCACTGGAACTCTCTGGACGTCTTAGTAACAACCTCACTGGACGTCTTAGTAACAACCTCACTGGACATCTTAGTAACAAACTCACTGGACCTCTCTGGACGTCTTAGTAACAACCTCACTGGACCTCACTGGGCGTCTCTGGACGTCTTAGTAACAACCTCATTGGACGTCTTAGTAACAACCACACTGGACCTCATTGGGCGTCTTAGTAACAATCTCACTGGACCTCACTGGACGTCTTAGTAACAAACTCATTGGGCGTCTTAGTAACAATCTCACTGGACGTCTTAGTAACAACCTCACTGGACGTCTTAGTAACAATCTCACTGGACCTCATTGGACGTCTTAGTAACGACCTCACTGGATGTCTTAGTAACAATCTCACTGGACCTCATTGGACGTCTTAGTAACAACCTCACTGGACCTCACTGGGCGTCTCTGGACGTCTTAGTAAAAACCTCATTGGGCGTCTTAGTAACAATCTCACTGGACGTCTTAGTAACAACCTCTCTGGACGTCTTAGTAACAATCTCACTGGACCTCATTGGACGTCTTAGTAACAACCTCACTGGACGTCTTAGTAACAATCTCACTGGACCTCATTGGACGTCTTAGTAACAACCTCACTGGACCTCACTGGGCGTCTCTGGACGTCTTAGTAACAACCTCATTGGGCGTCTTAGTAACAATCTCACTGGACGTCTTAGTAACAACCTCTCTGGACGTCTTAGTAACAACCTCACTGGAAGTCTCTGGACGTCTTAGTAACAACCTTACTGGACGTCTTAGTAACAACCTCACTGGAACTCACTGGACGTCTTAGTAACAACTTCACTGGACCTCTCTGGACGTCTTAGTAACAACTTCACTGGAACTCTCTGGACGTCTTAGTAACAACCTCACTGGACGTCTTAGTAACAACCTCACTGGAACTCACTGGACGTCTTAGTAACAACCTCACTGGAACTCTCTGGACGTCTTAGTAACAACCTCTCTGGACGTCTTAGTAACAACCTCACTGGACCTCACTGGGCGTCTCTGGACGTCTTAGTAACAACCTCATTGGGCGTCTTAGTAACAATCTCACTGGACGTCTTAGTAACAACCTCTCTGGACGTCTTAGTAACAACCTCACTGGAAGTCTCTGGACGTCTTAGTAACAACCTTACTGGACGTCTTAGTAACAACCTCACTGGACCTCACTGGACGTCTTAGTAACAACCTCACTGGACCTCTCTGGACGTCTTAGTAACAACCTCACTGGAACTCACTGGACGTCTTAGTAACAACCTCACTGGAACTCTCTGGACGTCTTAGTAACAACCTCTCTGGACGTCTTAGTAACAACCTCACTGGAACTCACTGGACGTCTTAGTAACAACTTCACTGGACCTCTCTGGACGTCTTAGTAACAACCTCACTGGACCTCTCTGGACGTCTTAGTAACAACCTCACTGGACCTCTCTGGACGTCTTAGTAACAACCTCACTGGAACTCTCTGGACGTCTTAGTAACAACCTCACTGGACGTCTTAGTAACAACCTCACTGGACCTCACTGGACGTCTTAGTAACAACCTCACTGGACCTCTCTGGACGTCTTAGTAACAACCTCACTGGACGTCTTAGTAACAACCTCACTGGACCTCTCTGGACGTCTTAGTAACAACCTCACTGGACGTCTTAGTAACAACCTCACTGGAAGTCTTAGTAACAACCTCACTGGACGTCTTAGTAACAACCTCACTGGAAGTCTTAGTAACAACCTCTCTGGACGTCTTAGTAACAACTTCACTGGAACTCTCTGGACGTCTTAGTAACAACCTCACTGGACGTCTTAGTAACAACCTCACTGGAACTCACTGGACGTCTTAGTAACAACCTCACTGGAACTCTCTGGACGTCTTAGTAACAACCTCTCTGGACGTCTTAGTAACAACCTCACTGGAACTCACTGGACGTCTTAGTAACAACTTCACTGGACCTCTCTGGACGTCTTAGTAACAACCTCACTGGACCTCTCTGGACGTCTTAGTAACAACCTCACTGGACCTCTCTGGACGTCTTAGTAACAACCTCACTGGAACTCTCTGGACGTCTTAGTAACAACCTCACTGGACGTCTTAGTAACAACCTCACTGGACCTCACTGGACGTCTTAGTAACAACCTCACTGGACCTCTCTGGACGTCTTAGTAACAACCTCACTGGACGTCTTAGTAACAACCTCACTGGACCTCTCTGGACGTCTTAGTAACAACCTCACTGGACGTCTTAGTAACAACCTCACTGGAAGTCTTAGTAACAACCTCACTGGACGTCTTAGTAACAACCTCACTGGAAGTCTTAGTAACAACCTCTCTGGACGTCTTAGTAACAACCTCACTGGAACTCTCTGGACGTCTTAGTAACAACCTCACTGGACGTCTTAGTAACAACCTCACTGGACATCTTAGTAACAACCTCACTGGACCTCTCTGGACGTCTTAGTAACAACCTCACTGGACCTCACTGGGCGTCTCTGGACGTCTTAGTAACAACCTCATTGGACGTCTTAGTAACAACCTCACTGGACCTCATTGGGCGTCTTAGTAACAATCTCACTGGACCTCACTGGACGTCTTAGTAACAACCTCATTGGGCGTCTTAGTAACAATCTCACTGGACGTCTTAGTAACAACCTCACTGGACGTCTTAGTAACAATCTCACTGGACCTCATTGGACGTCTTAGTAACAACCTCACTGGATGTCTTAGTAACAATCTCACTGGACCTCATTGGACGTCTTAGTAACAACCTCACTGGACCTCACTGGGCGTCTCTGGACGTCTTAGTAACAACCTCATTGGGCGTCTTAGTAACAATCTCACTGGACGTCTTAGTAACAACCTCTCTGGACGTCTTAGTAACAATCTCACTGGACCTCATTGGACGTCTTAGTAACAACCTCACTGGACGTCTTAGTAACAATCTCACTGGACCTCATTGGACGTCTTAGTAACAACCTCACTGGACCTCACTGGGCGTCTCTGGACGTCTTAGTAACAACCTCATTGGGCGTCTTAGTAACAATCTCACTGGACGTCTTAGTAACAACCTCTCTGGACGTCTTAGTAACAACCTCACTGGAAGTCTCTGGACGTCTTAGTAACAACCTTACTGGACGTCTTAGTAACAACCTCACTGGAACTCACTGGACGTCTTAGTAACAACTTCACTGGACCTCTCTGGACGTCTTAGTAACAACCTCACTGGACGTCTTAGTAACAACCTCACTGGAACTCACTGGACGTCTTAGTAACAACCTCACTGGAACTCTCTGGACGTCTTAGTAACAACCTCTCTGGACGTCTTAGTAACAACCTCACTGGAACTCACTGGACGTCTTAGTAACAACTTCACTGGACCTCTCTGGACGTCTTAGTAACAACCTCACTGGACCTCTCTGGACGTCTTAGTAACAACCTCACTGGACCTCTCTGGACGTCTTAGTAACAACCTCACTGGAACTCTCTGGACATCTTAGTAACAACCTCACTTGACATCTTAGTAACAACCTCACTGGACGTCTTAGTAACAACCTCACTGGAACTCTCTGGACGTCTTAGTAACAACCTCACTGGACGTCTTAGTAACAACCTCACTGGAACTCACTGGACGTCTTAGTAACAACCTCACTGGACGTCTTAGTATCAACCTCACTGGAACTCACTGGACGTCTTAGTAACAACTTCACTGGACCTCTCTGGACGTCTTAGTAATAACCTCACTGGACCTCTCTGGACGTCTTAGTAACAACCTCACTGGACATCTTAGTAACAACCTCACTGGACGTCTTAGTAACAACCTCACTGGACGTCTTAGTAACAACCTCACTGGACCTCTCTGGACGTCTTAGTAACAACCTCACTGGAACTCTCTGGACATCTTAGTAACAACCTCACTTGACATCTTAGTAACAACCTCACTGGACGTCTTAGTAACAACCTCACTGGAACTCTCTGGACGTCTTAGTAACAACCTCACTGGACGTCTTAGTAACAACCTCACTGGAACTCACTGGACGTCTTAGTAACAACTTCACTGGACGTCTCTGGACGTCTTAGTAACAACATCACTGGAACTCTCTGGACGTCTTAGTAACAACCTCACTGGACGTCTTAGTAACAACCTCACTGAAACTCACTGGACGTCTTAGTAACAACTTCACTGGACCTCTCTGGACGTCTTAGTAACAACCTCACTGGACCTCACTGGACGTCTTAGTAACAACCTCACTGTAACTCTCTGGACGTCATAGTAACAACCTCACTGGACGTCTTAGTAACAACCTCACTGGACCTCACTGGACGTCATAGTAACAACCTCTCTGGACCTCACTGGACATCTTAGTAACAACCTCACTGGACCTCTCTGGACGTCTTAGTAACAACCTCACTGGACCTCACTGGACATCTTAGTAACAACCTCTCTGGACCTCACTGGACGTCTTAGTAACAACCTCACTGGACCTCTCTGGGCATCTTAGTAACAACCTCACTGGACCTCACTGGACGTCTTAGTAACAACCTCACTGGACCTCTCTGGACGTCTTAGTAACAACCTCACTGGACGTCTTAGTAACAACCTCACTGGACCTCTCTGGACGTCTTAGTAACAACCTCACTGGACGTCTTAGTAACAACCTCACTGGAAGTCTTAGTAACAACCTCACTGGACGTCTTAGTAACAACCTCACTCGAAGTCTTAGTAACAACCTCTCTGGACGTCTTAGAAACATTCTCACTGGACCTCTCTGGACGTCTTAGTAACAACCTCACTGGAACTCTCTGGACGTCTTAGTAACAACCTCACTGGACGTCTTAGTAACAACCTCACTGGACATCTTAGTAACAACCTCACTGGACCTCTCTGGACGTCTTAGTAACAACCTCACTGGACCTCACTGGGCGTCTCTGGACGTCTTAGTAACAACCTCACTGGACCTCACTGGACGTCTTAGTAACAACCTCACTGGACCTCTCTGGACATCTTAGTAACAACCTCACTGGACCTCACTGGACGTCTTAGTAACAACCTCACTGGACCTCTCTGGACGTCTTAGTAACAACCTCACTGGACGTCTTAGTAACAACCTCACTGGACCTCTCTGGACGTCTTAGTAACAACCTCACTGGACGTCTTAGTAACAACCTCACTGGAAGTCTTAGTAACAACCTCACTGGACCTCACTGGACATCTTAGTAACAACCTCACTGGACCTCTCTGGACGTCTTAGTAACAACCTCACTGGACCTCACTGGACATCTTAGTAACAACCTCTCTGGATCTCACTGGACGTCTTAGTAACAACCTCACTGGACCTCTCTGGACATCTTAGTAACAACCTCACTGGACCTCACTGGACGTCTTAGTAACAACCTCACTGGACCTCTCTGGACGTCTTAGTAACAACCTCACTGGACGTCTTAGTAACAACCTCACTGGACCTCTCTGGACGTCTTAGTAACAACC
The DNA here is from genome assembly GCF_013265735.2 of Oncorhynchus mykiss. Classification (NCBI taxonomy): domain Eukaryota; kingdom Metazoa; phylum Chordata; class Actinopteri; order Salmoniformes; family Salmonidae; genus Oncorhynchus; species Oncorhynchus mykiss. The sequence goes on from NC_048588.1 coordinate 37,795,272, forward strand.
TCACTGGACGTCTTAGTAACAACCTCACTGGAAGTCTTAGTAACAACCTCACTGGACGTCTTAGTAACAACCTCACTGGAAGTCTTAGTAACAACCTCTCTGGACGTCTTAGTAACAACCTCACTGGAACTCTCTGGACGTCTTAGTAACAACCTCACTGGACGTCTTAGTAACAACCTCACTGGACATCTTAGTAACAAACTCACTGGACCTCTCTGGACGTCTTAGTAACAACCTCACTGGACCTCACTGGGCGTCTCTGGACGTCTTAGTAACAACCTCATTGGACGTCTTAGTAACAACCACACTGGACCTCATTGGGCGTCTTAGTAACAATCTCACTGGACCTCACTGGACGTCTTAGTAACAAACTCATTGGGCGTCTTAGTAACAATCTCACTGGACGTCTTAGTAACAACCTCACTGGACGTCTTAGTAACAATCTCACTGGACCTCATTGGACGTCTTAGTAACGACCTCACTGGATGTCTTAGTAACAATCTCACTGGACCTCATTGGACGTCTTAGTAACAACCTCACTGGACCTCACTGGGCGTCTCTGGACGTCTTAGTAAAAACCTCATTGGGCGTCTTAGTAACAATCTCACTGGACGTCTTAGTAACAACCTCTCTGGACGTCTTAGTAACAATCTCACTGGACCTCATTGGACATCTTAGTAACAACCTCACTGGACGTCTTAGTAACAATCTCACTGGACCTCATTGGACGTCTTAGTAACAACCTCACTGGACCTCACTGGGCGTCTCTGGACGTCTTAGTAACAACCTCATTGGGCGTCTTAGTAACAATCTCACTGGACGTCTTAGTAACAACCTCTCTGGACGTCTTAGTTACAACCTCACTGGAAGTCTCTGGACGTCTTAGTAACAACCTTACTGGACGTCTTAGTAACAACCTCACTGGAACTCACTGGACGTCTTAGTAACAACTTCACTGGACCTCTCTGGACGTCTTAGTAACAACTTCACTGGAACTCTCTGGACGTCTTAGTAACAACCTCACTGGACGTCTTAGTAACAACCTCACTGGAACTCACTGGACGTCTTAGTAACAACCTCACTGGAACTCTCTGGACGTCTTAGTAACAACCTCTCTGGACGTCTTAGTAACAACCTCACTGGACCTCACTGGGCGTCTCTGGACGTCTTAGTAACAACCTCATTGGGCGTCTTAGTAACAATCTCACTGGACGTCTTAGTAACAACCTCTCTGGACGTCTTAGTAACAACCTCACTGGAAGTCTCTGGACGTCTTAGTAACAACCTTACTGGACGTCTTAGTAACAACCTCACTGGACCTCACTGGACGTCTTAGTAACAACCTCACTGGACCTCTCTGGACGTCTTAGTAACAACCTCACTGGAACTCACTGGACGTCTTAGTAACAACCTCACTGGAACTCTCTGGACGTCTTAGTAACAACCTCTCTGGACGTCTTAGTAACAACCTCACTGGAACTCACTGGACGTCTTAGTAACAACTTCACTGGACCTCTCTGGACGTCTTAGTAACAACCTCACTGGACCTCTCTGGACGTCTTAGTAACAACCTCACTGGACCTCTCTGGACGTCTTAGTAACAACCTCACTGGAACTCTCTGGACGTCTTAGTAACAACCTCACTGGACGTCTTAGTAACAACCTCACTGGACCTCACTGGACGTCTTAGTAACAACCTCACTGGACCTCTCTGGACGTCTTAGTAACAACCTCACTGGACGTCTTAGTAACAACCTTACTGGACCTCTCTGGACGTCTTAGTAACAACCTCACTGGACGTCTTAGTAACAACCTCACTGGAAGTCTTAGTAACAACCTCACTGGACGTCTTAGTAACAACCTCACTGGAAGTCTTAGTAACAACCTCTCTGGACGTCTTAGTAACAACTTCACTGGAACTCTCTGGACGTCTTAGTAACAACCTCACTGGACGTCTTAGTAACAACCTCACTGGAACTCACTGGACGTCTTAGTAACAACCTCACTGGAACTCTCTGGACGTCTTAGTAACAACCTCTCTGGACGTCTTAGTAACAACCTCACTGGAACTCACTGGACGTCTTAGTAACAACTTCACTGGACCTCTCTGGACGTCTTAGTAACAACCTCACTGGACCTCTCTGGACGTCTTAGTAACAACCTCACTGGACCTCTCTGGACGTCTTAGTAACAACCTCACTGGAACTCTCTGGACGTCTTAGTAACAACCTCACTGGACGTCTTAGTAACAACCTCACTGGACCTCACTGGACGTCTTAGTAACAACCTCACTGGACCTCTCTGGACGTCTTAGTAACAACCTCACTGGACGTCTTAGTAACAACCTCACTGGACCTCTCTGGACGTCTTAGTAACAACCTCACTGGACGTCTTAGTAACAACCTCACTGGAAGTCTTAGTAACAACCTCACTGGACGTCTTAGTAACAACCTCACTGGAAGTCTTAGTAACAACCTCTCTGGACGTCTTAGTAACAACCGCACTGGAACTCTCTGGACGTCTTAGTAACAACCTCACTGGACGTCTTAGTAACAACCTCACTGGACATCTTAGTAACAACCTCACTGGACCTCTCTGGACGTCTTAGTAACAACCTCACTGGACCTCACTGGGCGTCTCTGGACGTCTTAGTAACAACCTCATTGGACGTCTTAGTAACAACCTCACTGGACCTCATTGGGCGTCTTAGTAACAATCTCACTGGACCTCACTGGACGTCTTAGTAACAACCTCATTGGGCGTCTTAGTAACAATCTCACTGGACGTCTTAGTAACAACCTCACTGGACGTCTTAGTAACAATCTCACTGGACCTCATTGGACGTCTTAGTAACAACCTCACTGGATGTCTTAGTAACAATCTCACTGGACCTCATTGGACGTCTTAGTAACAACCTCACTGGACCTCACTGGGCGTCTCTGGACGTCTTAGTAACAACCTCATTGGGCGTCTTAGTAACAATCTCACTGGACGTCTTAGTAACAACCTCTCTGGACGTCTTAGTAACAATCTCACTGGACCTCATTGGACGTCTTAGTAACAACCTCACTGGACGTCTTAGTAACAATCTCACTGGACCTCATTGGACGTCTTAGTAACAACCTCACTGGACCTCACTGGGCGTCTCTGGACGTCTTAGTAACAACCTCATTGGGCGTCTTAGTAACAATCTCACTGGACGTCTTAGTAACAACCTCTCTGGACGTCTTAGTAACAACCTCACTGGAAGTCTCTGGACGTCTTAGTAACAACCTTACTGGACGTCTTAGTAACAACCTCACTGGAACTCACTGGACGTCTTAGTAACAACTTCACTGGACCTCTCTGGACGTCTTAGTAACAACCTCACTGGACGTCTTAGTAACAACCTCACTGGAACTCACTGGACGTCTTAGTAACAACCTCACTGGAACTCTCTGGACGTCTTAGTAACAACCTCTCTGGACGTCTTAGTAACAACCTCACTGGAACTCACTGGACGTCTTAGTAACAACTTCACTGGACCTCTCTGGACGTCTTAGTAACAACCTCACTGGACCTCTCTGGACGTCTTAGTAACAACCTCACTGGACCTCTCTGGACGTCTTAGTAACAACCTCACTGGAACTCTCTGGACATCTTAGTAACAACCTCACTTGACATCTTAGTAACAACCTCACTGGACGTCTTAGTAACAACCTCACTGGAACTCTCTGGACGTCTTAGTAACAACCTCACTGGACGTCTTAGTAACAACCTCACTGGAACTCACTGGACGTCTTAGTAACAACCTCACTGAAACTCTCTGGACGTCTTAGTAACAACCTCACTGGACGTCTTAGTATCAACCTCACTGGAACTCACTGGACGTCTTAGTAACAACTTCACTGGACCTCTCTGGACGTCTTAGTAATAACCTCACTGGACCTCTCTGGACGTCTTAGTAACAACCTCACTGGACATCTTAGTAACAACCTCACTGGACGTCTTAGTAACAACCTCACTGGACGTCTTAGTAACAACCTCACTGGACCTCTCTGGACGTCTTAGTAACAACCTCACTGGAACTCTCTGGACATCTTAGTAACAACCTCACTTGACATCTTAGTAACAACCTCACTGGACGTCTTAGTAACAACCTCACTGGAACTCTCTGGACGTCTTAGTAACAACCTCACTGGACGTCTTAGTAACAACCTCACTGGAACTCACTGGATGTCTTAGTAACAACTTCACTGGACGTCTCTGGACGTCTTAGTAACAACATCACTGGAACTCTCTGGACGTCTTAGTAACAACCTCACTGGACGTCTTAGTAACAACCTCACTGAAACTCACTGGACGTCTTAGTAACAACTTCACTGGACCTCTCTGGACGTCTTAGTAACAACCTCACTGGACCTCACTGGACGTCTTAGTAACAACCTCACTGTAACTCTCTGGACGTCTTAGTAACAACCTCACTGGACGTCTTAGTAACAACCTCACTGGACCTCACTGGACGTCATAGTAACAACCTCTCTGGACCTCACTGGACATCTTAGTAACAACCTCACTGGACCTCTCTGGACGTCTTAGTAACAACCTCACTGGACCTCACTGGACATCTTAGTAACAACCTCTCTGGACCTCACTGGACGTCTTAGTAACAACCTCACTGGACCTCTCTGGGCATCTTAGTAACAACCTCACTGGACCTCACTGGACGTCTTAGTAACAACCTCACTGGACCTCTCTGGACGTCTTAGTAACAACCTCACTGGAAGTCTTAGTAACAACCTCACTGGACGTCTTAGTAACAACCTCACTCGAAGTCTTAGTAACAACCTCTCTGGACGTCTTAGAAACATTCTCACTGGACCTCTCTGGACGTCTTAGTAACAACCTCACTGGAACTCTCTGGACGTCTTAGTAACAACCTCACTGGACGTCTTAGTAACAACCTCACTGGACATCTTAGTAACAACCTCACTGGACCTCTCTGGACGTCTTAGTAACAACCTCACTGGACCTCACTGGGCGTCTCTGGACGTCTTAGTAACAACCTCACTGGACCTCACTGGACGTCTTAGTAACAACCTCACTGGACCTCTCTGGACATCTTAGTAACAACCTCACTGGACCTCACTGGACGTCTTAGTAACAACCTCACTGGACCTCTCTGGACGTCTTAGTAACAACCTCACTGGACGTCTTAGTAACAACCTCACTGGACCTCTCTGGACGTCTTAGTAACAACCTCACTGGACGTCTTAGTAACAACCTCACTGGAAGTCTTAGTAACAACCTCACTGGACCTCACTGGACATCTTAGTAACAACCTCACTGGACCTCTCTGGACGTCTTAGTAACAACCTCACTGGACCTCACTGGACATCTTAGTAACAACCTCTCTGGATCTCACTGGACGTCTTAGTAACAACCTCACTGGACCTCTCTGGACATCTTAGTAACAACCTCACTGGACCTCACTGGACGTCTTAGTAACAACCTCACTGGACCTCTCTGGACGTCTTAGTAACAACCTCACTGGACGTCTTAGTAACAACCTCACTGGACCTCTCTGGACGTCTTAGTAACAACCTCACTGGACGTCTTAGTAACAACCTCACTGGAAGTCTTAGTAACAACCTCACTGGACGTCTTAGTAACAACCTCACTGGAAGTCTTAGTAACAACCTCTCTGGACGTCTTAGTAACAACCTCACTGGAACTCTCTGGACGTCTTAGTAACAACCTCACTGGACGTCTTAGTAACAACCTCACTGGACATCTTAGTAACAAACTCACTGGACCTCTCTGGACGTCTTAGTAACAACCTCACTGGACCTCACTGGGCGTCTCTGGACGTCTTAGTAACAACCTCATTGGACGTCTTAGTAACAACCACACTGGACCTCATTGGGCGTCTTAGTAACAATCTCACTGGACCTCACTGGACGTCTTAGTAACAAACTCATTGGGCGTCTTAGTAACAATCTCACTGGACTTCTTAGTAACAACCTCACTGGACGTCTTAGTAACAATCTCACTGGACCTCATTGGACGTCTTAGTAACGACCTCACTGGATGTCTTAGTAACAATCTCACTGGACCTCATTGGACGTCTTAGTAACAACCTCACTGGACCTCACTGGGCGTCTCTGGACGTCTTAGTAAAAACCTCATTGGGCGTCTTAGTAACAATCTCACTGGACGTCTTAGTAACAACCTCTCTGGACGTCTTAGTAACAATCTCACTGGACCTCATTGGACGTCTTAGTAACAACCTCACTGGACGTCTTAGTAACAATCTCACTGGACCTCATTGGACGTCTTAGTAACAACCTCACTGGACCTCACTGGGCGTCTCTGGACGTCTTAGTAACAACCTCATTGGGCGTCTTAGTAACAATCTCACTGGACGTCTTAGTAACAACCTCTCTGGACGTCTTAGTTACAACCTCACTGGAAGTCTCTGGACGTCTTAGTAACAACCTTACTGGACGTCTTAGTAACAACCTCACTGGAACTCACTGGACGTCTTAGTAACAACTTCACTGGACCTCTCTGGACGTCTTAGTAACAACTTCACTGGAACTCTCTGGACGTCTTAGTAACAACCTCACTGGACGTCTTAGTAACAACCTCACTGGAACTCACTGGACGTCTTAGTAACAACCTCACTGGAACTCTCTGGACGTCTTAGTAACAACCTCTCTGGACGTCTTAGTAACAACCTCACTGGACCTCACTGGGCGTCTCTGGACGTCTTAGTAACAACCTCATTGGGCGTCTTAGTAACAATCTCACTGGACGTCTTAGTAACAACCTCTCTGGACGTCTTAGTAACAACCTCACTGGAAGTCTCTGGACGTCTTAGTAACAACCTTACTGGACGTCTTAGTAACAACCTCACTGGACCTCACTGGACGTCTTAGTAACAACCTCACTGGACCTCTCTGGACGTCTTAGTAACAACCTCACTGGAACTCACTGGACGTCTTAGTAACAACCTCACTGGAACTCTCTGGACGTCTTAGTAACAACCTCTCTGGACGTCTTAGTAACAACCTCACTGGAACTCACTGGACGTCTTAGTAACAACTTCACTGGACCTCTCTGGACGTCTTAGTAACAACCTCACTGGACCTCTCTGGACGTCTTAGTAACAACCTCACTGGACCTCTCTGGACGTCTTAGTAACAACCTCACTGGAACTCTCTGGACGTCTTAGTAACAACCTCACTGGACGTCTTAGTAACAACCTCACTGGACCTCACTGGACGTCTTAGTAACAACCTCACTGGACCTCTCTGGACGTCTTAGTAACAACCTCACTGGACGTCTTAGTAACAACCTCACTGGACCTCTCTGGACGTCTTAGTAACAACCTCACTGGACGTCTTAGTAACAACCTCACTGGAAGTCTTAGTAACAACCTCACTGGACGTCTTAGTAACAACCTCACTGGAAGTCTTAGTAACAACCTCTCTGGACGTCTTAGTAACAACTTCACTGGAACTCTCTGGACGTCTTAGTAACAACCTCACTGGACGTCTTAGTAACAACCTCACTGGAACTCACTGGACGTCTTAGTAACAACCTCACTGGAACTCTCTGGACGTCTTAGTAACAACCTCTCTGGACGTCTTAGTAACAACCTCACTGGAACTCACTGGACGTCTTAGTAACAACTTCACTGGACCTCTCTGGACGTCTTAGTAACAACCTCACTGGACCTCTCTGGACGTCTTAGTAACAACCTCACTGGACCTCTCTGGACGTCTTAGTAACAACCTCACTGGAACTCTCTGGACGTCTTAGTAACAACCTCACTGGACGTCTTAGTAACAACCTCACTGGACCTCACTGGACGTCTTAGTAACAACCTCACTGGACCTCTCTGGACGTCTTAGTAACAACCTCACTGGACGTCTTAGTAACAACCTCACTGGACCTCTCTGGACGTCTTAGTAACAACCTCACTGGACGTCTTAGTAACAACCTCACTGGAAGTCTTAGTAACAACCTCACTGGACGTCTTAGTAACAACCTCACTGGAAGTCTTAGTAACAACCTCTCTGGACGTCTTAGTAACAACCTCACTGGAACTCTCTGGACGTCTTAGTAACAACCTCACTGGACGTCTTAGTAACAACCTCACTGGACATCTTAGTAACAACCTCACTGGACCTCTCTGGACGTCTTAGTAACAACCTCACTGGACCTCACTGGGCGTCTCTGGACGTCTTAGTAACAACCTCATTGGACGTCTTAGTAACAACCTCACTGGACCTCATTGGGCGTCTTAGTAACAATCTCACTGGACCTCACTGGACGTCTTAGTAACAACCTCATTGGGCGTCTTAGTAACAATCTCACTGGACGTCTTAGTAACAACCTCACTGGACGTCTTAGTAACAATCTCACTGGACCTCATTGGACGTCTTAGTAACAACCTCACTGGATGTCTTAGTAACAATCTCACTGGACCTCATTGGACGTCTTAGTAACAACCTCACTGGACCTCACTGGGCGTCTCTGGACGTCTTAGTAACAACCTCATTGGGCGTCTTAGTAACAATCTCACTGGACGTCTTAGTAACAACCTCTCTGGACGTCTTAGTAACAATCTCACTGGACCTCATTGGACGTCTTAGTAACAACCTCACTGGACGTCTTAGTAACAATCTCACTGGACCTCATTGGACGTCTTAGTAACAACCTCACTGGACCTCACTGGGCGTCTCTGGACGTCTTAGTAACAACCTCATTGGGCGTCTTAGTAACAATCTCACTGGACGTCTTAGTAACAACCTCTCTGGACGTCTTAGTAACAACCTCACTGGAAGTCTCTGGACGTCTTAGTAACAACCTTACTGGACGTCTTAGTAACAACCTCTCTGGAACTCACTGGACGTCTTAGTAACAACTTCACTGGACCTCTCTGGACGTCTTAGTAACAACCTCACTGGACGTCTTAGTAACAACCTCACTGGAACTCACTGGACGTCTTAGTAACAACCTCACTGGAACTCTCTGGACGTCTTAGTAACAACCTCTCTGGACGTCTTAGTAACAACCTCACTGGAACTCACTGGACGTCTTAGTAACAACTTCACTGGACCTCTCTGGACGTCTTAGTAACAACCTCACTGGACCTCTCTGGACGTCTTAGTAACAACCTCACTGGACCTCTCTGGACGTCTTAGTAACAACCTCACTGGAACTCTCTGGACATCTTAGTAACAACCTCACTTGACATCTTAGTAACAACCTCACTGGACGTCTTAGTAACAACCTCACTGGAACTCTCTGGACGTCTTAGTAACAACCTCACTGGACGTCTTAGTAACAACCTCACTGGAACTCACTGGACGTCTTAGTAACAACCTCACTGGAACTCTCTGGACGTCTTAGTAACAACCTCACTGGACGTCTTAGTATCAACCTCACTGGAACTCACTGGACGTCTTAGTAACAACTTCACTGGACCTCTCTGGACGTCTTAGTAATAACCTCACTGGACCTCTCTGGACGTCTTAGTAACAACCTCACTGGACATCTTAGTAACAACCTCACTGGACGTCTTAGTAACAACCTCACTGGACGTCTTAGTAACAACCTCACTGGACCTCTCTGGACATCTTAGTAACAACCTCACTGGAACTCTCTGGACATCTTAGTAACAACCTCACTTGACATCTTAGTAACAACCTCACTGGACGTCTTAGTAACAACCTCACTGGAACTCTCTGGACTTCTTAGTAACAACCTCACTGGACGTCTTAGTAACAACCTCACTGGAACTCACTGGACGTCTTAGTAACAACTTCACTGGACGTCTCTGGACGTCTTAGTAACAACATCACTGGAACTCTCTGGACGTCTTAGTAACAACCTCACTGGACGTCTTAGTAACAACCTCACTGAAACTCACTGGACGTCTTAGTAACAACTTCACTGGACCTCTCTGGACGTCTTAGTAACAACCTCACTGGACCTCACTGGACGTCTTAGTAACAACCTCACTGTAACTCTCTGGACGTCTTAGTAACAACCTCACTGGACGTCTTAGTAACAACCTCACTGGACCTCACTGGACGTCATAGTAACAACCTCTCTGGACCTCACTGGACATCTTAGTAACAACCTCACTGGACCTCTCTGGACGTCTTAGTAACAACCTCACTGGACCTCACTGGACATCTTAGTAACAACCTCTCTGGACCTCACTGGACGTCTTAGTAACAACCTCACTGGACCTCTCTGGGCATCTTAGTAACAACCTCACTGGACCTCACTGGACGTCTTAGTAACAACCTCACTGGACCTCTCTGGACGTCTTAGTAACAACCTCACTGGACGTCTTAGTAACAACCTCACTGGACCTCTCTGGACGTCTTAGTAACAACCTCACTGGACGTCTTAGTAACAACCTCACTGGAAGTCTTAGTAACAACCTCACTGGACGTCTTAGTAACAACCTCACTCGAAGTCTTAGTAACAACCTCTCTGGACGTCTTAGAAACATTCTCACTGGACCTCTCTGGACGTCTTAGTAACAACCTCACTGGAACTCTCTGGACGTCTTAGTAACAACCTCACTGGACGTCTTAGTAACAACCTCACTGGACATCTTAGTAACAACCTCACTGGACCTCTCTGGACGTCTTAGTAACAACCTCACTGGACCTCACTGGGCGTCTCTGGACGTCTTAGTAACAACCTCATTGGACGTCTTAGTAACAACCTCACTGGACCTCATTGGGCGTCTTAGTAACAATCTAACTGGACCTCACTGGACGTCTTAGTAACAACCTCATTGGGCGTCTTAGTAACAATATCACTGGACGTCTTAGTAACAACCTCACTGGACGTCTTAGTAACAATCTCACTGGACCTCATTGGACGTCTTAGTAACAACCTCACTGGACGTCTTAGTAACAATCTCACTGGACCTCATTGGACGTCTTAGTAACAACCTCACTGGACCTCACTGGGCGTCTCTGGACGTCTTAGTAACAACCTCATTGGGCGTCTTAGTAACAACCTCACTGGACATCTTAGTAACAACCTCACTGGACCTCTCTGGACGTCTTAGTAACAACCTCACTGGACCTCACTGGGCGTCTCTGGACGTCTTAGTAACAACCTCATTGGACGTCTTAGTAACAACCTCACTGGACCTCATTGGGCGTCTTAGTAACAATCTAACTGGACCTCACTGGACGTCTTAGTAACAACCTCATTGGGCGTCTTAGTAACAATATCACTGGACGTCTTAGTAACAACCTCACTGGACGTCTTAGTAACAATCTCACTGGACCTCATTGGACGTCTTAGTAACAACCTCACTGGACGTCTTAGTAACAATCTCACTGGACCTCATTGGACGTCTTAGTAACAACCTCACTGGACCTCACTGGGCGTCTCTGGACGTCTTAGTAACAACCTCATTGGGCGTCTTAGTAACAATCTCACTGGACGTCTTAGTAACAACCTCATTGGACGTCTTAGTAACAATCTCACTGGAACTCACTGGACATCTTAGTAACAACCTCACTGGACATCTTAGTAACAACCTCACTGGACCTCTCTGGACGTCTTAGTAACAACCTCACTGGACCTCACTGGGCGTCTCTGGACGTCTTAGTAACAACCTCATTGGACGTCTTAGTAACAACCTCACTGGACCTCATTGGGCGTCTTAGTAACAATCTAACTGGACCTCACTGGACGTCTTAGTAACAACCTCATTGGGCGTCTTAGTAACAATATCACTGGACGTCTTAGTAACAACCTCACTGGACGTCTTAGTAACAATCTCACTGGACCTCATTGGACGTCTTAGTAACAACCTCACTGGACGTCTTAGTAACAATCTCACTGGACCTCATTGGACGTCTTAGTAACAACCTCACTGGACCTCACTGGGCGTCTCTGGACGTCTTAGTAACAACCTCATTGGGCGTCTTAGTAACAACCTCACTGGACATCTTAGTAACAACCTCACTGGACCTCTCTGGACGTCTTAGTAACAACCTCACTGGACCTCACTGGGCGTCTCTGGACGTCTTAGTAACAACCTCATTGGACGTCTTAGTAACAACCTCACTGGACCTCATTGGGCGTCTTAGTAACAATCTAACTGGACCTCACTGGACGTCTTAGTAACAACCTCATTGGGCGTCTTAGTAACAATATCACTGGACGTCTTAGTAACAACCTCACTGGACGTCTTAGTAACAATCTCACTGGACCTCATTGGACGTCTTAGTAACAACCTCACTGGACGTCTTAGTAACAATCTCACTGGACCTCATTGGACGTCTTAGTAACAACCTCACTGGACCTCACTGGGCGTCTCTGGACGTCTTAGTAACAACCTCATTGGGCGTCTTAGTAACAATCTCACTGGACGTCTTAGTAACAACCTCATTGGACGTCTTAGTAACAATCTCACTGGAACTCACTGGACATCTTAGTAACAACCTCACTGGACGTCTTAGTAACAATCGCACTGGACCTCACTGGACGTCTTAGTAACAACCTCACTGGACCTCACTGGGCGTCTCTGGACGTCTTAGTAACAACCTCACTGGACGTCTTAGTAACAACCTCATTGGACGTCTTAGTAACAATCTCACTGGACCTCACTGGGCGTCTCTGGACGTCTTAGTAACAACCTCATTGGGCGTCTTAGTAACAATCTCACTGGACGTCTTAGTAACAACCTCACTGGACGTCTTAGTAACAATCTCACTGGAACTCACTGGACATCTTAGTAACAACCTCACTGGACGTCTTAGTAACAATCTCACTGGACCTCACTGGACGTCTTAGTAACAACCTCACTGGACCTCACTGGGCGTCTCTGGACGTCTTAGTAACAACCTCATTGGGCGTCTTAGTAACAATCTCACTGGACCTCACTGGACGTCTTAGTAACAACCTCATTGGGCGTCTTAGTAACAATCTCACTGGACGTCTTAGTAACAACCTCACTGGACGTCTTAGTAACAATCTCACTGGACCTCATTGGACGTCTTAGTAACAACCTCACTGGATGTCTTAGTAACAATCTCACTGGACCTCATTGGACGTCTTAGTAACAACCTCACTGGACCTCACTGGGCGTCTCTGGACGTCTTAGTAACAACCTCATTGGGCGTCTTAGTAACAATCTCACTGGACGTCTTAGTAACAACCTCTCTGGACGTCTTAGTAACAATCTCACTGGACCTCATTGGACGTCTTAGTAACAACCTCACTGGACGTCTTAGTAACAATCTCACTGGACCTCATTGGACGTCTTAGTAACAACCTCACTGGACCTCACTGGGCGTCTCTGGACGTCTTAGTAACAACCTCATTGGGCGTCTTAGTAACAATCTCACTGGACGTCTTAGTAACAACCTCTCTGGACGTCTTAGTAACAACCTCACTGGAAGTCTCTGGACGTCTTAGTAACAACCTTACTGGACGTCTTAGTAACAACCTCTCTGGAACTCACTGGACGTCTTAGTAACAACTTCACTGGACCTCTCTGGACGTCTTAGTAACAACCTCACTGGACGTCTTAGTAACAACCTCACTGGAACTCACTGGACGTCTTAGTAACAACCTCACTGGAACTCTCTGGACGTCTTAGTAACAACCTCTCTGGACGTCTTAGTAACAACCTCACTGGAACTCACTGGACGTCTTAGTAACAACTTCACTGGACCTCTCTGGACGTCTTAGTAACAACCTCACTGGACCTCTCTGGACGTCTTAGTAACAACCTCACTGGACCTCTCTGGACGTCTTAGTAACAACCTCACTGGAACTCTCTGGACATCTTAGTAACAACCTCACTTGACATCTTAGTAACAACCTCACTGGACGTCTTAGTAACAACCTCACTGGAACTCTCTGGACGTCTTAGTAACAACCTCACTGGACGTCTTAGTAACAACCTCACTGGAACTCACTGGACGTCTTAGTAACAACCTCACTGGAACTCTCTGGACGTCTTAGTAACAACCTCACTGGACGTCTTAGTATCAACCTCACTGGAACTCACTGGACGTCTTAGTAACAACTTCACTGGACCTCTCTGGACGTCTTAGTAATAACCTCACTGGACCTCTCTGGACGTCTTAGTAACAACCTCACTGGACATCTTAGTAACAACCTCACTGGACGTCTTAGTAACAACCTCACTGGACGTCTTAGTAACAACCTCACTGGACCTCTCTGGACATCTTAGTAACAACCTCACTGGAACTCTCTGGACATCTTAGTAACAACCTCACTTGACATCTTAGTAACAACCTCACTGGACGTCTTAGTAACAACCTCACTGGAACTCTCTGGACTTCTTAGTAACAACCTCACTGGACGTCTTAGTAACAACCTCACTGGAACTCACTGGACGTCTTAGTAACAACTTCACTGGACGTCTCTGGACGTCTTAGTAACAACATCACTGGAACTCTCTGGACGTCTTAGTAACAACCTCACTGGACGTCTTAGTAACAACCTCACTGAAACTCACTGGACGTCTTAGTAACAACTTCACTGGACCTCTCTGGACGTCTTAGTAACAACCTCACTGGACCTCACTGGACGTCTTAGTAACAACCTCACTGTAACTCTCTGGACGTCTTAGTAACAACCTCACTGGACGTCTTAGTAACAACCTCACTGGACCTCACTGGACGTCATAGTAACAACCTCTCTGGACCTCACTGGACATCTTAGTAACAACCTCACTGGACCTCTCTGGACGTCTTAGTAACAACCTCACTGGACCTCACTGGACATCTTAGTAACAACCTCTCTGGACCTCACTGGACGTCTTAGTAACAACCTCACTGGACCTCTCTGGGCATCTTAGTAACAACCTCACTGGACCTCACTGGACGTCTTAGTAACAACCTCACTGGACCTCTCTGGACGTCTTAGTAACAACCTCACTGGACGTCTTAGTAACAACCTCACTGGACCTCTCTGGACGTCTTAGTAACAACCTCACTGGACGTCTTAGTAACAACCTCACTGGAAGTCTTAGTAACAACCTCACTGGACGTCTTAGTAACAACCTCACTCGAAGTCTTAGTAACAACCTCTCTGGACGTCTTAGAAACATTCTCACTGGACCTCTCTGGACGTCTTAGTAACAACCTCACTGGAACTCTCTGGACGTCTTAGTAACAACCTCACTGGACGTCTTAGTAACAACCTCACTGGACATCTTAGTAACAACCTCACTGGACCTCTCTGGACGTCTTAGTAACAACCTCACTGGACCTCACTGGGCGTCTCTGGACGTCTTAGTAACAACCTCATTGGACGTCTTAGTAACAACCTCACTGGACCTCATTGGGCGTCTTAGTAACAATCTAACTGGACCTCACTGGACGTCTTAGTAACAACCTCATTGGGCGTCTTAGTAACAATATCACTGGACGTCTTAGTAACAACCTCACTGGACGTCTTAGTAACAATCTCACTGGACCTCATTGGACGTCTTAGTAACAACCTCACTGGACGTCTTAGTAACAATCTCACTGGACCTCATTGGACGTCTTAGTAACAACCTCACTGGACCTCACTGGGCGTCTCTGGACGTCTTAGTAACAACCTCATTGGGCGTCTTAGTAACAACCTCACTGGACATCTTAGTAACAACCTCACTGGACCTCTCTGGACGTCTTAGTAACAACCTCACTGGACCTCACTGGGCGTCTCTGGACGTCTTAGTAACAACCTCATTGGACGTCTTAGTAACAACCTCACTGGACCTCATTGGGCGTCTTAGTAACAATCTAACTGGACCTCACTGGACGTCTTAGTAACAACCTCATTGGGCGTCTTAGTAACAATATCACTGGACGTCTTAGTAACAACCTCACTGGACGTCTTAGTAACAATCTCACTGGACCTCATTGGACGTCTTAGTAACAACCTCACTGGACGTCTTAGTAACAATCTCACTGGACCTCATTGGACGTCTTAGTAACAACCTCACTGGACCTCACTGGGCGTCTCTGGACGTCTTAGTAACAACCTCATTGGGCGTCTTAGTAACAATCTCACTGGACGTCTTAGTAACAACCTCATTGGACGTCTTAGTAACAATCTCACTGGAACTCACTGGACATCTTAGTAACAACCTCACTGGACATCTTAGTAACAACCTCACTGGACCTCTCTGGACGTCTTAGTAACAACCTCACTGGACCTCACTGGGCGTCTCTGGACGTCTTAGTAACAACCTCATTGGACGTCTTAGTAACAACCTCACTGGACCTCATTGGGCGTCTTAGTAACAATCTAACTGGACCTCACTGGACGTCTTAGTAACAACCTCATTGGGCGTCTTAGTAACAATATCACTGGACGTCTTAGTAACAACCTCACTGGACGTCTTAGTAACAATCTCACTGGACCTCATTGGACGTCTTAGTAACAACCTCACTGGACGTCTTAGTAACAATCTCACTGGACCTCATTGGACGTCTTAGTAACAACCTCACTGGACCTCACTGGGCGTCTCTGGACGTCTTAGTAACAACCTCATTGGGCGTCTTAGTAACAACCTCACTGGACATCTTAGTAACAACCTCACTGGACCTCTCTGGACGTCTTAGTAACAACCTCACTGGACCTCACTGGGCGTCTCTGGACGTCTTAGTAACAACCTCATTGGACGTCTTAGTAACAACCTCACTGGACCTCATTGGGCGTCTTAGTAACAATCTAACTGGACCTCACTGGACGTCTTAGTAACAACCTCATTGGGCGTCTTAGTAACAATATCACTGGACGTCTTAGTAACAACCTCACTGGACGTCTTAGTAACAATCTCACTGGACCTCATTGGACGTCTTAGTAACAACCTCACTGGACGTCTTAGTAACAATCTCACTGGACCTCATTGGACGTCTTAGTAACAACCTCACTGGACCTCACTGGGCGTCTCTGGACGTCTTAGTAACAACCTCATTGGGCGTCTTAGTAACAATCTCACTGGACGTCTTAGTAACAACCTCATTGGACGTCTTAGTAACAATCTCACTGGAACTCACTGGACATCTTAGTAACAACCTCACTGGACGTCTTAGTAACAATCGCACTGGACCTCACTGGACGTCTTAGTAACAACCTCACTGGACCTCACTGGGCGTCTCTGGACGTCTTAGTAACAACCTCACTGGACGTCTTAGTAACAACCTCATTGGACGTCTTAGTAACAATCTCACTGGACCTCACTGGGCGTCTCTGGACGTCTTAGTAACAACCTCATTGGGCGTCTTAGTAACAATCTCACTGGACGTCTTAGTAACAACCTCACTGGACGTCTTAGTAACAATCTCACTGGAACTCACTGGACATCTTAGTAACAACCTCACTGGACGTCTTAGTAACAATCTCACTGGACCTCACTGGACGTCTTAGTAACAACCTCACTGGACCTCACTGGGCGTCTCTGGACGTCTTAGTAACAACCTCATTGGACGTCTTAGTAACAATCTCACTGGACGTCTCTGGACGTCTTAGTAACAACCTCATTGGGCGTCTTAGTAACAATCTCACTGGACGTCTTAGTAACAACCTCACTGGACGTCTTAGTAACAATCTCACTGGAACTCACTGGACATCTTAGTAACAACCTCATTGGGTGTCTTAGTAACAACCTCACTGGACATCTTATTAACAATCTCACTGGAACTCACTGGACATCTTAGTAACAACCTCATTGGGCGTCTTAGTAACAATCTCACTGGACGTCTTAGTAACAACCTCACTGGACGTCTTAGTAACAATCTCAATGGAACTCACTGGACATCTTAGTAACAACCTCATTGGGCGTCTTAGTAACAACCTCATTGGACGTCTTAGTAACAATCTCACTGGACCTCACTGGGCGTCTCTGGACGTCTTAGTAACAACCTCATTGGGCGTCTTAGTAACAATCTCACTGGACGTCTTAGTAACAACCTCACTGGACGTCTTAGTAACAATCTCACTGGAACTCACTGGACGTCTTAGTAACAACCTCATTGGGCGTCTTAGTAACAATCTCACTGGACGTCTTAGTAACAACCTCACTGGACGTCTTAGTAACAATCTCACTGGAACTCACTGGACATCTTAGTAACAACCTCACTGGACGTCTTAGTAACAATCGCACTGGACCTCACTGGACGTCTTAGTAACAACCTCACTGGACCTCACTGGGCGTCTCTGGACGTCTTAGTAACAACCTCACTGGACTTCTTAGTAACAACCTCATTGGACGTCTTAGTAACAATCTCACTGGACCTCACTGGGCGTCTCTGGACGTCTTAGTAACAACCTCATTGGGCGTCTTAGTAACAATCTCACTGGACGTCTTAGTAACAACCTCACTGGACGTCTTAGTAACAATCTCACTGGAACTCACTGGACATCTTAGTAACAACCTCACTGGACGTCTTAGTAACAATCTCACTGGACCTCACTGGACGTCTTAGTAACAACCTCACTGGACCTCACTGGGCGTCTCTGGACGTCTTAGTAACAACCTCATTGGACGTCTTAGTAACAATCTCACTGGACCTCACTGGGCGTCTCTGGACGTCTTAGTAACAACCTCATTGGGCGTCTTAGTAACAATCTCACTGGACGTCTTAGTAACAACCTCACTGGACGTCTTAGTAACAATCTCACTGGAACTCACTGGACATCTTAGTAACAACCTCATTGGGTGTCTTAGTAACAACCTCACTGGACATCTTATTAACAATCTCACTGGAACTCACTGGACATCTTAGTAACAACCTCATTGGGCGTCTTAGTAACAATCTCACTGGACGTCTTAGTAACAACCTCACTGGACGTCTTAGTAACAATCTCAATGGAACTCACTGGACATCTTAGTAACAACCTCATTGGGCGTCTTAGTAACAACCTCATTGGACGTCTTAGTAACAATCTCACTGGACCTCACTGGGCGTCTCTGGACGTCTTAGTAACAACCTCATTGGGCGTCTTAGTAACAATCTCACTGGACGTCTTAGTAACAACCTCACTGGACGTCTTAGTAACAATCTCACTGGAACTCACTGGACGTCTTAGTAACAACCTCATTGGGCGTCTTAGTAACAATCTCACTGGACGTCTTAGTAACAACCTCACTGGACGTCTTAGTAACAATCTCACTGGAACTCACTGGACATCTTAGTAACAACCTCACTGGACGTCTTAGTAACAATCTCACTGGACCTCACTGGACGTCTTAGTAACAACCTCACTGGACCTCACTGGGCGTCTCTGGACGTCTTAGTAACAACCTCATTGGACGTCTTAGTAACAATCTCACTGGACCTCACTGGGCGTCTCTGGACGTCTTAGTAACAACCTCATTGGGCGTCTTAGTAACAATCTCACTGGACGTCCTAGTAACAACCTCATTGGGCGTCTTTGTAAAATATGTATTTTTACTTGCAGTAATACTCTGTTAGTTTGCAGCGTGGGCTAAATAGCTTGTCTGCTGCGTATGCGGGTAAAGGAGATGAACTGAACAGTTTTTTAAAACAGACATGCCATTGAGTAGAGCTGTTGTTTAAGGCTATTCTGATTCTAGAGGTTTCTCAGCCATTCCAGTGTTCTGAAGCTTCTCAGCCATTCCAGTGTTCTGAAGCTTCTCAACCATTCCAGTGTTCTGAAGCTTCTCAGCCATTCCAGTGTTCTGAAGCTTCTCAGCCATTCCAGTGTTCTGAAGCTTCTCAACCATTCCAGTGTTCTGAAGCTTCTCAGCCATTCCAGTGTTCTGAAGCTTCTCAACCATTCCAGCGTTCTGATTCCAGAGGCTTCTTAACCATTTTTAGAGTTGTGATTCTAGAGGTTTCTCAGCCATTTTAGTGTTGTGTGCTGGCTGGCTTGTCTGATTCAGCCTGGCTCTGGCCCTGAGGCTACACTCTGTTCTGGTGCCACTGCTCTGCTGAGACTGAATAGCCTGAATTAGTACTGAGGTCTGGATTCAGTTAGCCATCACTCTCCCTTGATGTCCCCTGGGTCTGTGTGTGTTTGTTGGTACACGCATATGTCCGTTAGTGAAAGTGTGTGTGTCCGTTTGTGAGAGTGTGTGCATTGATGAGTAGGGGGGAGGAGAAGGGGAGGATTGCAAAACACAACGCTTCACCTTATTGCTGCCCCATTCCTTCCCTCCACATCCCCTCCCCCCTCACCTCCTCCCCTCATCACAGGAAATGGGTGAAAGGATGGAGTGACTCAGTGCGTTCTGACCCCACCCCTCCCCCAACACTCTACAGCTGTTTTAAATACATGCCTCAGTACTTTGGCAAGTAAGTAAGTATGTTTTAAACGTCCCACTTTGGGTTGGATGTGTCAATGTGTAGTTCCTACATGCATCATCTATGAGCAGAATTACTGTCTTAACTCAATTAGCCAAGAATTCCGTAGTTTGAAAGTGACTGTTTTCTGAAAGCTATGCGGCGCCCTTTTGAGTACTGCAAGCTTAAACCACGTGGGCCAGCCCCTTAGCAACTCAAGTTCCAGCCAATGAGGTTCATCCCTTTGCCATTTGAGTGACAGCTAGCAAGAGGCCTGCCCAGCATTATCCAATGAGGTTGCAGGTTCGGGACCAACGGCTCAGTGGACATTTACAGTTGAAGTCGGAAGTTTAGATATATTTAGGTTGGAGGCATTAAAAATAGTTTTTCAACCACTCCACACATTTCTTGTTAGTGCACTATAGTTTTGGCAAGTCGGTTAGGACATCTACTTTGTGCACGGCACAAGTCATTCTTCCCACAATTGTTTACAGACAGATTATTGCACTTATAATTCACTGTATCACAATTCCAGTGGGTCGGAAGTTAACATACACTAAGTTGACTGTGCCTTTAAACAGCTTGGAAAATTCCAGAAAATGGTGTCATGGCTTTAGAAGCTTCTGATAGGCTACTTGACATAATTTGAGTCAATGGGAGGTGTACTGGTGGATGTATTTCAAGGCCTACCTTCAAACTCAGTGCATCTTCGCTTGACATCATGGGAAAATCAAAAGAAATCAGCCAAGACCTTGTGAAGATGCTGGAGGAAACAGGTACAAAAGTATCTTTATAAGCAAGGAAGAAGCCACTGCTCCAAAACCGCCATAAAAAAGCCAGACTACGGCTTGCAACTGCACATGGAGACAAAGATTGTACTTTTTGGAGAAATGTCCTCTGGTCTAATGAAACAAAATTAGAACTGTTTGGCCATAATGACCATCGTTATGTTTGGAGGGAAAAGGGGGGAGGCTTGCAAGCCGAAGAACACCATCCCAACCGTGAAGCACGGGGGTGGCAGCATCATGTTGTGTGGGTGCTTTGCTGCAGGAGGGACTGGTGCACTTCACAAAATAGATGGCATCATGAGGCAGGAAAATTATGTGGATATATTGAAGCAACATCTCAAGACATCAGTCAGGAAGTTAAAACTTGGTTGCAAATGGGTCTTCCAAATGGACAATGACCCCAAGCATACTTCCAAAGTTGTGGCAAAATGGCTTAAGGACAACATCGTCAAGGTATTGGAGTGGCCATCACAAAGCCCTAACCTCATTCCCATAGAAAATATGTGGGCAGAACTGAAGAAGCGTGTGCGAGCAAGGAGGCCTACAAACCTGACTCAGTTACACCAGCTTTGTCAGGAGGAATGGGCCAAAATTCACCCAATTTTTTTGCGGGAAGCTTGTGGAAGGCTACCCGAAACGTTTGACCCAAGTTAAACAATTTCAAGGCAATTGTTACGATCTACTAGGTGTGGTGGGTGGAATCAGGCGCAGAGAGCAGGGTTCAGTCGTTTTCCTCAGATTTATTCCCCAGCGCAACAAAAACAGTCACGCCAACACACAGGGCGTAAATACGTTGCTAGTCCAAAACAACAACAGGACTAAACAGTCCGGAGAATAAATACAATAATAAATCACACCAACAAAACACAGAGTAACAAAAACAAGCCCGCACAAATACCCAGCGGGCCTAGTGCCCTTAAATACCCTACAAACAAATCCTAATACAAAACAGGTGTACCCAATTAACCAATAACCCAAAACTAACGGAAAGGGAATCGATGGCAGCTAATAGGCCGGCGACGACGACCGCCGAGCACCGCCCGAACAGGAAGAGGCACCATCCTCGGCGAGGTTCGTGACAGTACCCCCCCCCCCCCCCTGACGCGCGGCTCCCGCAGCGCGCCGAACCCGGCCTCGAGGACGACCCGGAGGACGAGGCGCAGGGCGATCCGGGTGGAGGCGATGGAAATCCCTCAAGAGGGAAGGATCTAAAATGTCCCTCCCCGGTACCCAGCACCTCTCCTCCGGACCGTACCCCTCCCAGTCCACGAGGTACTGCAGGCCCCTCACCCGGCGTCTCGAGTCCAGAATAGCTCGTACTGTGTACGCCGGGGACCCCTCGATGTCCAGAGGGGGTGGAGGGACCTCCGGTACCTCACTGTCTTGTAGGGGACCAGCTACCACCGGCCTGAGGAGAGACACATGAAACGAGGGGTTAATACGATAATAAGAGGGAAGTTGCAATCTATAACACACCTCGTTTATCCTCCTCAGGACTTTAAATGGCCCCACACACTGCGGCCCCAGCTTCCGGCAGGGCAGGCGGAGGGACAGGTTTCGGGTCGAGAGCCAGACCCTGTCCCCTGGTGCGAACACCGGGGCCTCACTGCGGTGGCGGTCAGCGTCTCTCTTCTGCCGTTCACTGGCCTGCCTGAGAGAATCCTGGACTGCCCGCCAGGTCTCTCTAGAGCGCTGTACCCACTCCTCCACCGCAGGAGCCTCGGTCTGACTCTGATGCCACGGAGCCAGGACCGGCTGGTAACCCAGTACACATTCGAATGGCGACATATTCGTGGACGAATGCCGAAGAGAATTCTGGGCTAACTCTGCCCATGGGACGTACCTTGCCCATTCTCCTGGCCGGTCCTGGCAATACGACCTCAGAAACCTGCCCACTTCCTGGTTTACTCTCTCCACCTGCCCATTACTTTCGGGGTGATAACCAGAGGTAAGGCTGACCGAGATCCCCAGACGCTCCATAAACGCCTTCCAAACCCGAGATGTGAACTGGGGACCCCGATCGGAGACGATATCCTCTGGAACCCCAGAGTGCCGGAAGACGTGGGTAAATAGAGCCTCTGCAGTCTGTAGGGCCGTAGGGAGACCAGGCAATGGGAGGAGACGGCAGGACTTAGAGAACCGATCCACAACGACCAGAACGGTAGTGTTCCCCTGAGATGGGGGAAGATCAGTAAGGAAATCTACCGAGAGATGGGACCATGGCCGTTGTGGAACCGGGAGGGGCTGTAACTTCCCTCTAGGAAGGTGCCTAGGAGCCTTACTCTGGGCGCATACCGAACAGGAAGAGACATAGAGCCTCACATCCCTAGCTAAGGTGGGCCACCAGTATTTCCCTCTAAGACCCCGCACTGTCCTATCGATCCCCGGATGACCCGCAGACGGTAGTGTGTGAGCCCACCGAATCAACTTATCACTGTGCAGGCGCAGGTTCAACCCTCAACGCCCGCTCGATGTCCGCGTCCACCTCCCATACCACTGGGGCCACCAGCCGAGAAGCAGGAAGGATGGGAGTGGGTTCGATAGACCGGTCCTCAGTGTCATAGAGACGGGACAGCGCGTCGGCCTTAGTGTTGAGGGAACCTGGTCTGTAAGAGATCGTAAATCTAAAACGTGTGAAGAACATGGCCCACCTAGCCTGGCGCGGATTCAGTCTCCTCGCTGCACGAATATACTCCAGATTACGGTGATCAGTCCAGATGAGAAAAGGGTGTTTAGCCCCCTCTAGCCAGTGTCTCCACACCTTCAGGGCCTTTACCATAGCTAGTAACTCCCGGTCCCCCACATCATAGTTCCGCTCTGCCGGACCCAGCTTCTTAGAAAAGAAAGCGCAGGGACGGAGCTTCGGTGGCGTACCCGAGCGCTGAGACAGCACGGCTCCAACCCCAGCCTCGGACGCATCCACCTCCACTATGAATGCTAACGAAGGGTCCGGATGCGCCAACACGGGAGCCCCAGTGAACAGTGCCTTCAACTGGTTGAAGGCTCCATCAGCCTCTGCTGACCACCGCAAACGCACCGGCCCTCCCTTCAGCAGTGAGGTAATGGGCGCCGCTACTTGGCCAAAACCCCGGATAAACCTCCGGTAGTAATTGGCAAACCCTAAAAACCGCTGCACCTCCTTTACCGTGGTCGGAGTCGGCCAATTACGCACGGCATTAACGCGGTCACACTCCATCATCATCCCCGAGCTGGAAATGCGATAACCCAGGAAGGAAACGGCTGGTTTGGAAAACACACATTTCTCAGCCTTGACGTATAGGTCATGCTCCAGCAGTCGCCCAAGAACCCAAGCACCTTGCGCACCAGGGAAACATGCGCGGCGCGTGTGGCAGAATAAATCAAGATGTCATCAATATAGACTACCACACCCTGCCCGTGCAAGTCCCTGAGAATCTCATCTACAAAGGATTGAAAGACGGCTGGAGCATTTTTCAACCCATACGGCATGACGAGGTACTCATAGTGGCCTGATGTGGTACTAAACGCTGTTTTCCACTCGTCTCCTCCCCGAATACGCACCAGATTATACGCGCTCCTGAGGTCCAGTTTTGTGAAGAAACGCGCTCCGTGGAATGATTCCACCGCCGTAGCGATGAGAGGTAGCGGATAACTAAAACCCACTGTGATTGAATTGAGACCTCGATAATCAATGCACGGACGCAGACCTCCCTCCTTTTTCCTCACAAAAAAGAAACTCGAGGAGACGGGTGACATGGAGGGCCGAATGTACCCCTGTCTCAGAGCTTCCGTGACATATGTTTCCATAGCCAGCGTCTCCTCCTGTGACAGTGGGTACACATGACTCCGGGAAGTGCAGCGTTCTCCAGGAGGTTTATCACGCAATCCCACCGTCGATGGGGTGGTAATTTGGTCGCTTTCCTCTTACTAAAAGCGATAGCCAAATCGGCATATTCTGGGGGAATGCGCACGGTGGAAACCTGGTCTGGACTCTCCACCGTCGTGGCACCGATGGAAACTCCTAAACACCTCTCTGAACACTCGTCTGACCACCCCTTAAGAGCCCCCTGTTTCCAGGAAATAAGGGGATTGTGAATAGCCAGCCAGGGAACCCCCAACACCACCGGAAACCCAGGTGAATCAATAAGGTAGAAACTGATCCTCTCCCTATGATTCCCCTGCGTTACCATGTCCAGCGGAATCGTGGCCTCCCTGACCAGCCCTGACCCTAGCGGTCGGCTATCTAAGGAGTGCACGGGGACAGGTGGGTCTATCTGCACTAACGGAATACCCAATTTACGGGCGAGTCCACGATCCATAAAGCTCACAGCCGCGCCTGAATCGACTAGCGCCTTATGCTGAAGAGAGGGGAAAAATGCAGGGAAAAAAATTAACAAAAACATGTGACCAACAGGGAGCTCTGGGTGAGTTTGGTGCTTACTCACCTGGGGTGGCCGAGGAGCGCTCTGCCGACCATCTCGACTCCCAGAGGGACTCCTCCAACACCGGTCCGAAGTGTGTCCTCTCCGTCCACAATAGGAGCAGGAGGAG
This sequence comes from Oncorhynchus mykiss, assembly GCF_013265735.2. Lineage (NCBI taxonomy): Eukaryota > Metazoa > Chordata > Actinopteri > Salmoniformes > Salmonidae > Oncorhynchus > Oncorhynchus mykiss. Next base: position 37,820,899 of record NC_048588.1, read on the forward strand.
CCCCCTCTGATCCCCCTAGATGCAGCTCCTCCCAACTCCATCGGAGTGGGAGTGGGAGAGCTGGAAGGTGGAATTAACAGGACCCCTTCTGAACGCCCGCGGGCAGCTAGCAGGTTGTCCAATCGAATAGACATGTCTATTAGTTCATCCAGGGAGAGAGTTGTGTCCCTGCAAGCCAGCTCCCGGCGGACGTCCTCCCGGAGACTACACCGGTAATGGTCCATCAGGGCCCTGTCATTCCACCCAGCACCAGCAGCTAGGGTCCTAAACTCCAACGCGAAGTCCTGCGCGCTCCTCGTCTCCTGTCTGAGGTGGAACAGTCGCTCACCCGCCGCTTTACCCTCTGGTGGATGATCGAACACTGCTCGGAAACGGCGAGTGAACTCCAGGTAGTTGTCCCGAGCTGAGTCTGGACTGTTCCAGACTGCGTTAGCCCAGTCCAGGGCCCTGCCCGTTAAACAGGAGACGAGGAGGCTCACACTCTCCTCACCCGAGGGAGCCGGACGCACAGTAGCCAGGTAGAGCTCCAGCTGGAGCAAAAATCCCTGGCACCCAGCAGCCGCTCCATCGTACTCCCTCGGGGGGGAGAGACGTAGTGCGCCGGACCCAGAGGACGATGTAGGTGGAGTAGGTGGTGTCGGGAGTGGGGGAGCTGGGGTAGATGTCGGGAGACCACTCCGCTCCCATCGTTCCATCCTCTCCATCATCTGGTCCATCGCGGTACCAATCCGATGGAGGACAGCTGTATGGTGATGAACGCGCTCCTCCATAGTGGGGAGAGGAGTGGTCGCTGCTCCTGCTGACTCCATTTCAGGTGGTGCGGGCTTCTGTTACGATCTACTAGGTGTGGTGGGTGGAATCAGGCGCAGAGAGCAGGGTTCAGTCGTTTTCCTCAGATTTATTCCCCAGCGCAACAAAAACAGTCACGCCAACACACAGGGCGTAAATACGTTGCTAGTCCAAAACAACAACAGGACTAAACAGTCCGGAGAATAAATACAATAATAAATCACACCAACAAAACACAGAGTAACAAAAACAAGCCCGCACAAATACCCAGCGGGCCTAGTGCCCTTAAATACCCTACAAACAAATCCTAATACAAAACAGGTGTACCCAATTAACCAATAACCCAAAACTAACGGAAAGGGAATCGATGGCAGCTAATAGGCCGGCGACGACGACCGCCGAGCACCGCCCGAACAGGAAGAGGCACCATCCTCGGCGAGGTTCGTGACAGCAATGCTACCAAATACTAATTGAGTGTATGTAAACCTCTGACCCACTGGGAATTGTCACGCCCTGACCTTACAGAGAGTTGGAGTGGGCATTCTATGTTTTGTGTTCTATGATTTTCTATTTCTGTGTTGTTTTGGCCGGGTGTGGTTCTCAATCAGAGGCAGCTGCCTATCGTTGTCTCTGATTGAGAACCATACTTAGGCAGCCTTTTCCCCCCCTGTGTTTTGTGTGTTTCTACACCAGACAGAACTGTTTCATTTGTTAACGCTTTGTTATTTTTTTGTTCTAGTGTTCAGTTTTATAAAAAATCATGAACATGTACCACGCTGCACCTTGGTCCTCTTCTTCAAACAGCCGTTACAGGAATGCGATGAAACAAAAAAGCTGAAATAAATCATTCTCTCTACTATTATTATGACATTTCACATTCTTAAAATAATGTGGTGATTCTAACTGACCTCAGACAGGGCATTTTTTACTAGGATTAAATGTCAGGAATTGTGAAAAACTGAGTTTAAATGAATTTGGTACATAAACTGTGTATTACTGACTGACTGATGGTGGTGTGGAGGGGGAGAGAAGAGGTGGAGGGGGGAGGAGAAGAGGTGAGGAGGAGAGGCGAGGATGGAGAGGGGAGGGGTGGAGGAGGGGAGGTGAGGTTGGGGAGGGGTGGAAGAGGGGAGGTGAGGATTGGAGAGGGGAGGGGTGGAGGAGGGGAGGTGAGGAGAGGTGAGGATGGAGAGGGGAGGGGTGAAGGAGGGGAGGTGAGGAGGAGAGGAGATGAGGGGGAGGAGAAGAGAGGAGAGGAGAGGAGAGGAGAGGAGAGGAGAGGAGAGGAGAGGAGAGGAGATGGTAACAAGGTGTCAGTAGTGATGTGTACTATCTTGTTCCTGGTGGTAGTCATGTGACCAGAGTGTTAGATTGAAGCCCAGGAATGTTACTCCACATTCAGGCTGACACAGAGAGGAGAGGGGGGGAGGGGAGAGGGGAGAGGTGAGGATGTGGATGGGGAGGGGAGGGGAGGAGGAGGAGAAGAGATGAGGGGGAGGAGAGGTCTCATATGGAAAGAGTTTTCTGAAGAACAACACAGAAAAACAACATCACATAAAAACACAATCAACAAGTCCCACCAGCTCTAATCCAACCCCATTCAGAATGCCATCTCTCTCTCAATTCAGTTCAATTCAAGGGGTTTTATTGGCATGGGAAACATATGTTAACATTGTCAAAGCAAGTGAAGTAGATAATATACAAAAGTGAAATAAACAATAAAAAATTAACAGTAAACATTACACTCACAGAAGTTCCAAAATAATAAAGACATTACAAATGTCATATTATATATACAGTGTTGTAATGATGTGCAAATGGCTAAAGTACAAAAGGGAAAATAAATAAACATAAATATGGGTTGTATTTACAATAGTGTTTGTTCTTCACTGGTTGCCCTTTTCTTGTGGCAACAGGTCATGTCACACTGTGGTATTTCACCCAGTAGATATGAGAGGTTATCAAAATTGGGTCAAAGTCAAAAATGTCCTTAAGTTTAAGTCAGTCACGGTGGTCAGGTATTCTGCCACTGTGTACTCTCCGTTTGGGGCAAAATAGCATTCTAGTTTGCTCTGTTTTTTTTGTTAATTCTTTCCAATGTGTAAAGTAATTATCTTTTTGTTTTCTCATGATTTGGTTGGGTCTAATTGTGCTGCTGTCCTGGGTCTCTGAGGGGTATATTTGTGTTTGTGAACAGAGCCCCAGGACCAGCTTGCTTAGGGGACTCTTCTCCAGGTTCATCTCTCTGTGGGTGATGGCTTCGTTATCGAAGGTTTGGGAATCGCTTCCTTTTAGGTGGCTGTAGAATTTAACGAAGAATTAAATTATTCTCTGGATTTTGATAATTAGTGGGTATCGGCCTAATTCTGCTCTGCATGCATTATTTGGTGTTTTACGTTGTACACTGAGGATATTTTTGCAGATTTCTGCATGCAGGGTCTCAATTTGGTGTTTGTCCCATTTTGTGACTCCTTGGCTGGTGAGCGGACCCCAGACCTCACAACCATGAAGGGAGATGGGTTCTATTATCGATTCAAGTAATTTAACCAGATCCTAACCGGTACAGTTGAAGTCGGAAGTTTACATACAGTACACCTCAGGTTAATATATTTAGCCAAATACGTTTAAACTCAGTTTTTCACAATTCCCGTCATTTAATCCTAGTAAAATTTCCCTGTTTTAGGTCAGTTAGGATCACCACTTTATTTTAAGAATGTGAAATGTAAGAATAATAGTAGAGAGAATTATTTATTTCAGCTTGTATTTCTTTCATCACATTCCCAGTGGGTCAGAAGATTACATACACTAAATTAGTATTTGGTAGCATTGCCTGTAAATTGTTTAACTTTTACAGGCAATGTTTACATGTCAAATGTTTCAGGTAGCCTTCCACAAGCTTCCCACAATAAGTTGGGTGAATTTTGGCCCATTCCTCCTGACAGAGCTGGTGTAACTGAGTCAGGTTTGTAGGCCTCCTTGCTCGCACATGCTTTTTAAGTTCTGCCCACAACTTTTCTATAGGATTGAGGTCAGGGCTTTGTGATGCCATCTATTTTGTGAAGTGCACCAGTCCCTCCTGCAGCAAAGCACCCCCACAACATGATGTACTTCAGCTTGAAAGCCTCCCCATTTTTTTATCCAAACATAATGATGTTCATTATGGCCAAACAGTTCTATTTTTGTTTCATCAGACCAGAGGACATTTCTCCCAAAAGTATGATCTTTGTCCCCATGCGCAGTTGCAAGCCTTAGTCTGGCTTTTTATGGCGGTTTTGGAGCAGTGGCTTCTTCCTTGCTCAGCGGCCTTTCAGGTTATATCGATATAGAAGTCGTTTACTGTGGATATAGATACTTTTGTACCTGTTTCCTCCAGCATCTTCACAAGGTCCTTCGCTGTTGTTCTGGGATTTATTTGCACTTTCGCACCTCAGTACGTTCATCTCTAGGAGACAGAACCCATCTCCTTCCTGAGCGGTATGACGGCTGCGTGGTCCCATTGTCACACCCTGACCATAGTTTGCTTTGTATGTTTCTAAGTTTTGTTTGGTCAGGGTGTGATCTGAGTGGGCATTCTATGTTGGATGTCTAGTTTGTCTGTTTCTGTGTTTGGCCTGATATGGTTCTCAATCAGAGGCAGCTGTTAGTTGTTGTCTCTGATTGGGAACCATATTTAGGTAGCCTGTTTTGTCATTGTGGGTTGTGGGTGATTGTCTATGTTAGTTGCTTGTGTCAGCACAGTTCTTATAGCTTCACGGTCGTTTTTCGTTTATTGTTTTGTATTCAGTGTTCAGTCTTTAATTAAAATATCATCATGAACAAATACCACGCTGCATTTTGGTCCGCTTCTTACGACGATCGTGATACCCATGGTGTTTACACTTGCGTACTATTGTTTGTACAGATGAACGTGGTACCTTCAGGCGTTTGGAAATTGTTCCCAAGGATGAACCAGACTTGTGGAGGTCTACACATTTTTTTATGAAGTCTTGGCTGATTTCTTTTGATTTTCCCATGATGCCAAGCAAAAAGGCACTGAGTTTGAAGGTTGGCCTTGAAATACATCCACAGGTACACCTCCAATTGACTCAAATGGTGTCAATTAGCCTATCAGAAGCTTCTAAAGCCATGACATAATTTTCTGTAATTTTCCAAGCTGTTTAAAGGCACAGTCAACTTAGTGTATGTAAACTTCTGACCCACTGGAGTTGTGATACAGTGAGTTATGAGTGAAATAATCTGTCTGTCAACAATTGTTGGAAAAATGACTGTGTCATGCACAAAGTAGATGTCCTAACCGACTTGCCAAAACTATAGTTTGTTAACAACAAATTTGAGGAGTGGTTGAAAAACGAGTTTTAATGACTCCAACCTAAGTGCATGTAAACCTCCTGACTTCAACTGTATGTCCAATTTTATGTTCCTTTTGATGGCACAGAAGGCCCTTCTTGCCTTGTCTCTCAGATTGTTCACAGCTTTGTGGAGGTTACCTGTGGCACTGATTTTTAGGCCAAAGTATGTTTCGTTTTTTTTGTGTTGCTCTAGGGCAACGGTGTCTAGATGGAATATTGTATTTGTGGTTCTGGCGACTGGACCTTTTTTGGAACACCATTATTTTGATCTTACTGAGATTTACTGTCAGGGCCCAGGTCTGTCAGGGCCCAGGTCTGACACATCTGTGCAGAAGATCTAGGTGCTGCTGTAGGCCCTCCTTGGTTGGTGACAGAAGCACCAGATCATCAGCAAACAGTAGATATTTGACTTCAGATTCTAATAGGGTGAGGCTGGGTGCTGCCTCTGATTGAGAAACAAACTAGGCAACCAAGACTGGAAAAACCCCCCATAACATACAAAAACCCACACACCCACCCTCGTCACACCCTGACCTAACCAAAATAATAAAGAAAACAAAGATAACTAAGCGTGACAGTCACTTAGGAAATGTACGAGTCTGCTGTTAATGATATTGCGAATACGCAATAAAGGAGAAATCTGAATCGAGTGAATATCTACATCATAATTAGCCATCCACTGTTTACACAACAGGCATTATAGTCATTATGCTGCTCTGAACAATCTTGTCTATTTTTTGAGATTATAGAAGCTTTTGTTGTGATTTATTAGACATCAGTCAACATGGCCTGAGTGCTGGCATATCTAGTAGCATCAAGGAACATGCTAAATCAAATCAAATTTATTTATATAGCCCTTCGTACATCAGCTGATATCTCAAAGTGCTGTACAGAAACCCAGCCTAAAACCCCCAAACAGCAAGCAATGCAGGTGTAGAAGCACGGTGGCTAGGAAAAACTCCCTAGAAAGGCCAAAACCTAGGAAGAAACCTAGAGAGGAACCAGGCTATGTGGGGTGGCCAGTCCTCTTCTGGCTGTGCCAGGTGGAGATTATAACAGAACATGGCCAAGATGTTCAAATGTTCATAAATGACCAGCATGGTCGAATAATAATAAGGCAGAACAGTTTAAACTGGAGCAGCAGCACGGTCAGGTGGACTGGGGACAGCAAGGAGTCATCATGTCAGGTAGTCCTGGGGCATGGTCCTAGGGCTCAGGTCCTCCGAGAGAGAGAAAGAAAGAGAGAATTAGAGAGAGCACACTTAAATTCACACAGGACACCGAATAGGACAGGAGAAGTACTCCAGATATGACAAACTGACCCTAGCCCCCCGACACATAAACTACTGCAGCATAAATACTGGAGGCTGAGACAGGAGGGGTCAGGAGACACTGTGAACCCATCCGAGGACACCCCCGGACAGGGCCAAACAGGAAGGATATAACCCCACCCACTTTGCCAAAGCACAGCCCCCACACCACTAGAGGGATATCTTCAACCACCAACTTACCATCCTGAGACAAGGCTGAGTATAGCCCACAAAGATCTCCCACGGCACAACCCAAGGGGGGGCGCCAACCCAGACAGGATGAACACATCAGTGACTCAACCCACTCAGGTGACGCACCCCTCCTAGGGACGGTATGGGAGAGCCCCAGTAAGCCAGTGACTCAGCCCCTGTAATAGGGTTGGAGACAGAGAATCCCAGTGGAAAGAGGGGAACAGGCCATGCAGAGACAGCAAGGGCGGTTCGTTGCTCCAGAGCCTTTCCGTTCAACTTCACACTCCTGGGCCAGACTACACTCAATCATATGACCCACTGAAGAGATGAGTCTTCACTAAAGACTTAAAGGTTGAGACCGAGTCTGCGTCTCTGACATGGGTAGGCAGACCGTTCCATAAAAATGGAGCTCTATAGGAGAAAGCCCTGCCTCCAGCTGTTTGCTTAGAAATTCTAGGGACAATTAGGAGGCCTACGTCTTGTGACCGTAGAGTACGTGTAGGTATGTACGGCAGGACCAAATCAGAGAGATAGGTAGGAGCAAGCCCGTGTAATGCTTTGTAGGTGAGCAGTAAAACCTTGAAATCAGCCCTTGCCTTGACAGGAAGCCAGTGTAGGGAGGCTAGCACTGGAGTAATATGATCAATTTTTTTGGTTCTAGTCAGGAGTCTAGCAGCTATATTTAGCACTAACTGAAGTTTATTTAGTGCTTTATCCGGGTAGCCGGAAAGTAGAGCATTGCAGTAGTCTAACCTAGAAGTGACAAAAGCATGGATTAATTTTTTTAATTTTCAAAAGAGAGATCAGGGTCCAGAGTAACGCCTAGGTCCTTCACAGTTTTATTTGAGACGACTGTACAACCATTAAGATTAATTGTCAGATTCAACAGAAGATCTCTTTGTTTCTTGGGACCTAGAACAAGCATCTCTGTTTTGTCCGAGTTTAAAAGTAGAAAGTTTGCAGCCATCCACTTCCTTATGTCTGAAACACAGGCTTCTAGCGAGGGCAATTTTGGGGCTTCACCATGTTTCATTGAAAACAGCTGTGTGTCATCTGCATAGCAGTGAAAGTTAACATTATGTTTTCGAATGACATCCCCAAGAGGTAAAATATATAGTGAAAACAATAGTGGTCCTAAAACGGAACCTTGAGGAACACCGAAATTTACAGTTGATTTGGACAAACCATTCACAGAGACAAACTGATATCTTTCCGACAGATAAGATCTAAACCAGGCCAGAACTTGTCCGTGTAGACCAATTTGGGTTTCCAATCTCTCCAAAAGAATGTGCTGATCGTTGGTATCAAAAGCAGCACTAAGGTCTAGGAGCACGAGGACAGATGCAGAGCCTCGGTCTGATGCCATTAAAAGGTAATTTACCACCTTCACAAGTGCAGTCTCAGTGCTATGAAGGGGTCTAAAACCAGACTGAAGCATTTCGTATACATTGTTTGTATACGAAATACAGTCAGTAGGATGACATAGAGGAGACATACAGCCTGTAGGTTGACATAGAGGAGACATACAGCCAGTAGGTTGACATAGAGGAGACATACAGCCAGTAAGTTGACATAGAGGAGACGTACAGCCAGTAGGTTGACATAGAGGAGACATACAACGAGCAGGATGACATAGAGGAGACATACAACCAGTAGGTTGACATAGAGGAGACATACAGCCAGTAGGTTGACATAGAGGAGACATACAGCCAGTAGGTTGACATAGAGGAGACATACAGCCAGTAGGTTGACATAGAGGATACATACAGCTAGTAGGTTGACATAGAGGAGACATGCAGCCAGTAGGTTGACATAGAGGAGACATGCAGCCAGTAGGTTGACATAGAGGAGACATACAGCCAGTAGGTTGACATAGAGGAGACATGCAGCCAGTAGGATGACATAGCGGAGACATACAGCCAGTAGGATGACATAGAGGAGACATACAGCCAGTAGGTTGACATAGAGGAGACATACAGCCAGTAGGTTGACATAGAGGATACATACAGCTAGTAGGTTGACATAGAGGAGACATACAGCCAGTAGGATGACATAGAGGAGACATGCAGCCAGTAGGTTGACATAGAGGAGACATGCAGCCAGTAGGTTGACATAGAGGAGACATACAGCCAGTAGGTTGACATAGAGGAGACATGCAGCCAGTAGGATGACATAGAGGAGACATACAGCCAGCAGGATGACATAGAGGAGACATACAGCCAGTAGGATGACATAGAGGAGACATACAGCCAGCAGGATGACATAGAGGAGACATACAGTCAGTACGTGTCTGATCAAGGACAGATTGCAAATGAATTGAACAACTTTTATTCGCAATCAGTGACACGGTTTTTCCATTACGTTTGCTCATTCACCAACAACCACCAGTGGCAATGATGTGAATAAAGCTGACTGGTTTGAACTTGGAGAGGTGTGTCATAACAGATGAAAATCCTCAGCAATCTGAAAATCGCCAATTCAAAAGACATATTCAAATCTCGACACTGCATTCATTAAGAAGTATGGCAGTACCCTGGCAAAACCACTCACCCAACTGATGAATATCTTAATTGACAGTGGGGGGCAGTTTCCCGAGGCCTAGAGAAAAAAAAGGCTCTAGTCACACTTATCTTCAAGTGAGGTGGATCCCGAACTGACAAGTAACTACAGACCAGCCAGTATTGTGCCTGTCCTATCTAAAGTGTTGGAGGAAATCCTAGCAGAACAGCTCATGTCATATCTGGAAGTGTATCAGTACTTGTACCCGGGAACAAATTTGGATTCAGACCAAAATATTCCACTTAAACAGCAAACTAGCCACCGGGCTTCTACATCTGCATTGTTGTGCTGTTTGTGGTTTTAGGCTGGGTTTCTGTACCGCACTTTGTGACATCAGCTGATGTAAGAAGGGCTTTATAAATCAGTTTGATTGATTGGTTGATTGATTGAAACTGTGTCCTTACTGGAGAACATCAAGAAATCACTGGAGGAGAAAAGCGTGGTTGGAGAAGTCTTCCCCGACCTGAAAAAGGCCTTTGACAGAGTGAATCAGTGTACAGTACTGCTCTCTAAAAACGCCCCAAGTTCAGTTCCTCAGACAAAAAGCCGTGAGCTGGTTTGGTTTATAGCTGGAAAACCTTGGACAATGTGTGGTCATCAATAGCACCAAATCCACATTTAAAACAACTAAAATGGGACTTCCACAGGGTTCGGTGCTTGGCCCAATTCTCTTCTCATTATAAAATGAATGATCTACCAGAGACCTGCCCAAGTGTCGGCATTCAAATGTACGCTGGTGACACTGTTGTCTACGTGTCTGCTGTCTCCACCTGGTTGGACTCGTCTGGTCTGAATGTAAGAAAAACCCCCCAAAAAACAGTCTCAATCATTGAGTAAAACCAGAGTGTCTATGTAATGGGGATGACTCAACACTATACAAGTCAGCTACTACAGCGACTGAAATGACTGCAACACTCAACAAAGAGCTGCAGTTAGTTTTTGAATGGGTGGCAAAGAATAAGTTAGTCCTAAATATTTATAAAACTAAAATCTTGTGATGTGGAGCAAGTTGAGGTGACCAAACTGCTTGGAGTAACCCTGGACTGTAAAACTGTCATGGTCAAAACATATTGATACAACAGTAGCTAAGATGGGGAGAAGTCTGTCTGTAATAAAGTGCTGCTCTACCTTCTTAACAACACTATCAAGGCAGGTCCTACTACTGTTCAGTCGTGTGGTCATGTGCCACAAAGAGGGACTTTGGGTCAGTTAGCGTTCCAATTTTCTCCGTTTTTCCATTGACTCTTTCCAGTGTTTTAAATAGTGATAATTTAGCTTTCTGATAATTTGTTTAGGTTTAATTGTGTTGCTGTCCTGGGGCTCTGTGGGGTCTGTTTGTGTTTGTGAACAGAAGTTTGGACACACCTACTGATTCCAGGGTTTGTCTTTATTTTTACTATTTTCTACATTGTAGAATAATAGTGTAGACATCAACACTATGAAATAACACACATGGAATCATGTAGTAACCCAAAAAATATTAAACAAATATGTTTGAGATTCTTATAAGTAGCCACCCTTGATGACAGGTTTGCACTACAGTAGATTGATGTTAGAGAGAGAGGTAAGAGAGATGTATTTATTTGCCTTACCTCATTTGCACACACTGTATATAGACTTTTTCTACTGTATTATTGACTGTATGTTTGTTTACTCCATGTGTAACTCTGTGTTGTTGTATTGTGTCGAACTGCTTTGCTTTATCTTGGCCAGGTCGCAGTTGTAAATGAGAACTTGTTCTCAACTTGCCTACCTGTTTAAATAAAGGTGAAATAAATATATTTTTTAAATCAAGTGTCTGCTGTACACAGATGACAAATATAAAATATTTATTGGGTGAAAAGCCAAATATGTGGACCCCTGAGGACCCATCTCAAATTTTTCAGTCTCCTGAGGGGGAATAGGTTTTGTCGTGCCGTCTTCACGACTGTCTTGGTGTGTTTGGACCATGATAGTTTGTTGGTGGTGTGGACACCAAGGAACTTGAAACTTTCGACCTCCTCTACTACAGCCCTGTCGATGAGAATGTGGGCGTGCTCGGTCCTCCTTTGTCTGTAGTCCACAATCATCTCCTTTGTCTGAAAATACATATTTGTCTCCTCCTGCCACAACCTGAGGGACAGCCAGTCAAAAGTGCAATGTAATGTCAATCACATTTCCCATTTAGTTTTGTTTTGGCTTTCATACCATGTCATGTGTCTTCTCAGTCAGGTTGAGACTGGTCTACTACTATTGCTTTAATGTATTATTATTGGTGGGGATAGCGTTAGCAGCCCCAGCTTAGATATTCAACATACTTCTTAGTATTACTCCTCCTACAGCATTTATGCTAGAAACACCGTTCCAACTTCAGAACGTGCGGAATGGTCTGGATCGAGTTGCTTGTGTACAACTGTTTGATATCTGCTGTACTTTTTTTTACGTTATTCACATTTTTGTCGTCTTTTTTTCACTCCATCCCTCCAACATGGGATTTGTCAAAATTCTAAACGCTTCCCATTGTGACATCATCACTTCTAACTCTCATTTTCGAGCTGAAATCAAAAAACTCTTGACGCAAATCAGATAATAATTTGACTTTGCAAACGACTCAAATCTGGCATTGGAACCAAAAATAATAATTGCATCAAAAGTTAGAGCAGTTTAAGTAACATTTTGGCAAACAACGTCCGTTTTGGCCAATACCGCAACAAGTTAGACAAAACGTTAGAGCATATGGGATATTCGTCTACTTCTCTGCTATTCAAAGCTGTTAGTGGAATCAAATTATTCACTACGGAACATACGGTACAGCAGTTTTTGTAACTGCATTACCACGTGTTTTTCAAATGTTCCTTAACCGCTGCCATTTTGACCCCCTTTCACAACAAAATCTTCCCCTACATCTCTGCTTTTCTGAGAAAAAGTTGGATTTCAAATCGGGGCTACCAATCGGTAACTAGAGACGTTTTTGTAACCCATCGCCTGTCTTTCAAGCATCTGTAAATCATGTCAGAAGGAAGGAAATCCCTTCCTTTCCAAAAAACTATCATTTTGACCAGTAAAACAAACATTTGGATTAAAATCTTCCTCTACTTCTCTGCTTGTCAAAAGCGGAAACGTTTTAAAAAAAAAATCGGGATTACTGTTCTCGAGGGAGAGCGATTGAAGTAACCCCTCGCCTGCTCTTTGCTAAAAGCTCTCTGTGTCAATACTGAGATTCCAAAACGGAACCGTTGCTAGGATTCTCTCAGTCACTGAAGGCCAAGTGATGAGGAGAGAGAAGAGAGACTTCCTACACCGTTTAAACTTAGAAATGCCGTTCCAACTTCAAAAAATCCCAGAACGGTCTCGATCGCATTGCCTGTACACAACTTTTTGATATCTGTTGTACTTTTTTCCCTTATTCACTTTCATGTCCTCCATCCGCTTTCATGGGATTTCTCAAGAATCTGAAGCGCTTGTGACATCATCACTTCCAACTGACATTCTCTGTAAGGGAAATCATGCAACTTTTGACACAAATCAGCTAATAATTCCACTTTGCAACCACGTAGACAAAGGATTAAAAAGCTTAACCAGCTTGGTCTACTTCTCTGCTACTCAAATCGGTGCTATCTTCTAACAACAGCTGTCTGTGTCATTATTGAAATGCCAAAATGGAACCGTTGATAGGATACTCACTGACACTGAGGGCCAAAATAATGAGGAGAGAGAAGAGAGTCACTACAATCACACAACTTCTGACCACATCTAGTGTCCACAACCACACAATTACATACCACAAAGTTACAACTTCTGACCTGAAGCGTACAACTTCTGACCACATCAGGTCAGAAGTTGTAAGGTTGTGGTATGTAAATGTGTGGTTGTGGACACTAGATGTGGTCAGAAGTTGTGTGATTGTAGTGACTCTCTTCTCTCTCCTCATTATTTTGGCCCTCGGTGTCAGTGAGTATCCTATCAACGGTTCCATTTTGGCACCTCAATAATGACACAGACAGCTGTTGTTAGAAGATAGCAACGATTTGAGTAGCAGAGAAGTAGACCAAGCTGGTTAATTCATTAACTTTTTTTCAAATCCAATGTATTTCCCACGTAGATTCCACGTCACAATACGTTAACAAATTACGTTCAAACAATGTTGATTTAACCAGGTTGTGCATAGTAGGACGTGTGTGTGTAATGAGAATGTGTGTGTGTGTGTGTGTGTGTGTATGGGTTTAGCCCCACCAAGAGCTTTAGCTAGCCCCACCAAGAGCTTTAGCTAGCCCCACCAAGAGCTTTAGCTAGCCCCACCAAGAGCTTTAGCTAGCCCCACCAAGAGCTTTAGCTAGCCCCACCAAGAGTTTTAGCTAGCCCCACCAAGAGTTTTAGCTAGCCCCACCAAGAGCTTTATCTAGCCCCACCAACTGTACTTGTACAGTTACCGTCTAGTTCTCCTTAATATTGTTGTTGTAGTTGCTGTTTATTGTAATCACATTTCCACTACTGCTATTATTATTATTGATACCTTAGTGCTGTTGGTCCCACCATTGTTCTTATATGTGTACTTTGACAATGTAAGTAATTTAACTTGCCGTGTCAATAAAGTCTACTGAATGAATTGAGAGTGAGAGCGAGAGAGAGAATGAGAGAGAGAGAGCGAGAGAGAGGGGAGACAGGTATAGTCTCTGGGTATCTAAAATAGATTGATGTTAGCTATCGTGGTCAAGCAGGTGTTGCTTTGCTACGTACAGAACTGTAATCCACAGTTTCTATGTTATCATGTTCTATGTTATCATGTTCTATGTTATCATGTTCTATGTTATCATGTTCATTATTATCATTTCATCAGTTCATTGTTATCATCTTCTAATGTTATGCTTCTCAGAGTAACCAAACATGGGCTTACTGTTCTGTTGCTGTTTAGCCCAGAGAACGAATGTGGGTTAACGATGATATGAAATGTACTTTTAATCACATCCATCTGTTGGTTTTTCTGGTTCTCCAATAAAAGCCTTCAGATCTTCGACTCTGAGTTAGTCACTCTGTCCTACAGGCCTATTTCTACCTTACATACAGAACACATTTAACAAGCAGCCTATGGCAAGTGATGATGATTTAGGGTGTAAGCTCGGTCACCCTGGTCCGACCACATGTCTTGGTGTGTAGTAATCCTTCTTATTTGAACAGCTACGACATTGTCAATTACAGATTCTCAGATCCTCTGTAGCTGGTCATTAAAAAAGAGCTGCTGTGATGTTTCTGTGAGCTAGCTAGACAGGACTATGCGACATAATAACAGACGCTTCTGCTGTCACACAAACACAAACACACACACACACACATTCTCATTACACACACACACGTCCTACTAACGGGTTAAATCAAACATTGTTTGAACGTAATTTGTTAACGTATTGTGACGTGGAATCTACGTGGGAAAAAAAAAAAAAAAGTAAATGACTGTAAATTGTTGTTTTGCGAAATTTCAACCACATAATTATGTCAAAATGGTAAACAATTTTCCACATAGACAAACCTAGTCTTGCAGTACTACTATTACTAATGCACAATGACAGGACAACAAAAGTATCGTAAAAGTCATTACATTTTGGTTTGGTTAGCGTTTGAAAACTTTAGCTAGCGCATACAACTTTCCCTGACATCACACTCATCACACACCATATCATTTTAGATTTACCTGATATCATTGGATGGCTAACATTCGATGTCTGCTGATGCGTTGTCTTCTAGCCAAAATATAAAATACAATCACAATTGACTGTTGCGCATAGAAAAGCATTCACAACAGCTACCGGTGGTTCCATGATGAAAACACAACCGTGGGACGAACTACCGATGAATTTCCGGGCGGTTCGAGGGCGGTCCATTTAAAATTCATTAATTGCTCCCTCGCCCCTTGCCCTGCAAGTGTCAACTCATCAGACGTCATGATACGTCATCAGAAGTGCCCACTTAATTTGAGGGCTGAGGGTAGAGGGTGTGTCTTTTAAGTGTTTGGAATGCAGCCTTTGGGTTAGCTAAAGGGTTAAGGGTAGGGTTCAGTTTAGGAGTTAGCTTAAAGGGTTAAGGTTAGGGGAAGGGTTAGCTAAAAGGGTTAAGGGTTAGGGGAAGGGTTAGCTAACATGCTAAGTAGTTGCAATGTAGCTTAAAAGTATTAAGTAGTTGAAAGGTTGCTAATTAGCTAAAGTTGTCTGTGATGAGATTCGAACTCGAAACCTTTGAGTTGCTAGATGCTCACACCTACCCACCGCGACCTCCTTTTGTCTTAACCATACCAAACCTATTTTACCTTTATTTAACGAGACAAGTCAGTTAAGAACAAATTCTTATTTTCAATGACGGCCTAGAAACAGTGGGTTAACTGCCTTGTTCAGGGGCAGAACAACAGACTTGTACCTTGTCAGCTCGGGGAGTCAAACTTGCAACCTTTCGGTCACTAGTCCAACGCTCTAACCACTAGGCTACCCTGCCGCCCCAAACATAACATATCATACTAAATGGTGTGTCTCGGATTTACGTACAGAATAATACGAAATGCTCTGAGACCAGGGTTAGGCGACAAGAGAGCAGGTTGTGGTTCTGGATTTAGAAAAGAGACCATTGTCCTTCACGTTTAAGCTCAAACCTCCTATGCCAATAACAAAGACAAGGCGATTCAACACAATGCTACTTGGAGATAAGGAGTTTACCTCATATCTCAACACACATATAGACATGTTTCTGGAAATAAATGTAGATAATGAAGTATGCTCAACTGATGTCTGGGAAGCTCTTAAAACATAAATGATAGGCTGTATCATGGCTTCCCCATCACATAAGAAAAATAAGACCCATTAAAAATGTGGAAAACTAGAACAGAAAGTTCACAACATAGATAGAAAACACGGTATAGATAGAAAACACGGTATAGATAGAAATGCTGATCTCCTTCAACAGTTGAACACTTTGAAGCTCCAATATAACACAATAAACACCCGATCTGAAGATTGCTGCCATGAAAAACCAAACAACAATGTGTTGAGCAACGTGAAAGTACAGGGAAAATGGACAAATTAAGAAAGACGAAGAGGAACGTACCATTCACAACATTCAAAACCCCGGATGGGAGCATAACAACGGATCCTTCTGAAATTAACTCAGTCTTTAAAACATTTGATCACAAACTGTATCAATCAGAAAACAAAAAAGGAATAGATCATGATATAGATCATTTGACCAATTGTAAGCGAACCAGAGAAAATGTATATAGCTATAAACATTACCCCCAAGTGAACTGTTGGAGGCCATCAATACTCTACAAAAATTGGAAACTCTCCTGGTAATGATGGATTCCCAGTGGAATGTTATAGACATTTTTATAGTGCCAAATTACTAAACGCTTATGTTACTTATGCTCACAACAGCTCTAGAGAAAAATGAGCCAGTCACTAATGTTTGACTACAATCAACCTTCATAAAAGAAAGATTAGGATTCAGTATCTAAACGTGATTTACTAAATCATTGCTAAGGTATTTGGCTTTTCACATAGAAACAGTAATACCAAAGTTGATTGACTCAGATCAAACAGGTTGTATTTTTATGGAGCAGGATACCTTCGTACAATCTCAGATGTTTTTTCAATGTAATTAAAACCAGGAACTTGGAACGATGCTGAAAAAACATGGGTGGAATGGGCATATTTGGTGGCTGTCTTAAAAATGGATGGCTTTGATCCGGTATTTATTTCCTGGGATTGAGCTATGGTAAAATCCCCCCCAAAAGCATCAATACAATCAAATGGACAGATCTCTGAACCATTTATGTTAACCAGATGCTCTCTTCACACCAGATATTGACTGGTTTTCTGATCCATGCCCTTAGCTTTTTTTGTAAGGTATCTGTGACCAACAGATGCATATCTGTATTCCCAGTTGTGTGAAACCCATAGGTTAGAGCCTAAGGAATTTAAATTAATAAATGTCCTTATATGAACTGTGACTCAGTAAAATCTTAGAAATTGTTGCATGTAATGTTTCTATTTCTTTCTCCAAAAAAGTATGATCTTTGTCCCCATGTGCAGTTACAAAAGGTAGTCTGGCTTTTTTATGGCGGTTTTGGAGCAGTGGCTTCTTCCTTGCTGAGCGGCCTTTCAGGTTATGTCGATATAGGACTCGTTTTACTGTGAATATAGATACTTTTGTACCTGTTTCCTCCAGCATCTTCACAAGGTCCTTTGCTGTTGTTCTGGGATTGATTTGCACTTTTCGCACCAAAGTACATTAATCTCTAGGAGACAGAACGCATCTCCTTCCTGAGCGGTATGACGGCTGCGTGGTCCCATGGTGTTTATATTTGTCTTCTGAGGTCTTGGCTGATTTCTTTTGATTTTCCCAGGATGTCAAGCAAAGTGGCACTGAGTTTGAAGGTAGGCCTTGAAATACATCCACAGGTACACCTCCAATTGAGTCAAATGATGTCAATTCGCCTATCAGAAGCTTCTAAAGCCATGACACCATTTTCTGGAATTTTCAAGTTGTTTAAAGGCACAGTCAACTTAGTGTATGTAAACTTCTGACCCACTGGAATTGTGATACAGTGAATAATAAGTGAAATAATCTGTCTGTGAACAATTGTTGGAAAAATGACTTGTCATGCACAAAGTAGATGTCCTAACCAACTTCCCAAAACTATAGTTTGTTTAACAAGAAATGAGTTTTAATGACTCCAACCAAAGTTTATGCAAACTTCTGACTTCAACTGTATTTGAAAATGTCTACATTGGTCAGTATGTTACATTTGAGTCCAGTCTAATTCTTTCAGCAAGCGGTTCAAATGCCAGTGCAAACAGGAGGGGGGAGAGAGGGCACCCCTGTCTTGTGCCCTTTTAGAAAGCAAATTGATCAGTCAATACATTATTTGTGTATGACGTTCTTTTTGGGTGATTTATATTTTGTTGTGATTTTTTGTTGTTGTTGACTGCTTATAGTTGCTTCAGGGTTGTTGAATCTAAGATCAGGCCAACCTGTTGTTCCTTCTGATTTTATTTTCATAAGATGCTTTGAAATGTTTTATTATTAGCGTTGTTGTTGATTATTAAAGCAAGTATCCTTATCTTTTAAAACTATACCTGGTTTGGTATTCTTATTGTGAGGGCTGCAAAGTGTTTATTATTTGTCATTAAATAGTATGTTTTATTTGAGTTTAACCTCTAGATGTTGGCTTTCTTCACAAATAAAATATAATATTCCTGTTTAAGGTCAGAAATGTTGTTTTCATCTTTACTTTATAAATATTTTTTATTGGCTTTTTCCACGATGGTGATTTATTTTTTATTTAATTTAAATTACTAACTAAGATTTAACTTTAGCCTAGTATGAGAGTATCATTCCCCTAATGTTTAAAGCTTTTCTCAGTCCTCTATGTCTACATTTGTAATAGTAAAGATTTTTTTTAAATTTGTTGCTCCTGAGTGGCGCAGCATTCTAAGGCACTGCATCTCAGAATTAGAGGCATCACTACAGACCCTGGTTCGATCCCGGGCTGTATCACAACCGGCCGTGATCGGCAGTCCAATAGGGCAGCGCAAAATTGGCCCAGCATCATCCAGGATAGGAGAGGGTTAGGCCGTCATTGTAAAATAAGAATTTGTTCTTAAACTGACTTGTCTAGTTATATACATTTTTTTAAAAGAAATATGTTGTTTACGTATTTAATAGCCTTTGGGTCTTGAATATCATTCTCTGTATCAGTTGTAGTGGACAGTAATATTTAACATGTCTATATACAGTAGGCTATACATGATATTATAAATACCTCACATGCGACCTGTAATTAGACTAAGAAATTAGCCTATTAAAATGTTTTCTGACTCCATAAAAATAATTAAAATGTACAAGCAAGCGCTAGCTAATGAGTTGTGTAAATGTGTACATGACACTGCAGCAAAATTTCCCCATGGGGACAATAAAGTAAGTAAATGAGTAAGTAAGTAAGTGAGTTGATGTTGACTAGCAGGAATTGGTCTGAGAATTGTCCATATCAAATGCAGTTATTTAATCAACAGTGTACAATGTAAATGAGACATAATTCCTGAGAGGACAATAAACCCTCTTTGAGAGTAATTTTGAGTTCACTCTGTACATAGGCAAGTTACCACAGAGATCATACATCCGTATAGATAGCATCAGAGTTCTCCCTGTACAGAGATGCAAGTTACCACAGAGATCATACATCCGTATAGACAGCATCAGAGTTCTCTTCGGTGAACAAGTTTCAGATGAATACCAAACCTGGATACTATAGCAGTACTCTATCACTCATTCAATAGTCAGTCCTCTGGATACTGTAACAGAGATATAGTCAGTCCTCTGGATACTGTAACAGAGATATAGTCAGTCCTCTGGATACTGTAACAGAGATATAGTCAGTCCTCTGGATACTGTAACAGAGATATAGTCAGTCCTCTGGATACTGTAACAGAGATATAGTCAGTCCTCTGGATACTGTAACAGAGATATAGTCAGTCCTCTGGATACTGTAACAGAGATATAGTCAGTCCTCTGGATACTGTAACAGAGATATAGTCAGTCCTCTGGATACTGTAACAGAGACTCATTCAATAGTCAGTCGTCTGGATACCGTAACAGAGATATTGTCAGTCCTCTGCATACTGTAACAGAGATATAGTCAGTCATCTGGATACTCTAACAGAGATATAGTCAGTCCTCTGGATACTGTAACAGAGATATAGTCAGTCCTCTGGATACTGTAACAGAGATATAGTCAGTCCTCTGGATACTGTAACAGAGATATCGTCAGTCCTCTGGATACTGTAACAGAGATATACATTTTGGCCCCTCAGAGGGGGAAGGGATGACTAGTCCTTGGGCATTGTCTTTTGCTCCTGGACCTTTGCCATGCAACTCCAGGTGACAGAGAACACATAAATTAGGGCCGAGCCTACACTGTCATTAAGTGTATTTTCTGTTGGTATAATTAAAACTTCTTCAAGCTAGGGTCCTTTTTTCTCAATTTCCACCTGACTGACGTGCCCAAAGTAAACTGCCTGTTGCTCAGGCCCTGAAGCCAGGATATGCATATAATTGGTACCGTTGGACAGAAGACACGTTGAAGTTTGTAGAAATGTAAAAACAATGTAGGAGACTATAACACAATAGATATAGTAGGAGAAAATCCAAGAATAACCAACCAGATATTTTTTTTTGAGAGCCCATACTCTTACAATGGAAAGTATAGGGAAATAATTAAATCTAGCTCCCAGTATGCAATTCCTATGGCTTCCACTTGGTGTCAGCACTCAATGTTCAAGGTTTCAGGCTTGTTTCATCCAAAACGAGTAAGAATAATGCGTTTTTACCACAGGGACACAGTCTTGGAAATGTGTGCGTGCGCACCATGAAGACAACGCACACCTGCTAATATTGGTCTCCTGTATTTGTAGAAATAAAATTCTTCAGCCCTTTTGAATGTTCCTTGAATTTGCCCTTTTTATAGCTACTGTTTGTCCGTTTAACTTGCCAAATGTGTGATTTAGGTCACCTGCTAAGATAATAGTTCCTGTCTGGGTTTGATCTAATACAGTAAGAATTATATAAACAAAAACAACAAAAACAGATTTGCCGCTGGTGGGATATATACTGTACAATGAAATCAGTGTGTATTTTTCACCGTGGAAGGTATAATTTAAAATTGGAAAACTGCCTTCTTGGATCCTGTGCTGGGATATAAGAGAAAATGTAGTATTTTTGTTTATCAGGATTCCTACACCTCTGCTGTTACTGTAGTAGGTGGCAGCATGGGCCTCTCCATCCCAGCTCCTCTCTAAATATTACATTTCAATTAAATTTTTTTTAACCCTGGCATGAAAACCCACTTCTGCAATCTCTTTCCTCATGCAATCTCTTTCCTCAACCTTGTGTTTTCTTTCTTGCCACCGTGGAGCCTGTGTACGTACTATATCATACGTTGGATTTTGTTGGTCTTTTACTTGTATAGAATCAAAGTTTTTAAAATGTATTTATATATTTATATATATTTTTACCTTTATTTAACTAGGCAAGTCAGTTAAGAACAAATTCTTATTTTCAATAATGGCCTAGGAACAGTGGGTTAACTGCCTGTTCAGGGGCAAAATGACAGATTTGTACCTTGTCAGCTCGGGGGTTTGAACTTGCAACCTTCTGGTTCCTAGTCCAACGCTCTAACCACTAGGCTATCCTGCCGCCTCTACACTCTAGCCACTAGGCTACCCTGCCGCCTCTACACTCTAACCACTAGGCTATCCTGCCGCCTCTACACTCTAGCCACTAGGCTACCCTGCCGCCTCTACACTCTAACCACTAGGCTACCCTGCCTCCTCTACACTCTAACCACTAGGCCACCCTGCCACCTCTACACTCTAACCACTAGGCTACCTGCCTCCTCTACACTCTAACCACTAGGCTACCTGCCACCTCTACACTCTAACCACTACGCTACCTGCAGCCTCTACACTCTAACCACTAGGCTACCTGCCTCCTCTACACTCTAACCACTAGGCTACCCTGCCGCCTCTACACTCTAACCACTAGGCCACCCTGCCGCCTCTACACTCTAACCACTAGGCCACCCTGCCACCTCTACACTCTAACCACTAGGCTACCTACCTCCTCTACACTCTAACCACTAGGCTACCTGCCACCTCTACACTCTAACCACTACGCTACCTGCAGCCTCTACACTCTAACCACTAGGCTACCTGCCTCCTCTACACTCTAACCACTAGGCTACCTGCCACCTCTACACTCTAACCACTACGCTACCTGCCTCCTCTACACTCTAACCACTAGGCTACCTGCCTCCTCTACACTCTAACCACTAGGCTACCCTGCCGCCTCTACACTCTAACCACTAGGCTACCCTGCCTCCTCTACACTCTAACCACTAGGCCACCCTGCCACCTCTACACTCTAACCACTAGGCTACCTGCCTCCTCTACACTCTAACCACTAGGCTACCTGCCTCCTCTACACTCTAACCACTAGGCTACCCTGCCTCCTCTACACTCTAACCACTAGGCTACCCTGCCACCTCTACACTCTAACCACTAGGCTACCCTGCTGCCTCTACACTCTAACCACTAGGCTACCTGCCTCCTCTACACTCTAACCACTAGGCTACCCTGCCGCCTCTACACTCTAACCACTAGGCTACCTGCCTCCTCTACACTCTAACCACTAGGCTACCCTGCCGCCTCTACACTCTAACCACTAGGCTACCCTGCTGCCTCTACACTCTAACCACTAGGCTACCCTGCCACCTCTACACTCTAACCACTAGGCTACCCTGCTGCCTCTACACTCTAACCACTAGGCTACCTGCCTCCTCTACACTCTAACCACTAGGCTACCCTGCCGCCTCTACACTCTAACCACTAGGCTACCCTGCCTCCTCTACACTCTAACCACTAGGCTACCCTGCTGCCTCTACACTCTAACCACTAGGCTACCTGCCTCCTCTACACTCTAACCACTAGGCTACCCTGCCGCCTCTACACTCTAACCACTAGGCTACCCTGCTGCCTCTACACTCTAACCACTAGGCTACCCTGCCGCCTCCACACTCTAACCACTAGGCTACCCTGCCGCCCCTACACTCTAACCACTAGGCTACCCTGCCGCCTCTACACTCTAACCACTAGGCTACCCTGCCGCCTCTACACTCTAACCACTAGGCTACCCTGCCGCCTCTACACTCTAACCACTAGGCTACCCTGCCGCCTCTACACTCTAACCACTAGGCTACCCTGCCGCCTCTACACTCTAACCACTAGGCTACCCTGCCGCCTCTACACTCTAACCACTAGGCTACCCTGCCGCCTCTACACTCTAACCACTAGGCTACCCTGCCGCCCCTACACTCTAACCACTAGGCTACCCTGCCGCCTCTACACTCTAACCACTAGGCTACCCTGCCTCCTCTACACTCTAACCACTAGGCTACCCTGCCACCTCCACACTCTAACCACTAGGCTACCTGCAGCCTCTACACTCTAACCACTAGGCTACCCTGCCTCCTCTACACTCTAACCACTAGGCTACCTGCCGCCCCTACACTCTAACCACTAGGCTACCCTGCCGCCTCTACACTCTAACCACTAGGCTACCCTGCCGCCTCTACACTCTAACCACTAGGCTACCTGCAGCCTCTACACTCTCACCACTAGGCTACCTGCCACCTCTACACTCTAACCACTAGGCTACCCTGCCGCCTCTACACTCTAACCACTAGGCTACCTGCCGCCTCTACACTCTAACCACTAGGCTACCCTGCCTCCTCTACACTCTAACCACTAGGCCACCCTGCAGCCTCTACACTCTAACCACTAGGCTACCTGCCACCTCTACACTCTAACCACTAGGCTACCCTGCCGCCTCTACACTCTAACCACTAGGCTACCTGCCGCCTCTACACTCTAACCACTAGGCTACCCTGCCTCCTCTACACTCTAACCACTAGGCCACCCTGCCACCTCTACACTCTAACCACTAGGCTACCCTGTCGCCCCTCCACTCTAACCACTAGGCCACCCTGCCGCCTCTACACTCTAACCACTAGGCTACCCTGCCGCCTCTACACTCTAACCACTAGGCTACCCTGTCACCTCTACACTCTAACCACTAGGCTACCCTGTCACCTCTACACTCTAACCACTAGGCTACCTGCCGCCTCTACACTCTAACCACTAGGCTACCCTGCCGCCTCTACACTCTAACCACTAGGCTACCCTGCCGCCTCTACACTCTAACCACTAGGCTACCTGCCGCCTCTACACTCTAACCACTAGGCTACCCTGCCTCCTCTACACTCTAACCACTAGGCCACCCTGCCACCTCTACACTCTAACCACTAGGCTACCCTGCCGCCCCTACACTCTAACCACTAGGCTACCCTGCCGCCTCTACACTCTAACCACTAGGCTACCCTGCCTCCTCTACACTCTAACCACTAGGCTACCCTGCCACCTCCACACTCTAACCACTAGGCTACCTGCAGCCTCTACACTCTAACCACTAGGCTACCTGCCACCTCTACACTCTAACCACTAGGCTACCCTGCCGCCTCTACACTCTAACCACTAGGCTACCTGCCGCCTCTACACTCTAACCACTAGGCTACCCTGCCTCCTCTACACTCTAACCACTAGGCCACCCTGCCACCTCTACACTCTAACCACTAGGCTACCCTGTCGCCCCTCCACTCTAACCACTAGGCCACCCTGCCGCCTCTACACTCTAACCACTAGGCTACCCTGCCGCCTCTACACTCTAACCACTAGGCTACCCTGTCACCTCTACACTCTAACCACTAGCTAACCACTAGGCTACCCTGCCGCCTCTACACTCTAACCACTAGGCTACCCTGCCACCTCTACACTCTAACCACTAGGCTACCCTGCCGCCTCTACACTCTAACCACTAGGCTACCCTGCCGCCTCTACACTCTAACCACTAGGCTACCCTGCCTCCTCTACACTCTAACCACTAGGCTACCCTGCCGCCTCTACACTCTAACCACTAGGCTACCCTGCCTCCTCTACACTCTAACCACTAGGCTACCCTGCCTCCTCTACACTCTAACCACTAGGCTACCCTGCCGCCTCTACACTCTAACCACTAGGCTACCTGCCTCCTCTACACTCTAACCACTAGGCTACCCTGCCTCCTCTACACTCTAACCACTAGGCTACCCTGCCTCCTCTACACTCTAACCACTAGGCTACCCTGCCTCCTCTACACTCTAACCACTAGGCTACCCTGCCGCCTCTACACTCTAACCACTAGGCTACCCTGCCGCCTCTACACTCTAACCACTAGGCTACCTCTACACTCTAACCACTAGGCTACCTACCTCCTCTACACTCTAACCACTAGGCTACCTGCCGCCTCTACACTCTAACCACTAGGCTACCCTGCCGCCTCTACACTCTAACCACTAGGCTACCCTGCCTCCTCTACACTCTAACCACTAGGCTACCCTGCCGCCCCGGCAGTTGACCTTGTTTGTTCCGTCTATCATTGGACCACCCACGGATATGGGAGAGTCATATGAGGGTGGTGGACCACCCATGGATATGGGAGAGTCATATTAGGGTGGTGGACCACCCATGGATATGGGAGAGTCATATGAGGGTGGTGGAC
>NC_048588.1:37851264-37878764 GCF_013265735.2 Oncorhynchus mykiss
GGAAGTGCAGCTCAGTTTCCACCTCATTTTGTGGGCAGTGAGCACATAGCCTGTCTTCTCTTGGGAGCCATGTCTGCCTACGGCGGCCTTTCTCAATAGCAAGGCTATGCTCACTGAGTCTGTACATAGTCAAAGCTTTCCTTAAGTTTGGGTCAGTCACAGTGGTCAGGTATTCTGCCACTGTGTACTTTCTGTTTAGGGCCAAATAGCATTCTAGTTTGCTCTGTTTTTTTGTTAATTCTTTCCAATGTGTCAAGTAATTATCTTTTTGTTTTCTCATGATTTGGTTGGGTCTAATTGTGCTCTCTCTCCCTGTCTCTCTCTCTCTCTCTCCCTTCTTACATCAGAAGATGTCACAAAGTGCTTATACAGAAACTCAGCCTAAACCCAACCCAACACTCCACACTTCCCTTTCACACCTGGACAAAAGGAACACCTATGTGAGAATGCTATTCATTGACTACAGCTCAGCGTTCAACACCATAGTGCCCTCAAAGCTCATCACTAAGCTAAGGACCCTGGGACTAAACCACTCTCTCTGCAACTGGATCTTAGACTTCCTGACGGGCCACCCCCAGGTGATAAGGGTAGGTAACAACACATCTGCCATCTGCCATGCTCCTCAACACGGGAGTCCCTCAAAGGGTTGCGTGCTCAGTCCACTCCTGTACTCCCTTTTCACCCACGACTGCACGGCCAGGCACGACACCAACACCATCATTAAGTTTACTGATGACACAACAGTGGTAGGCCTGATCACCGACAACGATGAGACAGCCTTTAGGTCAGAGACTTTACCATGTGGTGCCAGGACAACAACCTCTCCCTCAACGTGATCAAGACAAAGGAGATGATTGTGGACTACAGGAAAAAGAAGACCGAGCCACGCCTCCATTCTGATCGACAGGGCTGTAGTGGAGCAGGTTGAGAGCTTCAAGTTCCTTGGTGTTCACAGTACCAACAAACTAACATGGTCCAAACACAACCAAGACAGTCGTGAAAAGGGCACAACAAAACCTATTCCCCCTCAGAACACTGAAAAGATTTGACATAAGTCCTCAGATCCTGAAAATATTTTACAGCTGCACCATCGAGAGCATCCTGACGGGTTGCATCACTGCTTGCTATGGCAACTGCTCGGCCTCCGACCGCACGGCACTACAGAGGGTAGTACACGAACGGCCAAGCTTCCTGTCATCCAGGCGGTGTCAGAGGAAGGTCCTAAAAAAAATTCAAAGACCCCAGCCACCCCAGTCATAGACTGTTCTCTCTACTACCACATGGCAAGCGGTACCGGAGTGCCAAGTCTAGGACAAATGGTTACCCGGACTATTTGCATTGTGTTCCCCTCCCCCCCTTTTACGCTGCTGCTACTCTCTGTTCATCATATATGCATAGTCACTTTAACTATACATTCATGTACATCAGTTGGGCCCGACCAACCAGTGCTCCCACACATTGGCTAACCGGGCTATCTGCATAGTCACTTTAACTATACATTCATGTACATCAGTTGGGCCGACCAACCAGTGCTCCCACACATTGGCTAACCAGGCTATCTGCATTGTGTCCCACCACCCACCATCCGCCGACCCCTCTTTTACGCTGCTGCTACTCTCTGTTCATCATATATGAATAGTCACTTTAACCATATCTACATGTACATACTACCTCAATCAGCCTGACTAACCGGTGCCTGTATATAGCCGCTCTACTGTATATAGTCTCTCTACTGTATATAGCCTCTCTACTGTATATAGCCTCTCTACTGTATATAGCCTCACTACTGTATATAGCCTCTCTACTGTATATAGCCTCGCTACTGTATATAGCCTCTCTACTGTATATAGCCTCTCTACTGTTATAGCCTCGCTACTGTATATAGCCTCTCTACTGTTTATAGCCTCTCTATATAGCCCATCTACTGTATATAACCTCTCTACTGTATATAGCCTCTCTACTGTATATAGCCTCTACTGTTTATAGCCTCTCTACTGTATATAGCCTCTCTACTGTATAGAGCCCCTCTACTGTATATACTGTATATAGCCTCTCTACTGTATATAGCCTCTCTACTGTTTATAGCCTCTCTACTGTATATCGCCCCTCTACTGTATATAGCCCCTCTACTGTATATAGCCTCTCTACTGTATATAGCCTCTCTACTGTATATAGCCTCGCTACTGTATATAGCCTCTCTACTGTATATAGCCTCTCTACTGTTATAGCCTCGCTACTGTATATAGCCTCTCTACTGTTTATAGCCTCTCTACTGTATATAGCCTCTCTACTGTATATAGCCCATCTACTGTATATAGCCCCTCTACTGTATGTAGCCTCTCTACTGTATATAGCCTCTCTACTGTATATAGCCTCTACTGTATATAGCCCCTCTACTGTATATAGCCCCTCTACTGTATATAGCCTCTCTACTGTATATCGCCCCTCTACTGTATATAGCCTCTCTACTGTTATAGCCTCTCTACTGTATAGAGCCCCTCTACTGTATATAGCCTCTCTACTGTATATAGCCTCTCTACTGTATATAGCCTCTCTACTGTATATAGTCTCTCTACTGTATATAGCCTCTCTACTGTATATAGCCTCTCTACTGTATATAGCCTCTCTACTGTATATAGCCTCTCTACTATATAGAGTCTCTCTACTATATAGAGCCTCTCTACTATATAGAGCCTCTCTACTGTATATAGCCTCTCTACTGTATATAGCCTCTCTACTGTATATAGCCCCTCTACTGTATATAGCCTCTCTACTGTATATCGCCCCTCTACTGTATATAGCCTCTCTACTGTATATCGCCCCTCTACTGTATATAGCCTCTCTACTGTATATAGCCCCTCTACTGTATATAGCCTCTCTACTGTATATAGCCTCTCTACTGTATATAGCCTCGCTACTGTATATAGCCTCTCTACTGTATATAGCCTCTCTACTGTTATAGCCTCGCTACTGTATATAGCCTCTCTACTGTTTATAGCCTCTCTACTGTATATAGCCTCTCTACTGTATATAGCCCATCTACTGTATATAGCCCCTCTACTGTATGTAGCCTCTCTACTGTATATAGCCTCTCTACTGTATATAGCCTCTACTGTATATAGCCTCTCTACTGTATATAGCCCCTCTACTGTATATAGCCTCTCTACTGTATATAGCCCCTCTACTGTATATAGCCTCTCTACTGTATATCGCCCCTCTACTGTATATAGCCTCTCTACTGTATATAGCCCCTCTACTGTATGTAGCCTCTCTACTGTATATAGCCTCTCTACTGTATATAGCCTCTACTGTATATAGCCTCTCTACTGTATATAGCCTCTCTACTGTTATAGCCTCTCTACTGTATAGAGCCCCTCTATTGTATATAGCCTCTCTACTGTATATAGCCTCTCTACTGTATATAGCCTCTCTACTGTATATAGCCTCTCTACTGTATATAGCCTCTCTACTGTATATAGCCTCTCTACTGTTATAGCCTCTCTACTGTATAGAGCCCCTCTACTGTATATAGCCTCTCTACTGTATATAGCCTCTCTACTGTATATAGCCTCTCTACTGTATATAGTCTCTCTACTGTATATAGCCTCTCTACTGTATATAGCCTCTCTACTGTATATAGCCTCTCTACTGTATATAGCCTCTCTACTATATAGAGCCTCTCTACTATATAGAGCCTCTCTACTGTATATAGCCTCTCTACTGTATATGGCCTCTCTACTGTATATAGCCTCTCTACTATATAGAGCCTCTCTACTATATAGAGCCTCTCTACTATATAGAGCCTCTCTACTGTATATACCCTCTCTACTGTATATAGCCTCTCTACTATATAGAGCCTCTCTACTGTATATAGCCTCTCTACTGTATATAGCCTCTCTACTATATAGAGCCTCTCTACTATATAGAGCCTCTCTACTGTATATAGCCTCTCTACTGTATATAGCCTCTCTACTGTATATAGCCCCTCTACTGTATATAGCCTCTCTACTGTATATAGCCTCTCTACTGTATATAGCCTCTCTACTGTATATAGCCTCTCTACTATATAGAGCCTCTCTACTGTATAGAGCCTCTCTACTGTATATAGCCTCTCTACTGTATATAACCTCTCTACTGTATATAGCCTCTCTACTGTATGTAGCCTCTCTACTGTATGTAGCCTGTATTTTTACTGTTGTTTTATTTACTTACCTATTGTTCACCTAATACCTTTTTTGCACTGTTGGTTAGAGCCTGTAAGTAAGAATTTCACTGTACTGTTGTATTCTGCGTAAATAAACTCTAATTTGATTTGAAGATACCACATCCGGTGAACAGGTCAGGATTCCTTAGCCATAGTCAAAACAGCAGAAACTGGATCAACAGCACGGCCAGGAGTCATCAGGCCAGGTAGTCCTGAGGTATGGTCCTAGGGCAGAGGTCCTCCGGGAGGGGAGAGAGATGGGAGAATTAGAGGGAGCATACTTAAGTTCACACAGTGGTGTCGGGAGACACCCAAGAACAGGGCCAACCAGGCAGGATATAACCCTACCCACTTTGTCAAAGCAAAGAGCAATATCAACCCCACACCACTAGAGGGAGCACCAGAGCACCAACTTACTACCCTGAGACTGAGACTGTATAGCCCACGAAGATCTCCTCCAAAGCACGAGCCCGAGGGGGTGTAAAACCGTACAGGAAGATCACATCAGTGACTCAACCCACTCAAGTCGAGTATAGTTAAAAAAGCCTGGCACAACGTGACGCACCCCTCCTAGAGATGGCAAGAAAGAGCACCAGTAAGCCAGTGACTCAGCCCCCGTAATAGGGTCAGAAGCAGAGAATCCCAGTGGAGAGAGGGGAACCGGCCAGGCAGAGAAAGCAAGGGCGGTTCGTCACTTCAGTGGCTTGCTGTTCGCCGTGGCACCTCTGGGCCAGACTACACTCAATCATAGTACCTACTGAAGAGATGAGTAAGAGATTCAGTAAAGACTTAAAAGTAGAGACCGAATCTGTGTTTCTCACATGGATAGGCAAACCACCATAAAAATGGAGCTCTAAAGGAGAAAGCCCTGCCTCCAGCTGTTTGCTTAGAAATTCTAGGGACAGTTAGGAGGCCTGCGTCTTGTGACCGTAACGTACGTGTAGGTATGTACGGCAGAACCAAATCAGAGAGATAGGTAGGAGCAAGCCCATGTAATACTTTGTAGGTTAGCAGTAAAACCTTGAAATCAGCCCTTGCCTTAACAGGAAGTAGAGAGGCTAGCACTGGAGTAATATGATCAAATGTTTTGGTTCTGGTCAAGATTCTAGCAGCCGTGTTTAGCACCAACTAAAGTTTATTTAGTGTTTTATCCGGGTAGCCGGAAAGTAGAGCATTGCACTAGTCTTATGTAGAAGTGACAAAAGCATGGATGAGCTTTTCTGCATTATTTCTGGACAAAAAGTTTGTGATTTTTGCAATGTTACGTAGATGGAAAAAAGCTGTCATTGAAATGGTCTTGATATGTTCTTCAAACGAGAGATCAGGGTTCAGAGTAACGCCAAGGTCCTTCACAGTTTTATTTGAGACGACTGTACAACCATTAAGATTAATTGTCAGATTCAACAGAAGATCTCTTTGTTTCTTGGGACCTAGAACAAGCATCTCTGTTTTGTCCTAGTTTAAAAGTAGAAAGTTTGCAGCCATCCACTTCCTTATGTCTGAAACACAGGCTTCCAGGGTAGGCAATTTTGGGACTTCACCATGTTTCATCGAAATGTATAGCTGTGTGCCGTCCGCTTAGCAGTGAAAGTTGTGCTTCTGAAGATCTTCACCAAGAGGTAGAATATATAGTGAAAACAATAGTGGTCCTAAAACGGAACCTTGAGGAACACCAAAACGTACAATTGATTTGTAAGAGGACAAACCATCCACAGAGACTAATTTATATCTTTCCAACAGATAAGATTTAAACCAGGCAAGAACTCTATGTAGACCAATTTGGGTTTCCAATCTCTCCAAAAAAATGTGGTGATCGATGGTGTCAAAAGTAACACTAAGATCTAGTTGCACGAGTACAGCTGCAAAACCTTGGTCTGATGTCATTAAAAGGTAATTTACAACTTCACGAGAGCAGTCTCAGTACTATGATGTGCTCTGAAACCAGACCGGAGAATTTTATACACATTATTTGTCTTCAGGACGGCATTGAGTTGCTACACAACAGTTTTTTCTAATGTTTTTGAGAGGAATGGGAGATTCGATATAAGCCAATAGTTTTTGGGCTTTTTCAGGAGAGGCTTTAGTACTGCCACTTTTAGTGAGTTTCATCATTTTAGAGAATTTGGCAGTACATCCAACCGGCCTTTCAACTGCGGGCCACGTGTAAACATGCCAGCCCAGGACCTTCACATCAGGCTCCTTCACTTGCAGGATTGTCTGAGACCAGCCACCCGGACAGCTGATGATACTGTGGACTTGCCCAACCGAAGAGTTTCTGCACAAACTGTCGAAACGTCTCAGGAAAGCTCATCTGTGTGCTCGTCGTCCTCACCAGGGTCTTGACCTGACTGCAGTTTGGCGTCGTAACCGACTTCAGTGGTCAAAAGATGATGGCCACTGGTACTCTTCACGGATGAATCCCGGTTTCAACTGTAACGGGAAGATGGCAGACAGCGTGTACGGCATTGTGTAGGCGAACGGTTTGCTGATATCAACGTTGTGAACAGAGTGCCCCATGGTGGCGGTGGGGTTATGGTATATGCAGGCATAAGCTACGGACAACGAACACAATTGCATTTTATCAATGGCAATTTGAACGCGCAGAGATACCGTGACGAGATACTGAGGCCCGTTGTCGTGCCATTCATCTGCCGCCATCACCTCATATTTCAGCATGATAACACACAGCACCATGTCGCAAGGATCTGTACACAATTCCTGCAAGCTGAAAATGTCCCAGTTCTTCCATGGCCTGCATACTCACCAGACATGTCACCCATTGAGCATGTTTGGGATGCTCTGGATCGACGTGTACGACAGCGTGTTACAGTTCACACCAATATCCAGCAACTTCACACAGCCGTTGAGGAGGAGTGGCGACAACATTCCACAGGCCACAATCAACAGCCTGATCAACTCTATTCGAAGGAGATGTGTCGCACTGCATGAGGCAAATGATGGTCACACCAGATAGTGACTGGCTTTCGGATCCACACTTTTTAAGGTATCTGTGACCAACAGATGGTTATTTTGTCACATCCAGGTATGTGTTGGTCCCCCTGTCACCTCCAGGTAGGTGTTGGTTCCCCTGTCACCTCAAGGTAGGTGTTGGTCCCCCCGTCACCTCCAAGTAGGTGTTGGTCCCCCTGTCACCTCCAGATAGGTGTTGGTCCCCCTGTCACCTCCAGGTAGGTATTGGTCCCCCTGTCACCTCCAGGTAGGTGTTGGTCCCCCTGTCACCTCCAGGTAGGTGTTGGTCCCTCTGTCACCTCCTGTCACCTCCAGGTAGGTAGCTGTTGGTTCCCATGTCACCTCCAGATAGGTGTTGGTCCCCCCGTTACCTCCAGGTAGGTGTTGGTTCCCATGTCACCTCCAGGTAGGTGTTGGTCCCCCTGTCACCTCCAGGTAGGTGTTGGTCCCCCCTGTCACCTCAAGGTAGGTGTTGGTCCCCCCGTCACCTCCAAGTAGGTGTTGGACCCCCTGTCACCTCCAGGTAGGTGTTGGTTCCCCTGTCACCTCAAGGTAGGTGTTGGTCCCCCCGTCACCTCCAAGTAGGTGTTGGTCCCCATGTCACCTCCAGATAGGTGTTGGTCCCCCTGTCACCTCCAGGTAGGTGTTGGTCCCCCTGTCACCTCCAGGTAGGTGTTGGTCCCTCTGTCACCTCCTGTCACCTCCAGGTAGGTAGGTGTTGGTTCCCATGTCACCTCCAGATAGGTGTTGGTCCCCCTGTCACCTCCAGGTAGGTGTTGGTCCCCCTGTCACCTCCAGGTCCCCATGTCACCTCCAGGTCCCCCTGTCAGCTCCAGGTCCGCCCGTCACCTCCTGGTAGGTGTTGGTACCCCTGTCACCTCCAGGTAGGTGTTGGTCCCCCTGTCACCTCCAGATAGGTGTTGGTCCCCTCGTCACCTCCAGGTTCCCCTGTCACCTCCAGGTAGGTGTTGGTCTCCCTGTCAGCTCCAGGTAGGTGTTGGTCCCCCTGTCACCTCCAGGTCCCCCTGTCACCTCCAGGTAGGTGTTAGTCCCCCTGTCACCTCCAGGTAGGTGTTGGTCCTCTGTAACCTCCAGGTCCCCCTGTCACCTCCAGGTAGGTGTTGGTTCCCCTGTCACCTCCAGGTAGGTGTTGGTCCCACCTGTCACCTCCAGGTAGGTGTTGGTCCCCCTGTCACCTCCAGGTAGGTGTTGGTCACCATGTCACCTCCAGGTAGGTGTTGGTCCCACTGTCACCTCCAGGTCACCTCCAGGTAGGTGTTGGTTCCCCTGTCACTTCCAGGTAAGTGTTGGTCCCCCTGTCACCTCCAGGTCCCCCTGCTACCTCCAGGTCCCCCTGTCAGCTCCAGGTAGGTGTTGGTTCCCCTGTCACCTCCAGGTAGGTGTTGGTCCCCCTGTCACCTCCAGGTCCCCCTGTCACCTCCAGGTCCCCCTGTCAGCTCCAGGTCCGCCCGTCACCTCCTGGTAGGTGTTGGTACCCCTGTCACGTCCAGGTCCCCCTGTCACCTCCAGGTAGGTGTTGGTTCCCCTGTCACCTCCAGGTAGGTGTTGGTCCCCCTGTCACCTCCAGGTCCCCCTGTCACCTCCAGGTCCCCCTGTCAGCTCCAGGTCCGCCCGTCACCTCCTGGTAGGTGTTGGTACCCCTGTCACGTCCAGGTCCCCCTGTCACCTCCAGGTAGGTGTTGGTCCCCCTGTCACCTCCAGGTAGGTGTTGGTCCCTCTGTCACCTCCTGTCACCTCCAGGTAGGTAGGTGTTGGTTCCCATGTCACCTCCAGGTAGGTGTTGGTCCCCCTGTCACCTCCAGGTAGGTGTTGGTTCCCATGTCACCTCCAAGTAGGTGTTGGTCCCCATGTCACCTCCAGATAGGTGTTGGTCCCCCTGTCACCTCCAGGTAGGTGTTGGTCCCCCTGTCACCTCCAGGTAGGTGTTGGTCCCTCTGTCACCTCCTGTCACCTCCAGGTAGGTAGGTGTTGGTTCCCATGTCACCTCCAGATAGGTGTTGGTCCCCCTGTCACCTCCAGGTAGGTGTTGGTCCCCCTGTCACCTCCAGGTCCCCCTGTCACCTCCAGGTCCCCCTGTCAGCTCCAGGTCCGCCCGTCACCTCCTGGTAGGTGTTGGTACCCCTGTCACCTCCAGGTCCCCCTGTCACCTCCAGGTAGGTGTTGGTCCCCCTGTCACCTCCAGATAGGTGTTGGTCCCCTCGTCACCTCCAGGTTCCCCTGTCACCTCCAGGTCCCCCTGTCACCTCCAGGTCCCCCTGTCAGCTCCAGGTCCGCCCGTCACCTCCTGGTAGGTGTTGGTACCCCTGTCACCTCCAGGTCCCCCAGTCACCTCCAGGTAGGTGTTGGTCCCCCTGTCACCTCCAGGTAGGTGTTGGTCCCTCTGTCACCTCCTGTCACCTCCAGGTAGGTAGGTGTTGGTTCCCATGTCACCTCCAGGTAGGTGTTGGTCCCCCTGTCACCTCCAGGTAGATGTTGGTTCCCATGTCACCTCCAGGTAGGTGTTGGTCTCCCTGTCACCTCCAGATAGGTGTTGGTCCCCCCGTCACCTCCAGGTCCCCCTGTCACCTCCAGGTAGGTGTTGGTCCCCCTGTCACCTCCAGGTAGGTGTTGGTCCCCCTGTCACCTCCAGGTAGGTGTTGGTCCCCCTGTCACTTCCAGGTAAGTGTTGGTCCCCCTGTCAGCTCCAGGTCCCCCCGTCACCTCCAGGTAGGTGTTGGTTCCCCTGTCTTTCTATACCACACCTCCTGATTTTCTATACCACACCCCCTGAGTTTCTATACCACACCCCCTGAGTTTCTATACCACACCCCCTGAGTTTCTATACCACACCCCCTGAGTTTCTGTACCATACCCCCTGAGTTTCTATACCACACCCCCTGAGTTTCTATACCACACCCCCTGAGTTTCTATACCACACCCCCTGAGTTTCTATACCACACCCTCTGAGTTTCTATACCACCCCCTGAGTTTCTATACCACACCCCCTGAGTTTCTATACCACACCCCCTGAGTTTCTATACCACACCTCCTGAGTTTCTATACCACACTCCCGGAGTTTCTATACCACACCCCCTGAGTTTCTATACCACACCCCCTGAGTTTCTATACCACACCCCCTGAGTTTCTATACCACACCCTCTGAGTTTCTATACCACACCCCCTGAGTTTCTATACCACACCCCCTGAGTTTCTATACCATACCCCCTGAGTTTCTATACCACACCCCCTGAGTTTCTATACCACACCCTCTGAGTTTCTATACCACAGCCCCTGAGTTTCTATACCACACCCTCTGAGTTTCTATACCACTCCCCCTGAGTTTCTATACCACACCCCCTGAGTTTCTATACCACACCCCCTGAGTTTCTATACCACACCTCCTGAGTTTCTATACCACACTCCCGGAGTTTCTATACCACACCCCCTGAGTTTCTATACCACACTCCCTGAGTTTCTATACCACACCCCCTGAGTTTCTATACCACACCCTCTGAGTTTCTATACCACACCCCCTGAGTTTCTATACCACACCCCCTGAGTTTCTATACCACACCCTCTGAGTTTCTATACCACAGCCCCTGAGTTTCTATACCACACCCCCTGAGTTTCTATACCACACCCTCTGAGTTTCTATACCACAGCCCCTGAGTTTCTATACCACACCCCCTGAGTTTCTATACCACACCCCCTGAGTTTCTATACCACACCCTCTGAGTTTCTATACCACTCCCCCTGAGTTTCTATACCACACCCCCTGAGTTTCTATACCATACCCCCTGAGTTTCTATACCACACCCCCTGAGTTTCTATACCACACCCCCTGAGTTTCTATACCACACCCTCTGAGTTTCTATACCACAGCCCCTGAGTTTATACCACACCCCCTGAGTTTCTATACCACACCCTCTGAGTTTCTATACCACTCCCCCTGAGTTTCTATACCACTCCCCCTGAGTTTCTATACCACACCCCCTGAGTTTCTATACCACACCCCCTGAGTTTCTTCCCTGTTTCACACCTCTCTGTAACCTAGAGGGCAACCAGTGGGTCTGTCTCCTCTATACCATGTTTTCTTGTAGGATGACAATGTCTGTTTTTCCAATTTCTTTGACGAAGTCCAGGTTCCTGCTCTTTAGGCCAAAAAGCAGATGACCTCTGACCTTGTATATTCCAGGATGAGATAGTCAAAGCTTTGTGTTTCATAGTGTCTAGTGTTGTTTTTGTGTGGTTTGGGCCCAGAACGTTACAGTAGGTATGAGCAGAGCATGTTGAATATCTGATACATACCTAAGAGGTATGTTCAACATGCCACAGCCCCCCAAACTCTAACCCCCTCCCACAGCCGCCATAACCCTGACGTCCTCCCACATTCCCTGTAACACTAACTCCCACGCACGCACGCACATGTGGGGTGGGGGGCTCCCCTGCCTCCTCCCTGCCTGCTCCCTCTCTCTCTTGCTTTCTCTCTCTCTCAGCGTAACCAATATGTGGCAGGACCAATCCTCTGTCTCTTGGGGACAGGACAGGCATCTACATATTTTAGATATCCGGAGGCACGACAGACCCTTAAAGAGCCCCCTACCGAGCCCCCCCAACCCCATCCTACAGCCCCCGCTAACCCTGACCACCTCCCACAGTCCCCATAACACTCACACACACACACACACACACACACACACACACACACACACACACACACACACACACACACACACACACACACACACACAAAGCTCCCTCCCTGCTCCATCCATCCCTCCCTCCCTGTTCCATCCATCCCTCCCTCCCTCCTCCATCCCTCCCTGCTCCATCCCTCCCCCCTGCTCCATCCCTTCCTGCCTGCTCCATCCCACCCTGCTCCATCCCTCCCTGCTCCATCCCTCCCTGCTCCATCCCTCCCTGCTCCACCCCTCCCTGCTCCATCCCTCCCTGCTCCATCCCTCCCTGCTCCACCCCTCCCTGCTCCACCCCTCCCTGCTCCACCCCTCCCTGCTCCATCCCTCCCTGCTCCACCCCTCCCTGCTCCATCCCTGCCTGCTCCATTCCTCCCTCCCTGCTCCATTCCTCCCTGCCTGCTCTATCCATCCCTCCCTCCCTGCTCCATCCCTCTCTGCCTGCTCCATCCCTCCCTGCCTGCTCCATCCCACCCTGCCTGTTCCATCCCTCCCTGCCTGCTCCATCCCACCATGCCTGCTCCATCCCTCCCTGCTCTTTCCCTCCCTCCCTGCTCCATCCATCCCTCCCTAACTGCTCCATCCCTTCCTGCTCCATCCCTCCCTGCTCCACCCATCCATCCCTCCCTGCTCCATCCCTCCCTGCCTGCTCCATCCCTCCCTGCTCCATCCCTCCCTGCTCCATCCCTCCCTGCTCCATCCATCCCTCCCTGCTCCATCCCTCCCTGCCTGCTCCATCACTCCCTGCTCCATCCCTCTCTGCTCCATCCCTCCCTCCCTGCTCCATCCCCCCCTGCCTGCTCCATCCCTCCCTGCTCCATCCATCCCTCCCTGCATGCTCCATCCCTCCCTGCTCCATCCCTCCCTGCTCCATCCCTCCCTGCCTGCTCCATTCCTCCCTGCTCCATCCCACCCTACCTGCTCCATTCCTCCCTGCTCCATCCCACCCTGCCTGCTCCATCCCTCCCTGCCTGCTCCATTCCTCCCTGCTCCATCCCACCCTACCTGCTCCATCCCTCCCTGCTCCATCCCACCCTGCCTGCTCCATCCCTCCCTGCCTGCTCCATCCCTCCCTGCCTGCTTCCTCCTTTCCTCTCCTCTCCCTCATTCGCCTTTCTTCCTCTGTCCTCATCCTCCTCCTTTCCTCTCCTCCTTTCTCCCCCTTCATTCCCCCCTGCTTGGTTCTGAATTCCCCTCTGACACACATTCCTCCTTTCCCAGTCCTTCTGTTTATGACTCACCAGCCTTTGAACTGCCTTCAAGCAATGTGTGTGTGTTTTTGGTTTTACTATTATTGTGGGACCAGAAGCCCTTAAAAGGATAGTAAAACAGGAAAAATTAATTTTGATGTTCCCCACAAGGAAAAAGGCTATTTTAGGCGTAGGGGTTAGGTTTAGGGTTAGGTTTAGGCTTGGGGGTTAGTTTTAGGCTTAAGTGTTAGGTTTAGGTTTGGGAGTTAGGGTTAGGATTAGGTTTAGGGTTAAGTTTATGCTTGGGGTTAGTTTTAGGCTTAAGGGTTAGGTTTAGGAGTTAGGGTTAGGATTAGGTTTAGGGGTTGGGGTTAGGTTTATGCTTGGGGGTTAGTTTTAGGCTTAAGGGTTAGGTTTAGGAGTTAGGGTTAGGATTAGGTTTAGGGGTTAGGTTTAGGTTTAGGCTTGGGGGTTAGTTTTAGGCTTAAGGGTTAGGTTTAGGGTTAGGATTAGGTTTAGGGGTTAAGTTTAGGGTTGCAACTAGGGTTAGATTTAAGAGTTTTTTTGTTTGTGCTGGCATCCACCCTTGGGTTACACGGGCCTATTGCAACTTCCTGCTCAGTCTGGTATGGAGAGGGGAACGTGGGGCGGTAAATTTGTCTGGTCTGGAGAGGGTGGGGGCAGATGGGGCGGTTTTTTTTCCTGAGGAATTATTGGAGGCCGAGAGCTCAGAGGGGTCACCTGAGACAGTTCAATGAGAGGAAGACAAGGGTTGATTAAGTGCTGAGGGTCAACAAGTAGAAACAAATTATAATATTTAACGATGCAAACTCTTCAATACATGAATAGATATATCATTGAATAAGCAAATGATGTAGTAAATAATGAAAGACCAAGGGATTAAATTATTAAGGGATTAAGGGATTAATATGAAGAGATTAAGGGATTAAACGATCAAGGTATCGAGAGATTTAGGGATTAAGAGATGAAGATATGAATATATGAAGAGATTAAGGGATTAAGAGATGAAGAGATTAAGGGATTAAGAGATGAAGATATGAATATATGAAGAGATTAAGGGATTAAGAGATGAAGAGATTAAGGGATTAAGAGATGAAGATATGAATATATGAAGAGATTAAGGGATTAAGAGATTAAGATATGAATATATGAAGAGATTAAGGGATTAAGATATTAAGATATGAATATATGAAGAGATTAAGGGATTAAGAGATTAAGATATGAATATATGAAGAGATTAAGGGATTAAGTGATTAAGATATGAATATATAAAGAGATTAAGGGATTACGAGATTACGATCTGAGTATATGAAGAAATTAAGAGATTAAGAGATGAAGATATGAATATATGAAGAGATTAAGGGATTAAGAGATGAAGATATGAAGAGATTAAGAGATTAAGATATGAATATATGAAGAGATTAAGAGATTAAGGGATTAAGATATTAAGATATGAATATATGAAGAGATTAAGATATGAATATATGAAGAGATTAAGGGATTAAGAGATTAAGATGTGAATATATGAAGAGATTAAGAGATTAAGGGATTAAGAGATTAAGATATGAATATATGAAGAGATTAAGAGATTAAGAGATTAAGATATGAAGAGATTAAGGGATTAAGAGATTAAGATATGAATATATGAAGAGATTAAGAGATTAAGAGATTAAGAGATTAAGATATGAAGAGATTAAGGGATTAAGAGATTAAGATATGAATATATGAAGAGATTAAGAGATTAAGGGATTAAGAGATTAAGATATGAATATATGAAGAGATTAAGATATGAATATATGAATATATTAAGGGATTAAGAGATCAAGATATGAATATATGAAGAGATTAAGAGATTAAGGGATTAAGAGATTAAGATATGAATATATGAAGAGATTAAGAGATTAATAGATTAAGATATGAATATATGAAGAGATTAAGAGATTAAGGGATTAAGAGATTAAGATATGAATATATGAAGAGATTAAGAGATTAAGAGATTAAGATATGAAGAGATTAAGGGATTAAGAGCTGCATAAATAAGTGCTATGTTTAAATGCTTCATATAAGAAAAGGAAATAAATAGAAAATAGAAATCAATTCAGGGCAAATAAAACATGTTCTTTATTTCTGAACTTCCTCCTGGTGTTGGTGGCCCCTCTGTCTCTCCTAACTGGGCCCCCCAACTGACCCCTACAAGTCAACACTGTGTACTTTTCTTCACCGTTCAAACCAAGTGGAGCCACGGTCTTAATTTTGTTTATCCACCTGGATTCAGTCAGTATTCTCTGGGATCATGGTCCAGCAGGCTGTCATCTCTAGACCGACGATGTGGAGGGGGAGGTTGTGTGTTGGGTTGTAAAAGTGTTAGACCAGGTGTGTTTGTAGTGTGTGTTTTTTTTTTCTTTCCGTCAGTAGTGTAGAAGTGCTGTTTGATGCGTTTCAAGACGGCGTGGCTGGTTTCTCCTATAAAACACGTTGTGACATAACGTTGCAGGTTTATGGCATAGACAATGCCGGGGCTCTCTGAATGGTCATGGGGGAGAGGTCTGTAAGTGTGTGCATATGGATTTGGAATGAGTGGGTGTTGTGTATAATACTGTTGTGGTTTTTAAGGGTGGGTCCGTTGGAAAAATATGGCATAGACTAAGAGATCCGCTCAGGTTGAGGTTTCTGCAGCAGGCAGACATAGGTCTGAAGTGGTGGTGGTGGTGGTGGTGGGGTGGGGTGGGGGGTGGGTGGGGGGTGGGGGGGTGTATGTTGTGTGTGGATAAATGTGGCTTTGAATCTGGAGTGAAGGAATTTGTTTGTGTCTGAGAAGGTGCTGATCATCTGGAGGTCTGTCTGTGTGTGTGTGTGTGTGTGGGGGGGGGGGGGGGGGGTTAAGATTGCCCGGGTCAGGATTCAGGGCCACAGTGTTCTGCAAGGAGAGTTATGGAGGTTATGGTTTGGGTTTGGGATAAGGGCATCTGTTCTGGGTGAGGCCTGACCACTTTGAGTACTCCCTTCTTCCCACGTGCACCACAGACGGTCTGCGTGGCTGGATGAAAGTCTTTCTGTTGTGTACAGTACATAGTCTATGGAATCGGATTAGTCGTGACTTGACAATACCATTGAATGTGTGTATTTGTGGGTGGAATTGTGGTGTGGTGTGTGTGTGTGTGTGTGTGTGTGTTTCGGTGTCCTCGGGGAGACTGTGTGTGTGTCAGTACTTTATGTCCAAGAGGTTCATTGTGTGTGGGTGGAAACTGTATTTTGCTGTCATGGTGGGAGGATGAATGTTCAATATGTCAATAAATGTCCTGAAGTGTACCAGATCATGTTCACATACCCCCGAAAATATAGGGGTTAGGGGTTAGGGGTTAGGGTTAGGGGCTAGGATTAGGGGTTAGGGTTAGGGGTTAAGGTTAGATTTAAGGTTATGTTTAAGGTTAGGGGTTAGGGTTAAGATTAAGAGTTGGGGTTAAGTTTAAGGTTAGGGATTAGGATTAGGGGTTAGGGTTAGGATTAGGGGTTAAGGTTAGGTTTAAGGTTAGATTTAAGGTTATGTTTAAGGTTAGGGGTTAGGGTTAAGGTTAAGAGTTGGGGTTAAGTTTAAGGTTAGGGGTTAAGGTTAGGTTTAAGGTTAGGGGTTAGGGTTAAGGTTAGAGTTAAGAGTTGGGGTTAGGTTTAAGGTTAGGGTTAGAGTAAGCGTAAGGGTTAGGATTCTGCTTAGGTTTAAGAGTTGGGGTTAGGGTTAGGGTTAGGGTTAGGAGTTTTGTGAATGGGAATCAATTGTTTGGTCCTCAGAAGGACAGTAAAACAAATGTGTGTCTGTGTGTGTGTGTGTGTGTGTCTGTGTGTGTGTGTGTGTGTGTGTGCGTGTGTGCGTGTGTGCGTGTATGCGTGTGTGTGTGTGCGTGTGTGTGCGTGTGTGTGTGTGTGTACTACCGTGTACACAGTATATTTGTGTGTTTACTTTTCCATGCTGTCACTAACCTTCAACACACCTGAAACAGCTGCTCTCCTTCCTTACATAGTACCGTAATACCTAGAGAGAGGGAGGGAGGGAGGCTGGGAGGGAGGGAGGGAGGGAGAGAGACAGAGAGAGAGAGAGAGAGAGAGAGAGAGAGAGAGAGCGAGAGAGAGAGAGAGGGAGGCTGGGAGAGAGAGAGAGAGAGAGAGAGAGAGAGAGAGAGAGAGAGAGAGAGAGAGAGAGAGAGAGAGAGAGAGAGAGAGAGAGAGAGAGAGAGAGAGAGAGAGAGAGAGAGAGAGAGAGAGAGAGGGAGAGGGAGGGAGGGAGGGAGGGAGGGAGGGAGGGAGGGAGGGAGGGAGACAGAGAGAGAGAGAGAGGCCGTGCCTGCTGGAAGCGACAGTGCCGGTCCCCCCTCCTCATCCACCATTGAAGCATAGCCCCAGGTCTCCTCCCAGGTAGTCAGCCCATTGAGTGTTTACCCTTACTGTCTGTCTGTAGGAGTGACTACCTGTCTGTCTGTAGGAGTGACTGACTGTCTGTCTGTAGGAGTGACTGACTGTCTGTCTGTAGGAGTGACTGACTGACTGTCTGTCTGTCTGTAGGAGTGACTGACTGTCTGTCTGTAGGAGTGACTACCTGTCTGTCTGTCTGATGGACACACACTTGGCACACAACATGCTTTTCCACCATGGCGTGGAAAACTCTCCCACGCACGCGCACACACACACACACACACACACACACACACACACACACACACACACACACACACACACACACACACACACACACAGCCCTACCAGCCCTACCAACTAGTAGTTTATTGATTTTCTCTAGAATGTTCTCTATAAATCTGATTTCCCCAGTGTTCTCTATATATCTGATTTTCTCTAGAATGTTCTCTATAAATCTGATTTCCCCAGTGTTCTCCATAAATCTGATTTTCTCTAGAATGTTCTCTATAAATCTGATTTCCCCAGTGTTCTCTATAAATCTGATTTCCCCAGTGTTCTCTATAAATCTGATTTCCCCAGTGTTCTCTATATATCTGATTTCCC
This sequence comes from Oncorhynchus mykiss, assembly GCF_013265735.2. NCBI lineage: Eukaryota > Metazoa > Chordata > Actinopteri > Salmoniformes > Salmonidae > Oncorhynchus > Oncorhynchus mykiss. The sequence continues at coordinate 37,869,354 of NC_048588.1, forward strand.
CAGTGTTCTCTATAAATCTGATTTCCCCAGTGTTCTCTATAAATCTGATTTCCCCAGTGTTCTCTATAAATCTGATTTCCCCAGTGTTCTCTATAAATCTGATTTTCTCTAGAATGTTCTCTATAAATCTGATTTCCCCAGTGTTCTCTATAAATCTGATTTTCTCTAGAATGTTCTCTAAAAATCTGATTTCCCCAGTGTTCTCTATAAATCTGATCTTCCCAGTGTTCTCTATAAATCTGATTTTCCCAGTGTTCTCTACAAATCTGATTTTCTCTAGAATGTTCTCTATAAATCTGATCTTCCCAGTGTTCTCTATAAATCTGATTTTCTCTAGAATGTTCTCTAAAAATCTGATTTCCCCAGTGTTCTCTATAAATCTGATCTTCCCAGTGTTCTCTATAAATCTGATTTTCCCAGTGTTCTCTACAAATCTGATTTTCTCTAGAATGTTCTCTATAAATCTGATCTTCCCAGTGTTCTCTATAAATCTGATTTTCCCAGTGTTCTCTACAAATCTGATTTTCTCTAAAATGTTCTCTAAAAATCTGATTTCCCCAGTGTTCTCTATAAATCTGATTTCCCCAGTGTTCTCTATAAATCTGTTTTTCCCAGTGTTCTCTATAAATCAGATTTTCTCTAGAATATTCTCTATAAATCTGATCTTCCCAGTGTTCTCTATAAATCTGATTTCCCCAGTGTTCTCTATAAATCTGATCTTCCCAGTGTTCTCTATAAATCTGATTTCCCCAGTGTTCTCTATAAATCTGATTTTCTCTAGAATGTTCTCTATAAATCTGATTTTCCCAGTGTTCTCTATATATCTGATTTTCTCTAGAATGTTCTCTATAAATCTGATTTCCCCAGTGTTCTCTATAAATCTGTTTTTCCCAGTGTTCTCTATAAATCTGATTTTCTCTAGAATGTTCTCTACAAATCTGATTTTCCCAGTGTTCTCTACAAATCTGATTTTCTCTAGAATGTTCTCTATAAATCTGATTTTCCCAGTGTTCTCTATATATCTGATTTTCTCTAGAATGTTCTCTATAAATCTGATTTCCCCAGTGTTCTCTATAAATCTGATCTTCCCAGTGTTCTCTATAAATCAGATTTTCTCTAGAATGTTCTCTATAAATCTGATTTTCCCAGTGTTCTCTATAAATCTGCTACGATAATACAAGAAATGAACAACATCAATGTTTATTTAAAGTTGTTTTCAGATATTTACGTTGAAATGAAAAAAAAAGGACTGAAAAACAAAGTAAGTGCAATTATTGTAAAGTGAGAAAGAAGCAGAGTTCCCTCTCCCACATGACCTGGAACGTGTAACAGTATATCACACCGAGCAACAACAACAACAACAACAACAACAACTTTGTTTTGGGCTGCAATAACAAGCAGAAATGTGACTATTTTATCTTTAAATAGAAGCAATAAATTGTCTATATTGACTTTATAGCAACGTGAAGCAGCAACACACGAACAGTGTGTAAACAGACGGTCCATGGTGCTCCCAGCTTCCTCTAACCCCCCCCCCCCCCCCCCCCCCATCCACCACCACAACCACATTCCCTCTCCCTCTAAAACAACACGCATGTCATAAGGCAGGGCGTACCAATCCTACTAATACTGCCACAGTTACTCCTCCCTCTGACAGCACAGAGCATGTGATGCACACACAACGCTACACACACACGCACACAACGCTACACACACACACAGCGCTACACACGCACGCACACGCACGCACGCACGCACGCACGCACACACACACACACACACACACACACACACACACACACACACACACACACAATGTTATAACAAGCCGGACAGAATGATGAACAACCTACGACAGGGGAACAGAAACAAACTGACAGCACACAGAATAACAGAATAACATAGTAGCAGTAATAAAGCTAAATAAACAGGTGAAAGTGATGGACGGTAAAGACGAAACATTAAGGACCATGGACCAATCAACAGTCTCTCTGGAGGCCATCGACCAATCAACAGTCTCTCTGGAGGCCATCGACCAATCAACAGTCTCTCTGGAGGCCATCGACCAATCAACAGTCTCTCTGGAGGCCATCGACCAATAAACAGTCTCTCTGGAGGCCATCGACCAATCAACAGTCTCTCTGAAGGCCATCGACCAATCAACAGTCTCTTTGGAGGCCATCGACCAATAAACAGTCTCTCTGGAGGCCATCGACCAACAAACAGTTTCTCTGGAGGCCATCGACCAGTAAACAGTCTCTCTGGAGGCCATCGACCAGTAAACAGTCTCTCTGGAGGCCATCGACCAATAAACAGTCTCTCTGGAGGCCATCAACCAGTAAACAGTCTCTCTGGAGGCCATCGACCAGTAAACAGTCTCTCTGGAGGCCATCGACCAATAAACAGTCTCTCTGGAGGCCATCGACCAATAAACAGTCTCTCTGGAGGCCATCGACCAGTAAACAGTCTCTCTGGAGGCCATCGACCAGTAAACAGTCTCTCTGGAGGCCATCGACCAATAAACAGTCTCTCTGGAGGCCATCGACCAATAAACAGTCTCTCTGGAGGCCATCGACCAAAAAACAGACTCTCTGGAGGCCATTGACCAATAAACAGTCTCTCCTTAGGCCATCGACCAATAAACAGTCTCTCTGGAGGCCATCGACCAATAAACAGTCTCTCTGTAGGCCATCGACCAATAAACAGTCTGTCTGGAGGCCATCGACCCGTAACAGTCTCTCTAGCCAGGGAGGCTCGCTGTCGTAACACTTCTCAAGCCTCTTCTGGGAAACACCTGGTCCAGCCCAATGATTCACCCACATAAACAAGGTCCTTAGGCTTTTGTGCAAACGTGTGGTGTCCTCGTACTAATGTCTGGCACAAGTGAGTTCTGGACAGGCACTGTTGGTTCTAAAAAAAAAAGTCCTGGGCCCCATCCTTACTAGAAAATAAATGTGTTCCCCTTAAAATGAAGGATTTCATTCTGATCCTGTTGGTGTTCTCTGGGTCCAATGATGTCCTCCTGTACCTCTTCTGGGGTATCGGATAACCCTTAACCCCTGTCCTCAAAGTCTCTCCCATCACTACCCCACATGCCACTGCACCTCTAAGCCCCTACAGTAATACACTATACAGCTCTGCTACATGTAACACAATAAATTAATTCACTCCTTGAGATAAATGTATTATTTAAATGTAAAGCCTATATTCATCCAGGTTATAGCGTGTAAAATGTTTTTAAAAAAAAGCAGAAATGTCCATAGTTCTGGTCTTGTTCCATCAGGGAGGAGGCTGGTTCTGTCATCGATCACAAATGATCATCTTCTCATCTCTTGTTCCACTCCTCCATCCCAGAGTCAATTCTTCTATCTCGTCTCTTGTTCCTCTCTGAGTTCTCTCTCCTCCCTCCATTCCTTCTCCGTGTGTCCATATCGGTGTGTGTGAGGAAAAAGAAGAGGCAGAGATAGAGGAGATAGGAGGAGATAGAGGAGATAGGAGAGATTAGAGGAGAAAGGAGATAGAGGAGATAGGAGGAGATAGGAGATAGAGGAGATAGGAGATAGAGGAGATAGGGGGAGATAGGAGATAGAGGAGATGGGGGAGATTAGAGGAGATTAGAGGAGATTAGAGGAGATGAGAGGAGATACGGGAGATAGAGGAGATAGGAGGAGATAGGAGATAGAGGAGATGGGGGAGATAATAGGAGATTAGAGGAGATTAGAGGAGATAATAGGAGATAAGAGGAGATACGGGAGATAGAGGAGATAGGAGGAGATATGACCGATGTCTTCTAGCTGCACTTACAGCTCTCCACAATCATGTTGGACAACTGTTCCACCTGAAACAAACAAACACACCACACCACTGTTAGTGACTACACACCCACACCACTGTTAGTGACTACACCCCCACCACTGTTAGTGACTACACACCCACACCACTGTTAGTGACTACACACCCCCACCACTGTTAGTGACTACACACCCACACCACTGTTAGTGACTACACACCCCCACCACTGTTAGTGACTACACACCAACACCACTGTTAGTGACTACACACCCCCACCACTGTTAGTGACTACACACCCACACCACTGTTAGTGACTACACACCCCCACCACTGTTAGTGACTACACACCCCCACCACTGTTAGTGACTACACCCCAACACCACTGTTAGTGACTACACACCCCCACCACTGTTAGTGACTACACACCCACACCACTGTTAGTGACTACACCCCAACACCACTGTTAGTGACTACACCCCCACCACTGTTAGTGACTACACACCCACACCACTGTTAGTGACTACACCCACACCACTGTTAGTGACTACACCAACACCACTGTTAGTGACTACACCCAAACACCACTGTTAGTGACTACACACCCACACCACTGTTAGTGACTACACACCCACACCACTGTTAGTGACTACCAACACCACTGTTAGTGACTACACCCAAACACCACTGTTAGTGACTACACACCCACACCACTGTTAGTGACTACCAACACCACTGTTAGTGACTACACACCACACCACTGTTAGTGACTACACACCCAACACCACTGTTAGTGACTACCAACACCACTGTTAGTGACTACCAACACCACTGTTAGTGACTACACACCCACACCACTGTTAGTGACTACACACCCACACCACTGTTAGTGACTACACACCCACACCACTGTTAGTGACTACACACCCACACCACTGTTAGTGACTACACACCCACACCACTGTTAGTGACTACACACCCCCACCACTGTTAGTGACTACACACCCACACCACTGTTAGTGACTACACACCCCCACCACTGTTAGTGACTACACACCCACACCACTGTTAGTGACTACACACCCACACCACTGTTAGTGACTACACACCCCCACCACTGTTAGTGACTACACACCCCCACCACTGTTAGTGACTACACACCCACACCACTGTTAGTGACTACACACCCACACCACTGTTAGTGACTACACACCCAACACCACTGTTAGTGACTACACACCCCCACCACTGTTAGTGACTACACACCCACACCACTGTTAGTGACTACACACCCAACACCACTGTTAGTGACTACACACCCCCACCACTGTTAGTGACTACACCCCAACACCACTGTTAGTGACTACACCCCAACACCACTGTTAGTGACTACACACCCACACCACTGTTAGTGACTACACCCCCACCACTGTTAGTGACTACACCCAAACACCACTGTTAGTGACTACACACCCACACCACTGTTAGTGACTACACACCCCCACCACTGTTAGTGACTACACACCCCCACCACTGTTAGTGACTACACCCCCACCACTGTTAGTGACTACACCCAAACACCACTGTTAGTGACTACACACCCACACCACTGTTAGTGACTACACACCCAACACCACTGTTAGTGACTACCAACACCACTGTTAGTGACTACACCCCCACCACTGTTAGTGACTACACCCAAACACCACTGTTAGTGACTACACACCCCCACCACTGTTAGTGACTACACACCCCCACCACTGTTAGTGACTACACACCCCCACCACTGTTAGTGACTACACACCCACACCACTGTTAGTGACTACACCCAAACACCACTGTTAGTGACTACACACCCACACCACTGTTAGTGACTACACACCCACACCACTGTTAGTGACTACACACCACACCACTGTTAGTGACTACACACCCACACCACTGTTAGTGACTACACACCCACACCACTGTTAGTGACTACACCCAAACACCACTGTTAGTGACTACACACCCACACCACTGTTAGTGACTACACCCAAACACCACTGTTAGTGACTACACACCCACACCACTGTTAGTGACTACACACCCACACCACTGTTAGTGACTACACACCCACACCACTGTTAGTGACTACACCCACACCACTGTTAGTGACTACACCCAAACACCACTGTTAGTGACTACACACCCACACCACTGTTAGTGACTACACACCCACACCACTGTTAGTGACTACACCCAAACACCACTGTTAGTGACTACACACCCACACCACTGTTAGTGACTACACACCCCCACCACTGTTATTGACTACACACCCCCACCACTGTTAGTGACTACACACCCCCACCACTGTTAGTGACTACACACCCCCACCACTGTTAGTGACTACACACCCCCACCACTGTTAGTGACTACACACCAACACCACTGTTAGTGACTACACACCCCCACCACTGTTAGTGACTACACACCCACACCACTGTTAGTGACTACACACCCCCACCACTGTTAGTGACTACACACCCCCACCACTGTTAGTGACTACACACCAACACCACTGTTAGTGACTACACACCCCCACCACTGTTAGTGACTACACACCCACACCACTGTTAGTGACTACACACCCCCACCACTGTTAGTGACTACACACCCCCACCACTGTTAGTGACTACACCCCAACACCACTGTTAGTGACTACACACCCCCACCACTGTTAGTGACTACACACCCACACCACTGTTAGTGACTACACCCCAACACCACTGTTAGTGACTACACCCCCACCACTGTTAGTGACTACACACCCACACCACTGTTAGTGACTACACCCACACCACTGTTAGTGACTACACCAACACCACTGTTAGTGACTACACCCAAACACCACTGTTAGTGACTACACACCCACACCACTGTTAGTGACTACACACCCACACCACTGTTAGTGACTACCAACACCACTGTTAGTGACTACACCCAAACACCACTGTTAGTGACTACACACCCACACCACTGTTAGTGACTACCAACACCACTGTTAGTGACTACACACCACACCACTGTTAGTGACTACACACCCAACACCACTGTTAGTGACTACCAACACCACTGTTAGTGACTACCAACACCACTGTTAGTGACTACACACCCACACCACTGTTAGTGACTACACACCCACACCACTGTTAGTGACTACACACCCACACCACTGTTAGTGACTACACACCCACACCACTGTTAGTGACTACACACCCACACCACTGTTAGTGACTACACACCCCCACCACTGTTAGTGACTACACACCCACACCACTGTTAGTGACTACACACCCCCACCACTGTTAGTGACTACACACCCACACCACTGTTAGTGACTACACACCCACACCACTGTTAGTGACTACACACCCCCACCACTGTTAGTGACTACACACCCCCACCACTGTTAGTGACTACACACCCACACCACTGTTAGTGACTACACACCCACACCACTGTTAGTGACTACACACCCAACACCACTGTTAGTGACTACACACCCCCACCACTGTTAGTGACTACACACCCACACCACTGTTAGTGACTACACACCCAACACCACTGTTAGTGACTACACACCCCCACCACTGTTAGTGACTACACCCCAACACCACTGTTAGTGACTACACCCCAACACCACTGTTAGTGACTACACACCCACACCACTGTTAGTGACTACACCCCCACCACTGTTAGTGACTACACCCAAACACCACTGTTAGTGACTACACACCCACACCACTGTTAGTGACTACACACCCCCACCACTGTTAGTGACTACACACCCCCACCACTGTTAGTGACTACACCCCCACCACTGTTAGTGACTACACCCAAACACCACTGTTAGTGACTACACACCCACACCACTGTTAGTGACTACACACCCAACACCACTGTTAGTGACTACCAACACCACTGTTAGTGACTACACCCCCACCACTGTTAGTGACTACACCCAAACACCACTGTTAGTGACTACACACCCCCACCACTGTTAGTGACTACACACCCCCACCACTGTTAGTGACTACACACCCCCACCACTGTTAGTGACTACACACCCACACCACTGTTAGTGACTACACCCAAACACCACTGTTAGTGACTACACACCCACACCACTGTTAGTGACTACACACCCACACCACTGTTAGTGACTACACACCACACCACTGTTAGTGACTACACACCCACACCACTGTTAGTGACTACACACCCACACCACTGTTAGTGACTACACCCAAACACCACTGTTAGTGACTACACACCCACACCACTGTTAGTGACTACACCCAAACACCACTGTTAGTGACTACACACCCACACCACTGTTAGTGACTACACACCCACACCACTGTTAGTGACTACACACCCACACCACTGTTAGTGACTACACCCACACCACTGTTAGTGACTACACCCAAACACCACTGTTAGTGACTACACACCCACACCACTGTTAGTGACTACACACCCACACCACTGTTAGTGACTACACCCAAACACCACTGTTAGTGACTACACACCCACACCACTGTTAGTGACTACACACCCCCACCACTGTTATTGACTACACACCCCCACCACTGTTAGTGACTACACACCCCCACCACTGTTAGTGACTACACACCCCCACCACTGTTAGTGACTACACACCCCCACCACTGTTAGTGACTACACACCCCCACCACTGTTAGTGACTACACACCCCCACCACTGTTAGTGACTACACACCCCACCACTGTTAGTGACTACACACCCCCACCACTGTTAGTGACTACACCCAAACACCACTGTTAGTGTCTACACCCCAACAACACTGTTAGTGACTACACCCACACCACTGTTAGTGACTACACCCCCAACACTGTTAGTGACTACACCCACACCACTGTTAGTGACTACACTCCCCCAAAAACACTGTTAGTGACTACACCCCCAACACTGTTAGTGACTACACCCCCAACACTGTTAGTGACTACACCCCCAACACTGTTAGTGACTACACACCCCCACCACTGTTAGTGACTACACCCCCAACACTGTTAGTGACTACACCCCCAACACTGTTAGTGACTACACCCCCAACACTGTTAGTGACTACACCCCCACACCACTGTTAGTGACTACACCCCAGCACCACTGTTAGTGACTACACCCCCACCACTGTTAGTGACTACACCTCAACACCACTGTTAGTGACTACACACCACAATACTGTTAGTGACTACACCCCCAACACTGTTAGTGACTACACCCCCAACACTGTTAGTGACTACACCCCCAACACTGTTAGTGACTACACCCCCACACCACTGTTAGTGACTACACCCCAACACCACTGTTAGTGACTACACCCAAACACCACTGTTAGTGACTACACCCCAACACCACTGTTAGTGACTACACCCCTGCCACTGTTAGTGACTACACCCAAACACCACTGTTAGTGACTACACCCCAACAACACTGTTAGTGACTACACCCCCACACCACTGTTAGTAGCTACACCCCAACATCACTGTTAGTGACTACACCCCACACCACTGTTAGTGACTACACCCCCACCAC
>NC_048588.1:37883764-37946264 GCF_013265735.2 Oncorhynchus mykiss
AACTCTACCTGAGAGTATTCTATAACTGTACCTGATAATATTCTAGAACTGTACCTGAGAATATTCTAGAACTGTACCTGAGAGTATTCTAGAACTGTACCTGAGAGTATTCTAGAACTGTACCTGATAATATTCTAGAACTGTACCTGAGAGTATTCTAGAACTGTATCTGAGAGTATTCTAGAACTGTACCTGAGAGTATTCTAGAACTGTACCTGAGAGTATTCTAGAACTGTACCTGAGAATATTCTAGAACTGTACCTGATAATATTCTAGAACTGTACCTGAGAATATTCTAGAACTGTACCTGAGAGTATTCTAGAACTGTACCTGAGAGTATTCTAGAACTGTACCTGAGAGTATTCTAGAACTGTACCTGAGAGTATTCTAGAACTGTACCTGAGAGTATTCTAGAACTGTACCTGAGAGTATTCTAGAACTGTACCTGAGAGTATTTGTTTTCAGCATTCCAGATGTAGGTGCATGAGCCCATGCAGTAGTTGGCATGGTAACCTTTTGGCTGGTGGATCCACTTCCAGCCCAGATCTTTCCTGAAGTCGATGTAGAGTTTCCTCACGCAACAGTTCTCTGTTTTACTGCAGAACAGAAGGGAGGAAGATGTTAGGGTGAGACAGACACAGACAGACAGACAGACAGACAGACAGACAGACAGACAGACAGACAGACAGACAGACAGACAGACAGACAGACAGACAGACGCAGCAGTCCTTACTCTGTGCAGGTGTCGTCTGTAGCGATGGCCCGTTTCTTACGCGAGGAGGTGAGCTGTGAGCTGTAGTTCTGGGGGATGGACATGGCCAAGATGTGAGGCTTCCTCATGTTCTTGGCTAGACCAGCCACGTCACCTCGTACCCCGCTGTCCAACCCGGAGATACTGAAGAGGAACTTTTCCATGGGTTTACCACACTCACAGTACAGCTTCAACTCAAAGCCCTGCTCTTCCTCTGAAACACAACGAGAGCAGAGACACAGGTAGCGTTGCAAAGGGAGGGTAACAGTGATGGAAACTTTCTAAGTTTACCAGCAAAACTACCAAAATGGTGGTATCTTTCAAGGATTTTATGTAATCTATAAAATACATCTAGTGGCCATTTTGGGTACTCCAGATTTGTACAGGTGTCTGTAATTACCTCTCGTCCTCTGAGTGGCCTTATCAAATGTAAAATATATTAAATAATTAAATAAGATGATTTTTAAAAAATGACAAAGCTGTGTAAAACATTATCCTAAATATAAACCATCTACTATTGGTGTTCAATATGAGAGGTTCAGCATGAAATAAACATTATCCTAAATATAAACCATCTACTATTGGTGTTCAATATGAGAGGTTCAGCATGAAATAAACATTATCCTAAATATAAACCATCTACTATTGGTGTTCAATATGAGAGGTTCAGCATGAAATAAACATTATCCTAAATATAAACCATCTACTATTGGTGTTTAATATGAGAGGTTCAGCATGAAATAAACATTATCCTAAATATAAACCATCTACTATTGGTGTTTAATATGAGAGGGTTCAGCATGAAATAAACATTATCCTAAATATAAACCATCTACTATTGGTGTTTAATATGAGAGGTTCAGCATGAAATAAACATTATCCTAAATATAAACCATCTACTATTGGTGTTTAATATGAGAGGGTTCAGCATGAAATAAACATTATCCTAAATATAAACCATCTACTTAGTGAACACTATTGGTGTTTAATATGAGAGGTTCAGCATGAAATAAACATTATCCTAAATATAAACCATCTACTATTGGTGTTCAATATGAGAGGTTCAGCATGAAATAAACATTATCCTAAATATAAACCATCTACTATTGGTGTTCAATATGAGAGGGTTCAGCATGAAATAAACATTATCCTAAATATAAACCATCTACTATTGGTGTTTAATATGAGAGGGTTCAGCATGAAATAAACATTATCCTAAATATAAACCATCTACTATTGGTGTTTAATATGAGAGGTTCAGCATGAAATAAACATTATCCTAAATATAAACCATCTACTATTGGTGTTTAATATGAGAGGGTTCAGCATGAAATCAACGTTTTTCGTATTTAATATTTAAATTGGGTTCGACTCAGACTCACGTATGTACGCCTTTCGTAAGCTCTTCTCAGTAGTTGGTGTACAGACTCACTTTTTAAATGGGCTTTGCAGGCGTGGTTCCCTTGCGCGCGCTCAATACCTTTCATTCAACTGCTAAGAACCCTCCCACTTGCTGGCCAACATATTTTCTCGTGGTGTTTTCCATTCAATGGGGTTTTCAGCACATTTATCTTAATAAAGTCATCCCTTTAAAAGTTGGTGTATCTTTAAATTATAATTTCCTCCACAGACTCATTAGAATACATGGACAGAACCGATCAGAATATTAGGGATTAATGAAAGATGGATGCCAAACACCAAGGGAGCATCGTGACCTGGGAGCATCGTGACCTGGGAGCATCGTGACCTGGGAGCATCGTGACCTGGGAGCATCGTGACCTGGGAGCATCGTGACCAGGGAGCATCATGACCTGGGAGCATCATGACCTGGGAGAATCATGACCTGGGAGCATCATGACCTGGGAGCATCATGACCAGGGAGCATCATGACCTGGGAGCATCATGACCTGGGAGCATCATGACCAGGGAGCATCATGACCAGGGAGCATCATGACCTGGGAGCATCATGACCAGGGAGCATCATGACCAGGGAGCATCATGACCTGGGAGCATCATGACCTGGGAGCATCATGACCAGGGAGCATCATGACCTGGGAGCATCATGACCAGGGAGCATCATGACCAGGGAGCATCATGACCTGGGAGCATCATGACCTGGGAGCATCATGACCTGGGAGCATCATGACCTGGGAGCATCATGACCAGGGAGCATCATGACCAGGGAGCATCATGACCTGGGAGCATCATGACCTGGGAGTAGCAGCGTATGGCATTTCACTTCCTGTCTTTGTTTTTTTATTTTTTTTAATGAACCAAAGCCATGGGAATACATGCATATTCATCTCCTATTCAGCACCCCGATTGGTTGATTTTTAAAATACTCTGATCTTGTATATCATTTTAGGGTTAGGAAAGTGTTTATGAATCACTAACAAAACAACAAAAAAGGTTTGGAGAGCTTTTACGCACAAAATATATTGGTGAATCAAAAATACAGTGGTTAAATTCACCATGAAAAATATTAAATTGTTCAAATCATGAAATATTGGAAGGTGAGAAAAGTGTACAATAGGGGTTGAACAGTAGTTTATATACTATATAAATCCAACCTGATAATCCTCACTAATCAAGGAACTGTGAAGGTCCAGTCGTTGTGAACCGCGTGCCAGGCTCCAGGTTTAACCTGCTAAGTGTGGTCTGAGTTCCATAATGATTCCAATAGGCTACATGGTCCAATATGATCCCCTATTGGCTAGCAATCCTCAGGGAACCACCACACGACAACCACAAGTGACAGAGGAAGGAAATGCAAACTAATCAGCGTGCGACTCAGTCAGGTCATAGCCAGTTTAAGTCAGGTCATAGCCTGTATAAGTCAGGTCATAGCCAGTGTAAGTCATCTGTAAGTTAGATGATAGCCAGCCCAGTGTTGTGACTGTGTCTCGGAATCTTCAGTCATTTTTGGAATTAACATAAAATCTATGGCAATCTATTCTAACTTTGGTCATTTATACTTGAATATTTAAAAGAAAAATGTATTCATATATAGTTTTTTTTATGTCTGATTTTCTAGTAGATAGACCATGTGGTTCTAGAGAAGATAGATTCATTAATGAAAAAAGCATCTAATTAACATTGGCATTATTTTCAATTCACTTTGCAACTCTTCCAACTTTTAACTTTTAACCCAATTGACCACAAATACATACTGACATAGGGGGCAATTCCGACCTGATTTAAGCACGTATAAATGCACTTTCTCTCTGTGCATATTCTGACCTTGAATTTAAGCATGAGAGAAGCATGCTATTCACCCGCTATTCGTTTGGAAGGGGGGGGGGGGGGGGGGGGGGGGGGGGGGGGGGGGGGGGGGGGGGGGGGGGGGGGGGGGGGGGTAAAGATGTAAGAAATTGTGTCTACAGATACGCTGTATTCTGACCTTGACTTCGTTCCCTTATAAATCCCCACCATCTTTATGATCGATGAAACGATGAATAAATTCGAGAGCAACCTGTCGGTTTACGAGTGGAACAGCGTCTACTGTATATTTCCTGATAGAAATAACACCATTCTTTAATGCACTGTTATTTACACATTGATAAGAGCTATTGATAGGAACTAGGTAAATGGGGAAGCCGTTTGGATTAAGGGGGATTGTAAATATAAATTACAGTTGTTTTAGCTCTGTTTTACCTTATGATCGCTGGAGACACGTGTGAAAACCAGTCATATATGATCAGCCAACTGAAGCATATCGACCCATGACCTTTTCCACAGTGAAGTTGATGAAATTCTTGCCTTATAACTTGGGGATCAAATTTGGAGACTTCTGTACAATAGGCTTCTGTACTGTAGCCATGCGTAAATTACAGTGTAGCGCCAAACGAGTTGATTTATGATTTCTAGAATATTCTAATTATATACCCAGACTTTTTACTGTATTTTTATTTAATACACATTTTTACAATGTGTATGGTGTTAAATATTAGTCACTTTCGGGCAGCTACCGTCAGTTATACCCACATACATTTATAACTGTCACTGATTATAGGGCAGTTTAAACCTGGGTATACTCGACTTTGCCCCCCGCCCCTCCTCCAGAAAAATCAAAACGTCTCGTGGATGAAAGAAAAGCGCCATGTGTGAAATACTCTATATTCCTCTATTTATTTCAGGTTTTCACTCTCAAAATCATCGATCATAAAGATGGTGGGGATTTATAAGGGATTGAAGTCAAGGTCAGAATACAGCGTATCGGTAGACACAATTTAATTTCTTACATCTCTACCCCCCCCCCCCCCCCCCCCCTTCCAAACGAAGAGCGGGTGAATAGCATGCTTCTCTCATGCTTAAATTCAAGGTCAGAATATGCACAGAGAGAAAGTGCATTTATACGTGCTTAAATCATGTCGGAATTGCCCCCTATGTCAGTATGTATTTGTGGTCAATTGGGTTAAAAGTTAAAAGTTGGAAGAGTTGCAAAGTGAATTGAAAATAATGCCAATGTTAATTAGATGCTTTTTTCATTAATGAATCTATCTTCTCTAGAACCACATGGTCTATCTACTAGAAACTCAGACATAAAAAAAAAAACTATATATGAATACATTTAAAATATATATAAATATTCAAGTATAAATGACCAAAGTTAGAATAGATTGCCATAGATTTTATGTTAATTCCAAAAATGACTGAAGATTCCGAGACACAGTCACAACACTGGGCTGGCTATCATCTAATTTACAGATGACTTACACTGGCTATGACCTGACTTACAGATAACTTACACTGGCTATGACCTGACTTATACAGGCTATGACCTGACTTACACTGGCTATGACCTGACTTACACTGGCTATGACCTGACTTACACTGGCTATGACCTGACTTACAGATGACTTACACTGGCTATGATCTGACTTACAGATTACTTACACTGGCTATGACCTGACTTACAGATGACTTACACTGGCTATGACCTGACTTATACAGGCTATGACCTGACTTACACTGGATATGACCTGACTTACACTGGCTATGACCTGACTTATACAGGCTATGACCTGACTTACAGATGACTTACACTGGCTATGACCTTACTTACACTGGCTATGACCAGACTTATACAGGTTATGACCTGACTTACAGACTGTTATCTGTCTGGACTCACCGGTCCCCTTCAGCCATTCCTTGAGGGTTTCAGTGACGTCGAAAGACAGCCAGCGGTCACTCCACTTGTTGGTGACGAAGCGTGATCCCAGGTATCGTCTGCTGTCGCCCAGCCCCTTGTAGAGCTCCAGGCGCTGCTCACTGCCAGACGGGATGTTAGTGGTTTTGATGAGCAGGCGGAGCTCAGCGCTGGAGAGTAGATGGTAGTCCCCAATGCTGGACCTCATCTCATTCAGGTTAAACAGCATCTGGTGCTTGGTGACATTCTTATCTGGGGCACACAGAGAGAGAGCAGGTGGAGAGAGAAACAGTTGAGACAACAGTGTTCTCTTGTTATTTATCAATATACTGTAGCCATGTAGCATCAATGTACTGCAGCCGTGTAGCATCAATATACTGTAGCCACGTAGCATCAATGTACTGTAGCATCAATGTACTGTAGCATCAATGTACTGTAGCCGCATAGCGTCAATGTACTGTAGCATCAATGTACTGTAGCATCAATGTACTGTAGCATCAATGTACTGTAGCATCAATGTACTGTAGCATCAATGTACTGTAGCATCAATGTACTGTAGCATCAATGTACTGTAGCATCAATGTACTGTAGCATCAATGTACTGTAGCCGCATAGCGTCAATGTACTGTAGCATCAATGTACTGTAGCATCAATGTACTGTAGCCACGTAGCATCAATGTACTGTAGCATCAATGTACTGTAGCCACGTAGCATCAATGTACTGTAGCATCAATGTACTGTAGCCACGTAGCATCAATGTACTGTAGCATCAATGTACTGTAGCATCAATGTACTGTAGCATCAATGTACTGTAGCCGCATAGCGTCAATGTACTGTAGCATCAATGTACTGTAGCCACGTAGCATAAATGTACTGTAGCATCAATGTACTGTAGCCACGTAGCATCAATGTACTGTAGCCACATAGCATCAATGTACTGTAGCCACGTAGCATCAATGTACTGTAGCCACGTAGCATAAATGTACTGTAGGTAGCATCAATGTACTGTAGCCACGTAGCATCAATGTACTGTAGCATCAATGTACCGTAGCCGCGTAGCATCAATGTACTGTAGCATCAATGTACCGTAGCCGCGTAGCATCAATGTACTGTAGCATCAATGTACTTAGCATCAATGTACTGTAGCATCAATGTACTGTAGCATCAATGTACTGTAGCATCAATGTACTGTAGCCACGTAGCATTCCAATGTACTGTAGCATCAAGTACCGTAGCCGCGTAGCATCAATGTACTGTAGCATCAATGTACCGTAGCGGAGCATCAATAGCTATGTAGCATCAATTTACTTAGCATCAATGTACTGTAGCATCAATGTACTTTAGCATCAATGTACTGTAGCATCAATGTACTGTAGCATCAATGTACTGTAGCATCAATGTACTGTAGCCACGTAGCATCAATGTACTGTAGCATCAATGTACCGTAGCCGCGTAGCATCAATGTACTGTAGCATCAATGTACCGTAGCCGCGTAGCATCAATGTACTGTAGCATCAATGTACTTAGCATCAATGTACTGTAGCATCAATGTACTGTAGCATCAATGTACTGTAGCATCAATGTACTGTAGCCACGTAGCATCAATGTACTGTAGCATCAATGTACCGTAGCCGCGTAGCATCAATGTACTGTAGCATCAATGTACCGTAGCCGCGTAGCATCAATGTACTGTAGCATCAATGTACTTTAGCATCAATGTACTGTAGCATCAATGTACTGTAGCATCAATGTACTGTAGCATCAATGTACTGTAGCACGTAGCATCAATGTACTGTAGCATCAATGTACCGTAGCCGCGTAGCATCAATGTACTGTAGCATCAATGTACCGTAGCCGCGTAGCATCAATGTACTGTAGCATCAATGTACTTTAGCATCAATGTACTGTAGCATCAATGTACTGTAGCATCAATGTACTGTAGCATCAATGTACTGTAGCCACGTAGCATCAATGTACTGTAGCATCAATGTACCGTAGCCGCGTAGCATCAATGTACTGTAGCATCAATGTACCGTAGCCGCGTAGCATCAATGTACTGTAGCATCAATGTACTTTAGCATCAATGTACTGTAGCATCAATGTACTGTAGCATCAATGTACTGTAGCATCAATGTACTGTAGCCACGTAGCATCAATGTACTGTAGCATCAATGTACCGTAGCCGCGTAGCATCAATGTACTGTAGCATCAATGTACCGTAGCCGCGTAGCATCAATGTACTGTAGCATCAATGTACTTAGCATCAATGTACTGTAGCATCAATGTACTGTAGCATCAATGTACTGTAGCATCAATGTACTGTAGCCACGTAGCATCAATGTACTGTAGCATCAATGTACCGTAGCCGCGTAGCATCAATGTACTGTAGCATCAATGTACCGTAGCCGCGTAGCATCAATGTACTGTAGCATCAATGTACTTTAGCATCAATGTACTGTAGCATCAATGTACTGTAGCATCAATGTACTGTAGCATCAATGTACTGTAGCCACGTAGCATCAATGTACTGTAGCATCAATGTACCGTAGCCGCGTAGCATCAATGTACTGTAGCATCAATGTACCGTAGCCGCGTAGCATCAATGTACTGTAGCATCAATGTACTTTAGCATCAATGTACCTGTAGCATCAATGTACTGTAGCATCAATGTACTGTAGCATCAATGTACTGTAGCCACGTAGCATCAATGTACTGTAGCATCAATGTACCGTAGCCGCGTAGCATCAATGTACTGTAGCATCAATGTACCTGTAGCCGCGTAGCATCAATGTACTGTAGCATCAATGTACTTTAGCATCAATGTACTGTAGCATCAATGTACTGTAGCATCAATGTACTGTAGCATCAATGTACTGTAGCCACGTAGCATCAATGTACTGTAGCATCAATGTACCTGTAGCCGCGTAGCATCAATGTACTGTAGCATCAATGTACCGTAGCGCGTAGCATCAATGTACTGTAGCATCAATGTACTTTAGCATCAATGTACTGTAGCATCAATGTACTGTAGCATCAATGTACTGTAGCATCAATGTACTGTAGCCACGTAGCATCAATGTACTGTAGCATCAATGTACCGTAGCCGCGTAGCATCAATGTACTGTAGCATCAATGTACCGTAGCCGCGTAGCATCAATGTACTGTAGCATCAATGTACTTTAGCATCAATGTACTGTAGCATCAATGTACTGTAGCATCAATGTACTGTAGCATCAATGTACTGTAGCCACGTAGCATCAATGTACTGTAGCATCAATGTACCGTAGCCGCGTAGCATCAATGTACTGTAGCATCAATGTACCGTAGCCGCGTAGCATCAATGTACTGTAGCATCAATGTACTTTAGCATCAATGTACTGTAGCATCAATGTACTGTAGCATCAATGTACTGTAGCATCAATGTACTGTAGCCACGTAGCATCAATGTACTGTAGCATCAATGTACCGTAGCCGCGTAGCATCAATGTACTGTAGCATCAATGTACCGTAGCGCGTAGCATCAATGTACTGTAGCATCAATGTACTGTAGCATCAATGTACTGTAGCATCAATGTACTGTAGCATCAATGTACTGTAGCATCAATGTACTGTAGCCACGTAGCATCAATGTACTGTAGCATCAATGTACCGTAGCCGCGTAGCATCAATGTACTGTAGCATCAATGTACCGTAGCCGCGTAGCATCAATGTACTGTAGCATCAATGTACTTTAGCATCAATGTACTGTAGCATCAATGTACTGTAGCATCAATGTACTGTAGCATCAATGTACTGTAGCATCAATGTACTGTAGCATCAATGTACCGTAGCCGCGTAGCATCAATGTGATTAGTTGAAAAAAAAAGTAAATCAACAAACTGACTTGAATCAACTGTAGTGTTTCAACCATTGGGGTTTCCTTCAGCTCTGGGAAGCCTACATGTCCTTCTGCTCTACAGTATACAATTAACTGCTGCCTGTCTAACAAGTAGCCAGCCATTCCACCTGTACACCTTATACTGTTTGGGCTTGCCTTATAAGAAACCACTCTGTGTGTATCATATCTAGTCTATATGTGGTTCATGGCAGAGTAGAGCAGGAACATTCCTCCTGGTTTGTAGAGCGAAGCAGAGACAAGCCACTGATGCCTCTAAACACCATCCATTATACCAGGCATTTTATCACACAGTTATAAGTCAGACAGAGACAGACCAGATAATGGAGAGAAAATATATATAGTACAGAGAGAGGGGGAAGGGAAGGGTGGATGAGGGGAAGGGTGGATGAGGGTGGAGGAGGTGCAGAGGGGATGTGGGAGGCAGGGACAGGAAGAGTGCTGTCACATGTTACATAGAGCGAGAGAGAGAGAGGGTGTGGAAAAGTGAAGTGAAAAGTGAACCGTAGTAGACATGCGCATAGATACGGTGTGGAAACCTACAAGGGGGAGACAGAGGGGAGAGGCAGAGGGGAGAGACAGAGGGAGGAGGTAGAGGAGGGAGGAGCTGTCTGCGTGCGTGTGGCACCCTGGGTCTGGCCCAGGACCAAACCTCTGTTTTGCCCCAGCCTGTTACAGCTCAATACCTGCCCTAACCCTGTTACATCAGCCTGCTACACCTCAATACCAGCCCTAACCCTGTTACATCAGCCTGCTACAGCTCAATACCAGCCCTAACCTGCTACAGCTCAATACCAGCCCTAACCCTGTTACATCAGCCTGTTACAGCTCAATACCAGCCCTAACCGTGCTACAGCTCAATACCAGCCCTAACCCTGCTACAGCTCAATACCAGCCCTAACCCTGCTACAGCTCAATACCAGCCCTAACCCTGCTACAGCTCAATACCAGCCCTAACCCTGCTACAGCTCAATACCAGCCCTAATCCTGCTACAGCTCAATACCAGCCCTAACCCTGTTACATCAGCCTGCTACACCTCAATACCAGCCCTAAACCAGTTACATCAGCCTGTTACAGCTCAATACCAGCCCTAACCCTGCTACAGCTCAATACCAGCCCTAACCCTGCTACAGCTCAATACCAGCCCTAACCCTGTTACAGCTCAATACCAGCCCTAACCCTGCTGTAGCTCAATACCAGCCCTAACCCTGTTACATCAGCCTGCTACACCTCAATACCAGCCCTAAACCAGTTACATCAGCCTGTTACATCTCAATACCAGCCCTAACCCTGTTACATCAGCCTGCTACAGCTCAATACCAGCCCTAACCCTGTTACATCAGCCTGCTACAGCTCAATACCAGCCCTAACCCTGTTACATCAGCCCGCTACACCTCAATACCAGCCCTAAACCAGTTACATCAGCCTGTTACATCTCAATACCAGCCCTAACCCTGTTACATCAGCCTGCTACAGCTCAATACCAGCCCTAACCCTGTTACATCAGCCTGCTACAGCTCAATACCAGCCCTAACCCTGTTACATCAGCCTGCTACAACTCAATACCAGCCCTAACCCTGCTACAGCTCAATACCAGCCATAACCCTGCTACAGCTCAATACCAGCCCTAACCCTGCTTCAGCTCAATACCAGCCCTAACCCTGCTACAGCTCAATACCAGCCCTAACCCTGCTACAGCTCAATACCAGCCCTAACCCTGCTTCAGCTCAATACCAGCCCTAACCCTGCTACAGCTCAATACCAGCCCTAACCCTGCTACAGCTCAATACCAGCCCTAACACTGCTACATCTCAATACCAGCCCTAACCCTGTTACATCAGCCTGCTACAGCTCAATACCAGCCCCAACCCTGCTACAGCTCAATACCAGCCCTAATCCTGCTACAGCTCAATACCAGCCCTAACCCTGCTACAGCTCAATACCAGCCCTAACCCTGCTACAGCTCAATACCAGCCCTAACCCTGTTACAGCTCAATACCAGCCCTAACTCTGTTACAGCTCAATACCAGCCCTAACCCTGCTACATCTCAATACCAGCCCTAACCCTGCTACATCTCAATACCAGCCCTAACCCTGCTACAGCTCAATACCATTCCTATCCCTGCTACAGCTCAATACCAGCCCTAAACCTGCTGTAGCTCAATACCAGCCCTAACCCTGTTACAGCTCAATGCCAGCCCTAACCCTGCTACAGCTCAATACCAGCCCTAACCCTGCTACAGCTCAATACCAGCCCTAACCCTGCTACAGCTCAATACCAGCCCTAACCCTGTTACATCAGCCTGCTACAGCTCAATACCAGCCCTAACCCTGCTACAGCTCAATACCACCCCTAACCCTGTTACAGCTCAATACCAGCCCTAACCCTGCTACAGCTCAATACCAGCCATAACACTGCTACATCTCAAAACCAGCCCTAACCCTGCTACAGCTCAATAGCAGCCCTAACCCTGTTACATCAGCCTGCTACAGCTCAATACCAGCCCTAACCCTGCTACAGCTCAATACCAGCCCTAATCCTGCTACAGCTCAATACCAGCCCTAACCCTGCTACAGCTCAATACCAGCCCTAACCCTGCTACAGCTCAATACCAGCCCTAATCCTGCTACAGCTCAATACCAGCCCTAACCCTGCTACAGCTCAATACCAGCCCTAACCCTGCTATAGCTGCCCATTAGAGCTCAATATTAGCTCTGCTGCTGAGCTCCAGTAAACCCACATTGATAGCAGAGACCTGGAGACAGAACCAGTCCATACGAGGAAGAGCCAACACTTGACTATACATAACTGTTATTTATCATCATCATCATAGTGAGAGCTAGTCAACGTGCAGTGACTTCACCCCCCCCCCCCCCCCCCCCCCCCCCCCCCCCCCGCCCTGAGATCGGACGATAACTAAGAGTCACAAGCCAGCCTTCTGCATCGTCAAGTTGACTTAAATTACAACATGTTGTGAGCAAGAGATCGCGTGTCGGACATACGCGGCTGGTTTAACTTACACATCCATAACACAGTAGAGGGCAGAGGCCAGTATAGGGCACTAGGGAAACACAGTATTTGCAGTGAATAACTCCACTTCCCCTTTTCAATACCTTATCAGTTGCAATAGAGTACTTTCCCGTTTATACTTTTGCTTTCCGTTTAACACCCAGTTAACATACACGTCAGTGGCAGATGCATGATGGTGACACTGCTATTTTGGGCTCCCGAGTTGCGCAGAGGTCTGAGGCACCGCATCTCAGTGCTTGAGGCGTCACCACATACAACCCTGGTTCGAATCCAGGCTGTATCACAACCGGCCC
This sequence comes from Oncorhynchus mykiss, assembly GCF_013265735.2. NCBI lineage: Eukaryota > Metazoa > Chordata > Actinopteri > Salmoniformes > Salmonidae > Oncorhynchus > Oncorhynchus mykiss. The sequence continues at coordinate 37,896,885 of NC_048588.1, forward strand.
GTGATTGGGAGTCCCATTAGAGCGGCGCACAATTGGCCCAGCGTCGTCCCGGGTTTGGCCGTCAGTGTAAAACTGTATGTTGCTTTAGCATCTCTATAGAAACTGTATAGATGACAACAACAACCTAATCATTATCTAGCTGGAGCTAGCTTGGAGCATCAGGCTAGCTGTGTGCAGACCAATCCCTGGCCTTACAGTGCTATAGGGTCCTGTATGTTAGTGTAAATGAGTAGAGACTCAACCCTGCATGGTGTTCTATTCTAGGAGGTGAATGTTAGTTTTAGCTGTGTGTTAGCATGTTAGTGTAAATGCGTAGAGCCTCCACCCTGCATGGTGTTCTATGCTAGGAGGTGAGTGTTAGCTTTAGCTGTGTGTTAGCATGTTAGTGTAAATGCGTAGAGCCTCCACCCTGCATGGTGTTCTATGCTAGGAGGTGAGTGTTAGCTTTAGCTGTGTGTTAGCATGTTAGTGTAAATGCGTAGAGCCTCCACCCTGCATGGTGTTCTATGCTACGAGGTGAGTGTTAGCTTTAGCTGTGTGTTAGCATGCTAGTGTAAATGTGTAGTGCCTCAACCCTGCCTGGTGTTCTATTCTAGGAGGTGAGTGTTAGCTTTAGCTGTGTGTTAGCATGTTAGTGTAAATGCGTAGAGCCTCAACCCTGCATGGTGTTCTATGCTAGGAGGTGAGTGTTAGCTTTAGCTGTGTGTTAGCATGTTAGTGTAAATGCGTAGAGCCTCCACCCTGCATGGTGTTCTATGCTAGGAGGTGAGTGTTAGCTTTAGCTGTGTGTTAGCATGTTAGTGTAAATGCGTAGAGCCTCCACCCTGCATGGTGTTCTGTGCTAGGAGGTGAGTGTTAGCTTTAGCTGTGTGTTAGCATGTTAGTGTAAATGCGTAGAGCCTCAGCCCTGCATGGTGTTCTATGCTAGGAGGTGAGTGTTAGCTTTAGCTGTGGGAAGTAGGGCTGCAGAGGGTGCTGCAACACCCTCTGAAAAATTGGATAAAAAAATAAATAAATAATATTCATTTTGAAAATAATTTTAAATATTATTTTTTTCTCACAAAAGTAGCACAGATAATATCCGTCTGCAGCGTGGGTAAAAAGACTACTAAACTACTTACACCGGCTATGAGTGTACGGAGTGTGTAATGAGTGTGTAATGAGTGTGTAATGAGTGTGTAATGAATGTTACCAGACTAGGTGTGGGGACAGGAAGCGTGGAGCCCTGTATGGCATGCTAGGGTAGAGTGGAACCCCATCCCCCTTGTGTGTTAGGCTGCATGCTAACCCTGGGTGTGGGGGGGGGATTTGTGTGTTTAATCAAGGCCTCCTCTCTAACCGAAGTAAGCCAGGGACAGCTGTTGTGACAGGCAGAGAGATAGATAGCTCTGTAATTACACTGGGAGGAACCAGATTCCTGCAGGAAGGCTATATACCTGTTGCTCCTACCTCCTCCACACTGAAATACATACGTACAGTTCATTCGGAAAAGTATTCAGACACGTTGACTTTGTACCACATTTTGTTACGTTACGGCCATATTCTAAAAGGGATAATAAGAAATAAAAAGTATCTCATCTATCTACACACAATGTCCCATAATGACAAACAAAAAACGTTTTTGTTTAGACAGACCAGGCAGACAGAACAGACAGACAGAGCAGACATACAGAACAGACACACAGAACAGACAGAACAGACAGGCAGAACAGAGCGGACAGACAGAACAGACAGACAGAGCAGACATACAGAACAGACACACAGAACAAACAGAACAGACAGGCAGAGCAGACATACAGACGAGCAGACATACAGAACAGACACACAGAACAGACAGGCAGAACAGACAGACAGAGCAGACACACAGAACAGACGGGCAGAACAGACAGAACAGACAGAACAGAGCAGACAGACAGAACAGACAGAACAGACAGACAGACAGAACAGACAGAACAGACAGAACAGAACAGACAGACAGAACAGACATACAGACAGAGCAGACATAGAGAACAGACACACAGAACAAACAGAACAGACCAACAGAACAGACAGAACAGACATACAAAATTGACAAAAAAAATACATACTGGATGCAGTCTATCATAGTGCCATCCGTACGCTCTCGTTGGCTGTTCCTCACTACATATTCATCGCAAGACCCACTGGCTCCAGGTCATCTATAAGTCTCTACTAGGTAAAGCCCCGCCTTATCTCAGCTCACTGGTCACCATAGCATCACCCACCCGTAGCACGCGCTCCAGCAGGTATATCTCTCTGGTCATCCCCAAAGCCAACACTTCCTTTCGGCCGCCTTTCCTGCCAGTTCTCTGCTGCCAATGACTGGAACGAATTGCAAATATCGCTGAAGTTGGAGACTTATATCTCCCTCACTAACTTTAACAACACTATCAACAAGGCAGGTCCTACAGGCCCTAGTTTCTACCTTCTAAACAACACTATCAACAAGGCAGGTCCTTCAGGCCCTAGTTTCTACCTTCTTAACAACACTATCAACAAGGCAGGTCCTTCAGGCCCTAGTTTCTACCTTCTAAACAACACTATCAACAAGGCAGGTCCTTCAGGCCCTAGTTTCTACCTTCTTAACAACACTATCAACAAGGCAGGTCCTTCAGGCCCTAGTTTCTACCTTCTTAACAACACTATCAACAAGGCAGGTCCTTCAGGCCCTAGTTTCTACCTTCTTATCAACACTATCAACAAGGCAGGTCCTTCAGGCCCTAGTTTCTACCTTCTTAACAACACTATCAACAAGGCAGGTCCTACAGGCCCTAGTTTCTACCTTCTTAACAACACTATCAACAAGGCAGGTCCTACAGGCCCTAGTTTCTACCTTCTTAACAACACTATCAACAAGGCAGGTCCTACAGGCCCTAGTTTCTGCCTTCTTAACAACACTATCAACAAGGCAGGTCCTTCAGGCCCTAGTTTCTACCTTCTTAACAACACTATCAACAAGGCAGGTCCTTCAGGCCCTAGTTTCTACCTTCTTAACAACACTATCAACAAGGCAGGTCCTACAGGCCCTAGTTTCTACCTTCTTAACAACACTATCAACAAGGCAGGTCCTACAGGCCCTAGTTTCTACCTTCTTAACAACACTATCAACAAGGCAGGTCCTACAGGCCCTAGTTTCTACCTTCTTAACAACACTATCAACAAGGCAGGTCCTTCAGGCCCTAGTTTCTACCTTCTTAACAACACTATCAACAAGGCAGGTCCTACAGGCCCTAGTTTCTGCCTTCTTAACAACACTATCAACAAGGCAGGTCCTTCAGGCCCTAGTTTCTACCTTCTTAACAACACTATCAACAAGGCAGGTCCTACAGGCCCTAGTTTTGACACACCTGGACTACTGTTCAGTCGTGTGGTTAGGTGCCACAAAGAGGGACTTTTGCAATTGGTTCAGAACAGAGCAGCACGGCTGGCCCTCGAATGTCCACAGAGAGCTAATGTTAATTATATGCAGGTCAGTCTCTCTTGGCTGAACGTGGAGGAGAGATTGGCTTCATCACTGCTTGTTTTTATGAGCAGTATTGACATGTTGAATGCACCAAGCTGTCTGTTTGAACTACTGGCACACAGCTCGGACACCCATACATACCCCACAACACATGCCACCAGAGGTCTCTTCACAGTCCCCAAGTCCAGAACAGACTACGGGAGGGGCAACATTACTACATAGAGCCATGACTACATGGAACTCTATTCCACATCAGGTAACTGATGCAAGCAGTAGAATCATATTTAATAAACAGATAAAAATATATCTTATAGAAAAGTGGGGACTGTGAAGCAACACAAACACACACACACGATAACATACGCATTATACACACACATATACATGGATTTAGTACTGTACATACTGTATGTGGTAGTGGTGAAGTAGAGGTCTGGGGGCACACAGTGTGTTGTGAAATCTGTGAATGTATTGTAATCTTAAAAAAAATAATCTGCCTTAATTTTGCTTGACCCTAGGAAGAGTAGCTGCTGCCTCGGCAGGAACTAATGGGGATCCATAATAAACCCCAGGAAGAGTAGCTGCTGCCTCGGCAGGAACTAATGGGGATCCATAATAAACCCCAGGAAGAGTAACCGCTGCCTCGGCAGGAACTAATGGAGATCCATAATAAACCCCAGGAAGAGTAGCTGCTGTCTTGGCAGGAACTAATGGGGATCCATAACAAACCCCAGGAAGAGTAGCTGCTGCCTCGGCAGGAACTAATGGGGATCCATAATAAACCCCAGGAAGAGTAGCTGCTGCCTTGGCAGGAACTAATGTGGATCCATAATAAACCCCAGGAAGAGTAGCTGATGCCTTGGCAGGAACTAATGGGGATCCATAATAAACCCCAGGAAGAGTAGCTGCTGCCTTGGCAGGAACTAATGGGGATCCATAATAAACCCCAGGAAGAGTAGCTGCTGCCTTGGCAGGAACTAATGGGGATCCATAATAAACCCCAGGAAGAGTAGCTGCTGCCTTGACAGGAACTAATGGGGATCCATAATAAACCCCAGGAACAGTAGCTGCTGCCTCGGCAGGAACTAATGGGGATCCATAATAAATACAAATACACATCTATTTAGAGATAAACTCAATCCAGAAAGCGATGTCTGTTTTTTTTATTTAAATTTTTATTTCACCTTTATTTATCCAGGTAGGCCAGTTGAGAACAAGTTCTCATTTGCAACTGCGACCTGGCCAAGATAAAGCAAAGCAGTGCGACACAAGCAACAACACAGAGTTACACATAAAATTAACAAACGTACAGTCAATAATACAATAGGCAGCCTCCTGGGTGGCGCAGTGTTCTAGGACACTGCATTGCAGTGCTAGCTGTGCCACCAGAGACTCTGTGTTCGCGCCCAGGCTCTGTCGCAGCCGGACGCGACCGGGAGGTCCGTGGGGCAATGCACAATTGGCCTAGCGTTGTCTGGGTTAGGGCTTGGCCGGTAGGGATATCCTTGTCTCATTGCGCACTAGCGACTCCTGTGGTGGGCCGGGCGCAGTGCACTCTAACCAAGGTCGCCAGGTGCACAGTGTTTCCTCCGACACATTGGTGCGGCTGGCTTTTGGGTTGGATGCGCACTGTGTTAAGAAGCAGTGGGTTGTGTTTCGGAGGACGCATGGCTCTCGACCTTCGTCTCTCCCGAGCCCGTACGGGAGTTGTAGCGATGAGACAAGATAGTGCGTCCAGACTTCTTAGCTACTGTTGTATATATATGTTTTGACCCTGACAGTTTTACAATCCAGTGTTACTCCAAGCAGTTTAGTCATCTCAACTTGCTCAATTTCCACATGATTTATTAGAAGATTTAGTTGAGGTTTAGGGTTTAGTGAATGATTTGTCCCAAATACAATCCTTTTAGTTGTATAAATATTTAGGACTAACTTATTCCTTCCCACTCCCTCTCTGAAACTAACTGCAACTCTTTATGTGTTGCGGTCATTTCAGTAGCTGTAGTAGGTGACATGTATAGTGTTGAGTCATCTGCATAAATAGACACTCTGGCTTTACTCAAAGTCAGTGGCATGTTGTTGGTAAAGATTGAAAGAAACAAGGGGCCTAAACAGCTGCCCTGGGGAATCCCTGAGTCTACCTCGATTATGTTTGCGAGGCTTCCGTTAAAGAACACCCTCTGTGTTCTGCTAGACAAGTAACTGTTTATCCACACGTGTGCTACTGTTTGCAGACGACTTTTCACAAATCTGAGAAGAATGAGGGATTGTGTTCCTCGATGAAAATGTGTGTAATTAACCAAGTCTTTAACTAACCAAGTCATTAAGTAACCAAATTATTAAGTAACCAAGTCATTTAGCCTTCAATCTACTTATGTACAATGACTTATGGGCTGGTAGAAATACATCTCAGCCAACCACCAGTAAGTAAAAATGCTCCTGACCAGCTGAGGTCTGGGACCCTATTCCACTCTGAGTGAAGCTGGGCCAGTACAGCACAGAGCAAGAGCAGAACGAGGCCTTCTTTTGATAAGCATTTTTTGATTGGTTGGACCAGACACATGACACAGGAATATAAAAGTAGGAAGCTGAATGTAAATGCAAAAGAGTAGGGTGACTTCTGTAATGAGTCATGTTTTCATTGGGAGCTCAAATGGAAAGTACATAATGTTCCAGAATGATAACAGAAAAGTTATGATGCGGTGGCTTCCAGGGTTACCAGGGTTACAAGGCTTCCATATAGGCACCAGGGTTCAAGGCTTCCCTATATGCACCAGGGTTACAAGGCTTCCCTATAGGTACCAGGGTTACAAGGCTTCCCTATAGGCGCCAGGGCTACAAGGCTTCCCTATAGGTACCAGGGTTACAAGGCTTCCCTATAGGCACCAGGGTTACAAGGCTTCCCTATAGGCATCAGGGTTACAAGGCTTCCCTATATGCACCAGGGTTACAAGGCTTCCCTATAGCCATCAGGTGACTTCGCTATAGCCATCAAGTGACTTCCCTAAAGTCATAAGGGTTACACGGCTTCCCTATAGCCATCAGTTGGCTTCCCTATAGCCACCAGGGTTACAAAGCTTCCCTATAGCCATCAGTTGGCTTCCCTATAGCCACCAGGGTTACATGGCTTCCCTATAGCCACCAGGGTTACAAGGCTTCCCTATAGCCATCAGAGGTTACAGGGCTTCCCTATAGCCATAAGGGTTACAAGGCTTCCCTATAGCCATCAGGGTTACAAGGCTTCCCTTTAGCCATCAGGTGACTTCCCTATAGGCACCAGAGGTTACCTTGGCTTCCCTATAGCCATCAGGGTAACAAGGCTTCCCTATAGCCATCAGGTGGATTCCCTATAGCCATCAGGGTAACAAGGCTTCCCTATAGCCATCAGGGTAACAAGGCTTCCCTATAGCCATCAGGTTTACAAGGCTTCCCTATAGCCATCAGGTGGCTTCCCTATAGCCACCAGGGTAACAATGCTTCCCTATAGCCATCAGGGTAACAAGGCTTCCCTATAGCCATCAGGGTAACAAGGCTTCCCTATAGCCATCAGGGTAACAAGGCTTCCCTATAGCCATCAGGGTAACAAGGCTTCCCTATAACCATCATGGTAACAAAGATTCCCTAGAGCCATCAGGGTAACAAGGCTTCCTATAGCCATCAGGGTAACAAGGCTTCCCTATAGCCATCAGGGTAACAATGCTTCCCTAAAGCCATCAGGGTAACAAGGCTTCCCTATAGCCATCAGGTTAACAAGGCTTCCCTATAGCCATCAGGGTTACAAGGCTTCCATATAGCCATCAGGGTTACAGGGCTTCCCTATAGCCATCAGGGTAACAAGGCTTCCCTAGAGCCATCAGGTGGCTTCCCTATAGCCATCAGGGTAACAAGGCTTCCCTATAGCCATCAGGTTTACAAGTCTTACCTATAGCCATCAGGGTAACAATGCTTCCCTATAGCCATCAGGGTAACAAGGCTTCCCTATAGCCATCAGGGTTACAAAGTTTCCCTATAGCCATCAGGGTAACAAAGCTTCCCTATAGCCATCAGGGTAACAAGGCTTCCCTATAGCCATCAGGGTTACAAGGCTTCCCTATAGCCATCAGGGTAACAAAGCTTCCCTATAGCCATCAGGGTTACAAGGCTTCCCTATAGCCATCAGGTGGCTTCCCTATAGCCATCAGGGTAACAAGGCTTCCCTATAGCCATCAGGTTTACAAGGCTTCCCTATAGCCATCAGGTGGCTTCCCTATAGCCATCAGGGTAACAATGCTTCCCTATAGCCATCAGGGTAACAAGGCTTCCCTATAGCCATCAGGGTAACAAGGCGTCCCTATAGCCATCAGGTTAACAAGGCTTCCCTATAGCCATCAGGGTAACAATGCTTCCCTATAGCCATCAGGGTAACAAGGTTTCCCTATAGCCATCAGGTGGATTCCCTATAGCCATCAGGGTAACAAGGCTTCCCTATAGCCATCAGGGTAACAAGGCTTCCCTATAGCCATCAGGTTTACAAGGCTTCCCTATAGCCATCAGGTGGCTTCCCTATAGCCACCAGGGTAACAATGCTTCCCTATAGCCATCAGGGTAACAAGGCTTCCCTATAGCCATCAGGGTAACAAGGCTTCCCTATAGCCATCAGGTTAACAAGGCTTCCCTATAGCCATCAGGGTAACAAGGCTTCCCTATAGCCATCAGGGTAACAAAGATTCCCTAGAGCCATCAGGGTAACAAGGCTTCCTATAGCCATCAGGGTAACAAGGCTTCCCTATAGCCATCAGGGTAACAATGCTTCCCTAAAGCCATCAGGGTAACAAGGCTTCCCTATAGCCATCAGGTTAACAAGGCTTCCCTATAGCCATCAGGGTTACAAGGCTTCCATATAGCCATCAGGGTTACAGGGCTTCCCTATAGCCATCAGGGTAACAAGGCTTCCCTATAGCCATCAGGTGGCTTCCCTATAGCCATCAGGGTAACAAGGCTTCCCTATAGCCATCAGGTTTACAAGGCTTCCCTATAGCCATCAGGGTAACAATGCTTCCCTATAGCCATCAGGGTAACAAGGCTTCCCTATAGCCATCAGGGTTACAAAGTTTCCCTATAGCCATCAGGGTAACAAAGCTTCCCTATAGCCATCAGGGTAACAAGGATTCCCTATAGCCATCAGGGTTACAAGGCTTCCCTATAGCCATCAGGGTAACAAAGCTTCCCTATAGCCATCAGGGTTACAAGGCTTCCCTATAGCCATCAGGTGGCTTCCCTATAGCCATCAGGGTAACAAGGCTTCCCTATAGCCATCAGGTTTACAAGGCTTCCCTATAGCCATCAGGTGGCTTCCCTATAGCCATCAGGGTAACAATGCTTCCCTATAGCCATCAGGGTAACAAGGCTTCCCTATAGCCATCAGGGTAACAAGGCGTCCCTATAGCCATCAGGTTAACAAGGCTTCCCTATAGCCATCAGGGTAACAATGCTTCCCTATAGCCATCAGGGTAACAAGGCTTCCCTATAGCCATCAGGGTTACAAAGTTTCCCTATAGCCATCAGGGTAACAAAGCTTCCCTATAGCCATCAGGGTAACAAGGCTTCCCTATAGCCATCAGGGTTACAAGGCTTCCCTATAGCCATCAGGGTAACAAAGCTTCCCTATAGCCATCAGGGTAACAAGGCTTCCCTATAGCCATCAGGGTAACAAGGCTTCCCTATAGCCATCAGGGTAACAAGGCTTCCCTATAGCCATCAGGTGGCTTCCCTATAGCCATCAGGGTAACAAGGCTTCCCTATAGCCATCAGGTGGCTTCCCTATAGCCATCAGGGTAACAATGCTTCCCTATAGCCATCAGGGTAACAATGCTTCCCTATAGCCATCAGGGTAACAAGGTTTCCCTATAGCCATCAGGTGGATTCCCTATAGCCATCAGGGTAACAAGGCTTCCCTATAGCCATCAGGGTAACAAGGCTTCCCTATAGCCATCAGGTTTACAAGGCTTCCCTATAGCCATCAGGTGGCTTCCCTATAGCCACCAGGGTAACAATGCTTCCCTATAGCCATCAGGGTAACAAGGCTTCCCTATAGCCATCAGGGTAACAAGGCTTCCCTATAGCCATCAGGTTAACAAGGCTTCCCTATAGCCATCAGGGTAACAAGGCTTCCCTATAGCCATCAGGGTAACAAAGATTCCCTAGAGCCATCAGGGTAACAAGGCTTCCTATAGCCATCAGGGTAACAAGGCTTCCCTATAGCCATCAGGGTAACAATGCTTCCCTAAAGCCATCAGGGTAACAAGGCTTCCCTATAGCCATCAGGTTAACAAGGCTTCCCTATAGCCATCAGGGTTACAAGGCTTCCATATAGCCATCAGGGTTACAGGGCTTCCCTATAGCCATCAGGGTAACAAGGCTTCCCTATAGCCATCAGGTGGCTTCCCTATAGCCATCAGGGTAACAAGGCTTCCCTATAGCCATCAGGTTTACAAGGCTTCCCTATAGCCATCAGGGTAACAATGCTTCCCTATAGCCATCAGGGTAACAAGGCTTCCCTATAGCCATCAGGGTTACAAAGTTTCCCTATAGCCATCAGGGTAACAAAGCTTCCCTATAGCCATCAGGGTAACAAGGATTCCCTATAGCCATCAGGGTTACAAGGCTTCCCTATAGCCATCAGGGTAACAAAGCTTCCCTATAGCCATCAGGGTTACAAGGCTTCCCTATAGCCATCAGGTGGCTTCCCTATAGCCATCAGGGTAACAAGGCTTCCCTATAGCCATCAGGTTTACAAGGCTTCCCTATAGCCATCAGGTGGCTTCCCTATAGCCATCAGGGTAACAATGCTTCCCTATAGCCATCAGGGTAACAAGGCTTCCCTATAGCCATCAGGGTAACAAGGCGTCCCTATAGCCATCAGGTTAACAAGGCTTCCCTATAGCCATCAGGGTAACAATGCTTCCCTATAGCCATCAGGGTAACAAGGCTTCCCTATAGCCATCAGGGTTACAAAGTTTCCCTATAGCCATCAGGGTAACAAAGCTTCCCTATAGCCATCAGGGTAACAAGGCTTCCCTATAGCCATCAGGGTTACAAGGCTTCCCTATAGCCATCAGGGTAACAAAGCTTCCCTATAGCCATCAGGGTAACAAGGCTTCCCTATAGCCATCAGGGTAACAAGGCTTCCCTATAGCCATCAGGGTAACAAGGCTTCCCTATAGCCATCAGGTGGCTTCCCTATAGCCATCAGGGTAACAAGGCTTCCCTATAGCCATCAGGTGGCTTCCCTATAGCCATCAGGGTAACAATGCTTCCCTATAGCCATCAGGGTTACAAGGCTTCCCTATAGCCATCAGGTTAACAAGGCTTCCCTATAGCCATCAGGTTAACAAGGCTTCCCTATAGCCATCAGGGTTACAAGGCTTCCCTATAGCCATCAGGTTAACAAGGCTTCCCTATAGTCATCAGGGTAACAAGGCTTCCCTATAGCCATCAGGGTTACAAGGCTTCCCTATAGCCATCAGGGTTACAAGGCTTCCCTATAGCCATCAGGGTTACAAGGCTTCCCTATAGCCATCAGGGGAACAAAGATTCCCTATAGCTATCATTTGGCTTTAGCTGATGATAATGATGATGAAGATGTGAAAGTGATTGTGTCATTCAGTTCCTCCCTTATGCTCTTATCTTAATGAGTCTGTCTGATCCTTGTGATCTTTTGACGAGATGCTGTAGATCTAACCAGCATGCAACAAACTGGTAGTCGTACTGTCCTCAATCTCCCCAATGATTATCTAACAATTCCTTCTCTCTCAGCGCTCACACACGCACACACGCACACGCACACACACACACACACACACACACACACACACACACACACACACACACACACACACACACACACACACACACACTGGAGGTCGACAAAGTCGTTGGGTTGTCCAGTAAACATCTCAGTTAAGGAGCAGAGTGGAATCCGGATGTTCGGTTGTGTTCTGCACAGCAAAGGTACTGTTAGGAGGAAACCAAGACTCCCTTTGGGCACCAAGTCTAGCGGATCTGAGTCATTGACAAACCATCTCCCAGAGCAGCCTAGCTTCCCTATCGCCTTCCTTCCTGTCCCTGCCAAGCTGCCCTGTCCCAAACACACTGATAATAACACGAGGGGGGAGAGAGGGAGGGAGAGAGGGAGGGAGAGAGGGAGGGAGAGAGGGAATAAGTGACAGAGCAGTGAAGGGAGAACCCAACACTCACGTTACAGGAAACCCCCTACCCCGAGGGAGAGAGAGAGAGAGATTAGAGAGAACAGAGAGAATGAGCAGAAAGATTTCTACTCTTACCCTTCTTCTCTCCATCCTCCTCTTCTACCCCCATTAGTGATACGCTGTTATTTGGTGTTCATCTCAGCAGAACAACATTCCCTGTCTTCTCTAGTGTTTGTTCTTCCTGTTGGTCTATGTTCACTGCTCAACACAGGACATCTACTGTATCTAACCCTAACTCTGTCTTTAGAGACAGGACATCTATCTAATCCTAACCATAACTTTGTCTTTAGAGACAGGACATCTATCTAACCCTAACCCTAACTTTGTCTTTAGAGACAGGACATCTATATAACCCCCTACCCTAACTCTGTCTTTAGAGACAGGACATCTATCTAACCCTAACCCTAACTTTGTCTTTAGAGACAGGACATCTATATAACCCCCTACCCTAACTCTGTCTTTAGAGACAGGACATCTATCTAACCCTAACCCTAACTCTGTCTTTAGAGACAGGACATCTATCTAACCCTAACTGTCTTTAGAAGTAGTTGATAAGAGGACGAGATCAGGTGAAAAATAGAGGATGGCTGAGCAGAGAAGAGGAGAAGAGGAAAAGAAGAAGAAGAAGAGAATAAGAAGAGGGAAAGAAGAGGAGACGAAGAAGAGGAGGAGAAGAAAGGGAGAAGAAGAAGAGAAGAAGAGGAGAAGAAGAGAAGAGGAGAAGAAAGGGAGAAGAAGAAGAGAAGAAGAGGAGAAGAAGAGAAGAGGAGAAGAAGAGAAGAAGAGGAGGAGAAGAAGAGAAGAAGATGAGGAGAAGAAGAGGAGAAGAAGAGAAGAAGAGGAGAAGAAGAGAAGAAGAGGAGAAGAGGAGAAGAAGAGAAGGGGAGAATAGGAGAAGAAGAAGAGGAGAAGAGGAGAAGAGAAGAAAAGGACAAGAGAAGAAGAGGAGAAGAAGAGAAGAGGAGAAGAAGAGGAGAAGAAGAAGAGGAGAAGAAAAAGCAGAGAAGAAGAAGAAGAGGAGAAGAGAAGAAGAGGAGAAGAGAAGAAGAGGAGAAGAGAAGAAGAAGAAGAGGACAAGAAGAAGATAAGAGGAGGAGAAGAAGAAGAGAAGAAGAAGAGGAGAAGAAGAATAAGAGGAGAAGAGAAGAAGTGGACAAGAAGAAGAGGAGAAGAGAAGAAGTGGACAAGAAGAAGAGGAGAAGAGAAGAAAAGGACAAGAGAAGAAGAGGAGAAGAAGAGAAGAGGAGAAGAAGAGGAGAAGAAGAAGAGGAGAAGAAGAAGAGTAGAAGAAGAGAAGAAGAGGAGAAGAGAAGCAGGGGAGAAGAAGAAGAAGTGGACAAGAAGAAGAGAAGAGAAGAAGAAGAGGAGAAGAGAATAAGAGGACAAGAAGAAGAGGAGAAGAGAAGAAGAAGAAGTGGACAAGAAGAAGAAGAAGAGGAGAAGAGAAGAAGAGGACAAGAAGAAGAGGAGAAGAGAAGAAGAAGAAGTGGACAAGAAGAAGAAGAAGAGGAGAAGAGAAGAAGAGGACAAGAAGAAGAGGAGGAGAAGAAGAAGAAGTGGACAAGAAGAAGAGAAGAGAAGAAGAAGAGGAGAAGAAGAAGAGGAGAAGAAGAATAGAAGAAGAAGAGAAGAAGAGGAGAATAGGAGAAGAGAAGAAGGGGAGAAGAAGAAGGGGAGAAGAAGAGGAGAAAAAGAAGAGAAGAAGAAGAGGACAAGAAGAAGAGGAGAAGAAGAAGAGGAGAAGAGGAGAAGAAGAAGAGGAGAATAGGATAAGAGGAGAAGAGGAGAAGAAGAGGATAAGAGGAGAAGAAGAGGAGAAGAAGAAGAGGAGAAGAGAAGAAGAGGAGAAGAAGAAGAGTAGAAGAAGAAGAAGAGGAGAAGAAGAAGAGGAGAAGAAGAAGAGGAGAAGAGGACAAGAGGACAAGAAGAAGAGAAGAGGACAAGAAGAAGAGGAGAAGAGGAGAAGAAGAGGAGAAGAAGAAGAGGAGAAGAAGAAGAAGAGGAGAAGAAGAAGAGGAGAAGAGGACAAGAGGACAAGAAGAAGAGGAGAAGAGGAGAAGAAGAGGAGAAGAGGAGAAGAGGAGAAGAAGAGGAGAAGAAGAAGAGGAGAAGAAGAAGAGGAGAAGAAGAAGAACAGGAGAAGAAGAAGAGAAGAAGAAGAGAAGAGGAGAAGAGGACAAGAAGAAGAGAAGAGGACAAAAATAGGAGGAATAGAAGAGGAGAAAAAGAAGAGAAGAAGAAGAGGACAAGAAGAAGAGGAGAAGAAGAAGAGGAGAAGAGGAGAAGAAGAAGAGGAGAATAGGATAAGAGGAGAAGAGGAGAAGAAGAGGATAAGAGGAGAAGAAGAGGAGAAGAAGAAGAGGAGAAGAGAAGAAGAGGAGAAGAAGAAGAGTAGAAGAAGAAGAAGAGGAGAAGAAGAAGAGGAGAAGAAGAAGAGGAGAAGAGGACAAGAGGACAAGAAGAAGAGAAGAGGACAAGAAGAAGAGGAGAAGAGGAGAAGAAGAGGAGAAGAAGAAGAGGAGAAGAAGAAGAAGAGGAGAAGAAGAAGAGGAGAAGAGGACAAGAGGACAAGAAGAAGAGGAGACGAGGAGAAGAAGAGGAGAAGAGGAGAAGAGGAGAAGAGGAGAAGAAGAAGAGGAGAAGAAGAAGAGGAGAAGAATAAGAACAGGAGAAGAAGAAGAGAAGAAGAAGAGAAGAGGAGAAGAGGACAAGAAGAAGAGAAGAGGACAAAAATAGGAGGAATAGAAGAGGAGAAGAAGAGGAGAAGAAGAAGAGGATAAGAAGAAGAGGAGGACAAGAAGAAGAGGAGAAGAAGAGGAGAAGAGGAGAAGAAGAAAAAGAAGAGGAGAAGCAGCGGTAGGAGGTAAAATGACACTAGACGAACAACACAAGAAGAAACACGTAACCCAACAGAACACGAAGAGGAGGTCTGATTTCACAACCAGCACCGACCACGAACGTGTTGAGTCAAATCATAATGCCAGGAACACGACACAAATACAACAGTTCAAATAATAGCAGGAGAGAAGACATCGGAACAGATGCTGATTACGCTGCTGATCTGTGAAGATGTTTGTTAACAGAACCGAAGGGAAACACATGTTGTATCGTTCACTTCTCGACACATGTTCAGGGAATGTATTGGTAGAAGGGTTCAATAGCAATCAATCCCAGTGGTAGTGAGTGGAAGCTCACAGTGGAAATGTGTTAATAATATGTTCATTTTGGCATATGTTAATAAGAGTGGAAGCTGTTTTGAATTACAGGATGAGTTTTGGCATATGTTAATAATATGTTAATACATTAAATCATGACCGGCTCCTCTCTGTCAATGAACCAGTCTGCCTCCCTTGTGTGTGTGTGTGTGTGTGTGTGTGTGTGTGTGTGTGTGTGTGTGTGTGTGTGTGTGTGTGTCTGTGTGTGTGTGTGTGTGTGTGTATATATGGATGTGTGTGTGTGTGTGTGTGTGTGTGTGTGTGTGTGTGTGTGTGTGTGTGTGTGTGTGTGTGTATATATGGATGTGTGTGTGTGTGTGTGTGTGTATATATGGATGTGTGTGTGTGTGTGTGTGTGTGTGTGTGTGTGTGTGTGTGTGTGTGTGTGTGTGTGTGTGTGTGTGTGTGTGTGTGTGTGTGTGTGTGTGTGTATATATATATGGATGTGTGTGTGTGTGTGTGTGTATATATATGGATGTGTGTGTGTATACAGTGCATTCAGAAAGTATTCAGACCCCTTGACTTTTCCACATTTTGTTACATTGCAGCCTTATTCTAAAATTGATTGTATTGTTTTTTTCCCACATCAAAAGCTAAAACAGGTTTTTAGAAATTTTAGCTAATTTATAAAATAAAAAAAAAATGAAATATCACATTTAAATAAGTATTCAGACCCTTTACTCAGGACTTTGTTGAACACCTTTGGCAGCGATTCCAGCCTCAAGTCTTCTTGGGTATGACGCTACAAGCTTGGCACACCTGTATTTGGGGAGTTTCTCCCATTCTTCTCTGCAGATCCTCTCAAGCTCTGTCAGGTTGGATGGGGAGTGTCGCTGCACAGATATTTTCAGGTCTCTCCAGAGATGTTCGATCAGGTTCAAGTCCGGGTTCTGGCTGGGCTACTCAAGGACATTCAGAGACTTGTCCCAAAGTCACTCCTGCGTTGTCTTGGCTGTGTGCTTAGGGTCGTTGTCCTGTTGGATGATGAACCTTCGCCCCCAGTCTGAGGTCCTGAGCGCTCTGGAGCAGGTTTTCATCAAGGATCTCTCTATACTTTGCTCAGTTCAGACCAGAGAATCTTGTTTGTCATGGTCTGAGTTTATTTAGGTGTCTTTTGGAAAACTCCAAGCGGGCTGTCATGTGCTTTTTACTAAAGTGGCTTCCATCTGGCCACTCTACCATAAAGACCTGATTGTGGTGCTGCAGAGATGGTTGTCCTTCTGGAAGGTTCTCCCATCTCCATAGAGGAACTCTGGAGCTCTTTCAGAGTGACCACTGGGTTCATGGTCACCTCCCTGACCAGGACTCTTCTCCCCCATTTGTGGACCTTAAATGCTGCAGAAATGTTTTGGTACCCTTCCCCAGATCTGTGCCTCGACACAATCCTGTCTCGGAGCTCTACGGACAATTCCTTCAACCTCATGGTTTGGTTTTTGCTCTGACATGCACTGTCAACTGTGGGACCTTATATAGACAGGTGTGTGTCTTTCCAAATCATGTCCAATCAATTGAATTTACCACAGGTGGACTCCAATCAAGATGTAGAAACATCTCAAGGATGATCAATAGAAACAGGATGCACCTGATCTCAATTTCGAGTCTCATTGAGAAGGGTCTGAATACCTATGTAAATTATGTATGTATGTATGTATGTATGTGTGTGTGTGTGTGTGTGTGTGTGTGTGTGTGTGTGTGTGTGTGTGTGTGTGTGTGTGTGTGTGTGTGTATATCTGTTTATATGTATATGTGTTCGTATGTGTGTGTGTATTTGTGTGTGTGTGTATATGGTGTGCATATGTGTGTGTGTGTATATGTGTGTGTGTGTGTGGTGTGCATATGTGTGTGTGTGTGTGTGTGTGTGTGTGTATGGTGTGTATATGGTGTGTATATGGTGTGTATATGGTGTGTATATGGTGTGTATATGGTGTGTGTGTGTATATGGTGTGTGTGTACATGGTGTGTGTGTGTATATGGTGTGTGTGTATATGGTGTGTGTGTGTGTATATGGTGTGTGTGTATATGGTGTGTGTGTGTATATGGTGTGTGTGTATATGGTGTGTGTGTGTGTATATGGTGTGTGTGTATATGGTGTGTGTGTGTGTATATGGTGTGTGTGTATATGGTGTGTGTGTGTATATGGTGTGTGTGTATATGGTGTGTGTGTATATGGTGTGTGTGTGTCTTCGTGTAGTAATTACACCGGTATATCTGAGGTCTCAAGTCTGTGTGTGTGCGTGAGAGTGTGTGTGCGCGTGTGTGTGCGTGAGAGTGTATGTGCGTATGTGTGTGCGTGACAGTGTGTGTGTGTGTGTTTGTATATATGTGTGTGTGTGCATATCTGTTTGTATGTATATGTGTGTGTGTATATCTGTTTGTATGTGTGTGGTGTGCATATGTGTGTGTGTGTGTGTGTATATGGTGTGTATATGGTGTGTACATGGTGTGTATATGGTGTGTGTGTATATGGTGTGTGTGTGTGTATATGGTGTGTGTGTGTGTATATGGTGTGTGTGTGTGTGTATATGGTGTGTGTGTGTATATGGTGTGTGTGTATATGGTGTGTGTGTGTCTTCGTGTAGTAATTACACCGGTAGATCTGAGGTCTCAAGTCTGTGTGTGTGCGTGAGAGTGTGTGTGCGCATGTGTGTGCGTGAGAGTGTATGTGCGTATGTGTGTGCGTGACAGTGTGTGTGTGTGTGTGCGTGTGTGTGTGTGTTTGTATATATGTGTGTGTGTGTATATCTGTTTGTATGTATATGTGTGTGTGTGTGACAGTGTGTGTGTGTGTGTGTGTGCGTGTGTGTATATGTGTGTGTGTGTATATGGTGTGTGGTGTGTATATGGTGTGTGTGTATATGGTGTGTGTGGTGTGTATATGGTGTGTGTGTATATGGTGGGTGTGTGTATATGGTGTGTGTGTATATGGTGTGTGTGTGTGTATATGGTGTGTGTGTGTGTATATGGTGTGTGTGGTGTGTATATGGTGTGTGTGTATATGGTGGGTGTGTGTATATGGTGTGTGTGTATATGGTGTGTATGTGTATATGGTGTGTGTATATGGTGTGTGTGGTGTGTATATGGTGTGTGTGTATATGGTGTGTGTGTGTATATGGTGTGTGTGTGTGTGTGTGTATATGGTGGGTGTGTATATGGTGTGTGTGTATATGGTGTGTGTGTATATGGTGTGTGTGTGTATGGTGTGTGGTGTGTATATGGTGTGTGTGTGTATATGGTGTGTGTGTATATGGTGTGTGTGTGTGTATATGGTGGGTGTGTGTATGGTGTGTGTGTATATGGTGTGTGTGTGTGTTAGTAGTAATAGTAGTAGTAGTAATTACAGTAGTAATTACACCGGTAGATTTGAGGTCTCAAGTCTGTGTGTGTGCGTGAGAGTGTGTGTGCGCGTGTGTGTGCGTGAGAGTGTATGTGCGCATGTGTGTGCGTGACTGTGTGTGTGTGCGTGTGTGTGTGTGTTTGTATATATGTGTGTGTGTGAATATCTGTTTGTATGTATATGTGTGTGTGTGTGACAGTGTGTGTGTTTGTGTGCGTGTGTGTGTGCGTTTGTATTATTGTGTGTGTGTGTATATCTGTTTGTATGTATATGTGTGTGTCTATATCTGTTTGTATGTATATGTGTGTGTGTGTGACAGTGTGTGTTTGACAGTGTGCGTCATTCTCTCTACTAACCCTGCTTCATGGTGAACTTGTGGACCTCCTTGGCGAAGTACTCCTCCTCTTCATCCAGTGTGTGTGTGGTGGGCTGTGGCTGTAGTTTCTGCTCCTCACTGAGCTCCACGGTGCTGTTGTAGAGAGAGAGCAACGCTACAGGGATCTCCTTCCCTGCTCCCGCCTGCTCCTCCTCCGGCTCCTTGGGCATCCTCAGCTTGGAGAGGATCTGTCCCCTGATCGCCTCGATGCGTTTCTTCTTAACCAGCTCCAGGTCCAGAGTCTTACAGGTGGACATGCTGCTCACGCTGCCCGCCAAGCACAGCGCCGCCAGGCACGTAAGGACCAAACACACCAGTCTCATGGTCCGTCTGTTCTGCTTCTCAACACCTTTCTCCTTCAGTGCTCTTTTTTCCTCTCTCCCCCCTCTCTCTCTCTCTCTCCCTCTCTCTCTGTCTCTCTCTCTCTCTCTCCCTCTCTCTCTGTCTCTCTCTGTGTGTCTTTGTCTCTGTCTCTCTCTGTCTCTCTCTCTCTGTCTCTCTCTGTCTCTCTCTGTCTGTCTCCCTCTCTCTCTCTCTCTCTCTCTCTCTCTCTCTCTCTCTCTCTCTCTCTGTCTCTCTCTCTCTCTCTCTCTCCCCCCCTCAGAGAACAGTGAATCAGTCAGAGTGTAAGTGTGACTGACGCAAGGTGTTTACAGACCAGAACAATTAAAGGTGTGTGGTGATGAAGAGAGTCCCTCAGCCTAATGCCCCCACACTGCTGCGGTGACTGCTGTTATTGCTGGTGTGAAAATCACCTGAGTCTCCTCTGAGTCACGAAGGGAGAACCCCAGACAGACAGACAGCCTTGTGACTCAGCCTCAAGTAGATTTCGTTTTTAAATGTAAAAAAAAAAAAGTCCGGTAGAAAGGAGAGTGACGTCTACGATGCTGAAACACGACCAGGTGGAGAGAGAGTTGTCAAACAGAACAGCTAGAATCTAGTGACTGTCACCACAACAACAAAAACAACCCAGCCACCCCAGAAAAAAAGCTATCTGGTTCCACCTCAGTATAACTTCAATCTTGTGTTAATCTAGGATAATATATGCAGACGTTCTTACAGCACATAGAGCTGACTGGGCTTTATCTTTACAAGCTCTCAGAGAGTCACAACGGTCACACAACACAACGGACTGGTCACACAACACAACACAAAGGACTGGTCACACAACACAACGGACTGGTCACACAACACAACGGACTGGTCACACAACACAACGGACTGGTCACACAACACAACGGACTGGTCACACAACACAACGGACTGGTCACACAACACAACGGACTGGTCACACAACACAACACAACGGTCTGGTCACACAACACAACGGACTGGTCACACAACACGGACTGGTCACACAACACAACACAACGGACTGGTCACACAACACAACACAACGGTCTGGTCACACAACACAACGGACTGGTCACACAACACAACGGACTGGTCACACAACACAACACAACAGACTGGTCACACAACACAACGGACTGGTCACACAACACAACGGACTGGTCACACAACACGGACTGGTCACACAACACAACACAACGGACTGGTCACACAACACAACACAACGGTCTGGTCACACAACACAACGGACTGGTCACACAACACAACGGACTGGTCACACAACACAACGGACTGGTCACACAACACGGACTGGTCACACAACACAACACAACGGACTGGTCACACAACACAACACAACAGACTGGTCACACAACACAACGGACTGGTCACACAACACAACAGACTGGTCACGCAACACAACACAACGGACTGGTCATTGAGTCTGTTCAAACAGCCAAACCCTGTCCTGCAGCTAGTAACTCCACACAACACATACCGCTCTGCCTGCTCTGTGTTCCTCTGGACGGTGCCTAAACAAAGAGAAGGTAGGGACCGAGGTACTGAACCTGTTTCAACAAGGACAGAGATTCTATAAACTAGAGCAGAAAGACGAGTAGAGATGTTCACAATACCCCGCTAGTTGACCATAAGAAAAATGACTTGACGCATAAAACCAGGACGGATCTCTTTGTCGATGAAAGAAAAGTAAGAAATGAACAGACCAGACCAGCGCGCGTCGGTTGGGAAGGTGAGTGATGGTACGAGCCCGAGCCTGGTTAGATAGAGATAAAAACTCTCACTTCACACACTGCCACAGTGATCAGATTGCAGGGTCTCTTTTTGGCCACTTCCCTCACTGCTCTGCCCGTTTATCTCTCCTGTTCTTTACGTCCTCTCTCTCTCTTTACGCTCTCTTTCTCTCTCTCTATGTTCTCTCTACTGCTTCTCACTAGGAGTGAAAACGTTTCTCTCTCTCTATGTTCTCTCTACTGCTTCTCACTAGGAGTGAAAACGTTTCTCTCTCTCTATGTTCTCTCTACTGCTTCTCACTAGGAGTGAAAACGTTTCTCTCTCTCTTTCTTGTCCTCTGTCAGAACATGCGTGTTGCTACCTCCCTCTATTTAACTCTCCCCCTATTCCCTCTCTCTCTCTCTCTCTTTCCCTCCCTCTCTCTCTCTCTCTCTCTTTTTACCAGCACCGTCTCTGTCTCTACAAGTCAGAGCTCGCTGGTGACAAAATTATTTGTGTTCCACTAAACTCTAAGACTCCCTGTTCTCTCTCTCTCTCTCTCTCTCTCTCTCTCTCTCCCTCTCTCTCTCTGTCTCTGTCTTTCTCTTGTATTTTTTTCTAGTTTCTGTTACTTCTCTAATAGAGCGTATTTCTCCGCCCAGGAAATGAGGTTAACGGCTGCTGTGTAAAACATCTGCTGTTAAAGAGACTGCTGTTGCCTGTATATCTCTACCTTTGTCTTTTTTTACACTCTTTGAATAAAGGGTTCCAAAACCCTCTGTCCACATAGGATAACTTTTTTTGGGTTCCAGGAAGAACTATATTGGGTTTTATGTGGAACCCTCTGTGTAATGGGTTCTACATGGAACTCAAAATGATTTTTCCTACGGGAACAGCCAAAGAACCCTGTTCTCTCTCTCTCTCTCTCTCTCTCTATACCTCTTCTCTCTCTCTCTCTATACCTCTTCTCTCTCTCTCTCTCTCTCTCTCTCTCTCTCTCTCTATACCTCTTCTCTCTCTCTCTCTCTCTCTCTATACCTCTTCTCTCTCTCTCTCTCTCTTTCTCTCTCTCTCTCTCCCTCTCCCTCTCCCTCTCTCTCTCTCTCTCTATACCTCTTCTCTATCTCTCTCTCTCTCTCTCTTTCTCTCTCTTTAACTCTCTCTCGCCCCCCTCCCCTCTCTCTAACACACAGTCTCTTAACTGTCTGGCAATGTACTAGTGCTGATGGACAAGTCAACAAGGTTTGCATGGCACCAGTGTCTGGCCAGCTGACCACCTGTATTCACCTAGCGCCAGTGGAGATGACAGGCTGCCAAGCATACAGAGAGAGTTGCTCCACTCAGACCAACTGACTGACTGACAGACACAGTGAGAGAGAGCTGCTCCACTCAGACCGACTGACTGACTGACAGACAGAGAGAGAGAGAGCTGCTCCACTCAGACCAACTGACTGACTGACAGACAGAGAGAGAGCTGCTCCACTCAGACCGACTGACTGACTGACAGACAGAGAGAGAGAGAGAGCTGCTCCACTCAGACCGACTGACTGACTGACTGACAGACAGAGAGAGAGAGAGAGAGCTGCTCCACTCAGACCGACTGACTGACTGACAGACAGAGAGAGAGAGAGCTGCTCCACTCAGACCGACTGACTGACTGACAGACAGAGAGAGAGGGACCAAACCCTCCACTCCTTCACTAATCTAGATGAAGGACCCAACCCTCCACTCTTTCACTAATCTAGAGGAGGACCCAAACCCTCCACTCCTTCACAAATCTAGAAGAGGACCCAACCCTCCACTCCTTCACTAACCGAGGGGAGGACCCAACCCTTCACTCCTTCACTAACCGAGGGGAGGACACAACCCTCCACTCCTTCACTAATCTAGAGGAGGACACAACCCTCCACTCTTTCACTAATCTAGAGGACCCAACCCTCCACTCATTCACTAATCTAGAGGAGGACCCAACCCTCCACTCTTTCACTAATCTAGAGGAGGACCCAACCCTCCACTCCTTCACTAACCGAGGGGAGGACCCAACCCTTCACTCCTTCACTAACCGAGGGGAGGACACAACCCTCCACTCCTTCACTAATCTAGAGGAGGACCCAACCCTCCACTCCTTCACTAACCCAGAGGAGGACCCAGCCCTCCACTACTTCACTAATCTAGAGGTGGACCCAACCCTTCACTCCTTCACTAATAAGGGGAGGACCCAACCCTCCACTCCTTCACTAACTGAGGGAAGGTCCCAACCCTTCACTCCTTCACTAATCTAGAGGAGGACCGAACCCTTCACCCCTTCAATAATCTAGCGGAGGACCCAACCATCCAGTCCTTCACTAATCTAGAGGAGGACCAAACCCTCCACTCTTTCACTAATCTAGAGGAGGACCCAACCCTTCACTTAGTCACTAATCTAGAGGAGGACCCAACCCTCCACTCCTTCACTAACTGAGGGAAGGTCCCAACCCTCTACTCCTTCACAAACCAAGGGAAGGACCCAAACCTCCACTCCTTCACTAAACTAGAGGAGGACCCAACCTTCCGATCCTTCACTAATCTAGAGGAGGACCAAACCCTCCACTCTTTCACTAATCTAGAGGAGGACCCAACCCTTCACTTAGTCACTAATCTAGAGCAGGACCCAACCCCCCACTCCTTCACTAATCTAGAGCACCCAACCCTCCACTCCTTCACTAATCTAGAGGAGGACCCAACCCTTCACTCCTTCACTAATCTAGAGGAGGACCCAACCCTCCACTACTTCACTAACCAAGGGAAGGACCCAACCCTCCAATCCTTCACTAGTCTAGAAGAGGACTCAAACCTCCACTCCTTCACTAAACTAGAGGAGGACCCAACCCTCCACTCTTTCACTAACCTAGAGGAGGACCCAACCCTCCACACCTTCGCAAAGGTAGAGGAGGACCCAACCCTCCACTCCTTCACTAACCGAGGGAAGGACCCAACCCTCCACTCCTTCACTAAACTAGGGAAGGACCCAACCCTTCACTAATTTAGAGAAGGACCCCTCCCTCCACTCCTTAAATAATCTAGAGGAGGACCCAACCATCTACTCCTTCACTAACCCAGAGGAGGACCCAACCCTCCACTCCTTCACTAACCTAGGGAAGGACCCAACCCTCCAATCCTTCACTAATTTAGAGGACCCAAACCTCAATTTCTTTACTAATCTAGAGGACCCAAACCTCAATTTCTTTACTAGTCTAGAGGAGGACCCAACCCTTCACTCCTTCACTATTCTAGAGGAGGACCCAACCCTCCACTCCTTCACTAACCTAGGGAGGACCCAACCCTCCAATCCATCACTAATCTAGAGGAGGACCCAACCCTCCAATCCTTCACTAATCTAGAGGACCCAAACCTCAATTTCTTTACTAATCTAGAGGAGGACCCAACCCTTCACTCCTTCACTATTCTAGAGGAGGACCCAACCCTCCACTCCTTCACTAATCTAGAGGGGAACCCAACCCTCCACTCCTTCACTAAAATAGAGGAGGACCCAACCCTCCACTTATTCACTAACCTAGAGGAGGACCCAACCCTCCACTCCTTCACTAATCTAGAGGAGGACCCCACCCTCCACTCCTTCACTAATCTAGAGGAGAACCCAACCCTCCACTCCTTCACTAAAATAGAGAAGGACCCAACCCTCCACTTATTCACTAACCTAGAGGAGGACCCAACCCTCCACTCCTTCACTAATCTAGAGGAGGACTCAACCCTCCACTCCTTCACGAAACTAGAGGAGGACCCAACCCTCCACTCATTCACTAACCTAGAGGAGGACCCAACCCTCCACTCATTCACTAACCTAGAGGAGGACCCAACCCTTCACTCCTTCACTAACCTAGAGGAGAACCCAACACTCCACTCCTTCACTAACCTAGAGGAGGACCCAACCCTCCACTCCTTCACTAAACTAGAGCAGGACCCAACACTCCACTCTTTAACTAATCTAGGGGAGAACCCAAGCCTTCACTAAACTAGAGGAGGACCCAACCCTTCACTCCTTCACTAACCTAGAGGAGAACCCAACACTCCACACCTTCACTAACCAAGAGGAGGACTCAACCCTCCACTAGTTCACTAACCTAGATGAGGACCCAACCCTCCACTCCTTCACTAAACTAGAGCAGGACCCAACCCTCCACTCTTTCACTAATCTAGAGGACCCAACCCTCCACTCCTTCACTAATCTAGGGGAGAACCCAAGCCTTCACTCAACTAGGGGAGGACTGAACCCTTCACTAATCTAGAGGAGGACCCAACCCTCCACTCCTTCACTAATCTAGGGGAGGACGCAACCCTTCACTAAACTAGAGGAGGTCCCAACCCTCCATTCCATCACTAATCTAGTGGAGGACCGAACCCTCCAATCCTTCACAAATCTAGAGGAGGACCGAACAGTTCACCTTTTCTCTAATCGAGAGGAGGACCCAACCCTCCACTCCTTCACTAACCTAGGGAAGGACCCAACCCTCCAAACCTTCACTAATCTAGAGGAGGACCCAAACCTCCAATCCTTCACTAGACTGGACACTGGACCCAAACCTCAATTTCTTTACTAATCTAGAGGAGGACCCAACCCTTCACTCCTTCACTATTCTAGAGGAGGACCCAACCCTCCACTCCTTCACTAACCTAGTGGAGAACCCAAACCTCCACTTCTTTACTAATCTAGAGGAGGACCCAACCCTTCACTCCTTCACTACTCTAGAGGAGGACCCAATCCTCCACGCCTTCACTAACCTAGAGGAGGACCCAACCCTCCACTCCTTCACTAACCTAGAGGAGAACCCAACACTCCACTCCTTCACTAATCTAGAGGACCCGACCCTCCACTCCTTCACTAACCCGGAGGAGGACGCAACCCTCCACTCCTTCACTATCCTAGAGGACCCAACCCTGCACTCCTTCACTAAACTAGAGGAGAACCCAACCCTCCACTCCTTCACTAATCTAGAGGAGAACCCAACCCTCCACTCCTTCACTAAACTAGAGGAGGACCCAACCCTCCACTTATTCACTAACCTAGAGGAGGACCCAACCCTCCACTCCTTCACTAATCTAGAGGAGGACCCAACTCTCCACTCCTTCACTAAACTAGAGGAGGACCCAACCCTCCACTCATTCACTAACCTACAGGAGGACCCAACCATCCACTCATTCACTAACCTAGAGGAGGACCCAACCCTTCACTCCTTCACTAACCTAGAGGAGAACCCAACACTCCACTCCTTCACTAACCTAGAGGAGGACCCAACCCTCTACTCCTTCACTAACCTAATTGAGGACCCAACCCTCGACTCCTTCACTAAATTAGAGCAGGACCCAACCCTCCACTCTTTCACTAATCTAGAGGACCCAACCCTCCACTCCTTCACTAATCTAGGGGAGAACCCTAGCCTTCACTAAACTAGGGGAGGACTGAACCCTTCACTAATCTAGAGGAGGACCCAACCCTCCACTCCTTCACTAATCTAGTGGAGGACGCAACCCTTCACTAAACTAGAGGAGGTCCCAACCCTCCATTCCATCACTAATCTAGAGGAGGACCGAACCATCCAATACTTCACTAATCTAGAGGAGGACCGAACAGTTCACCTTTTCTCTAATCTAGAGGAGGACCGAACCCTCCTCTCCTTCACTAACCTAGAGAAGGACCCAACCCTCCAATTATTAACTAATCTAGAGGAGGACCCAACCCTCCACTCCTTCACTAATCTAGAGGACCCAAACCTCCACTTTTTTACTAATCTAGAGGAGGACCCAACCCTTCACTCCTTCACTAACCTAGGGAAGGACCCAACCCTTCACTAACCTAGAGGAGGACCAAAACCTCCACTCCTTTACTAATCTAAAGGAGGACCCAACCCTTCACTCCTTCACTAATCTAGAGGAGGACCCAACCCTCCAGTCCTTCACTAATCAAGAGGAGGACCCAACCCTCCACTCCTTCACTAACCTAGTGGAGGACCCAACCCTCCTATCCTTCACTAACCTAGGGAAGGTCCCAACCCTTCACTAACCTAGAGAAGGACCCAACCCTCCAGTCTTTCACTAATCTAGAGGAGGACCCAACCCTCCACTCCTTCACTAATCTAGAGGAGGACCCGACCCCCCACTTCTTCACTAACCCAGAGGAGGACCCAACCCTGCACTCCTTCTCTATCATAGAGGACCCAATCCTGCACTCCTTCACTAAACTAGAGGAGGACCCAACCCTCCCCTCCTTCACTAAACTAAAGGAGGACCCAACCCTACACTCCTTCAGTAAACTAGAGGAGGACCCAACCCTCCACTCATTCACTAACCTAGTGGAGGACCCAACCCTCCACTCCGTCACTAATCTAGAAGAGGACCCAACCCTCCACTCCTTCACTAACCTAGTGGAGGACACAACCCTCCTATCCTTCACTAAACTAGAGGAGGACCCAACCCTCCACTCCTTCACTTACCTAGTGGAGGACCCAACCCTCCTATCCTTCACTAACCTAGGGAAGGACCCAACCCTTCACTCCTTCACTAAACTAGAGGAGGACCCAACCCTCCACTCCTTCACTAAACTAAAGGAGGACCCAACCCGCCACTCCTTCACTAAACTAAAGGAGGACCCAACCCTCCCCTCCTTCACTAAACTAAAGGAGGACCCAACCCTCCACTCCTTCACTAAACTAAAGGAGGACCCAACCCTCCACTCCTTCACTAAACTAAAAGAGGACCCAACCCTCCACTCCTTCACTAAACTAGAGGAGGACCCAACCCTCCACTCATTCACTAACCTAGAGGAGGACCCAACCCTCCACTCTTTCACTAACCAAGAGGAGTACCCAACCCTCCACTCCTTCACTAAACTAAAGGAGGACCCAACCCTCCACTCCTTCACTAAACTAGAGGAGGACCCAACCCTCAATTCATTCACTAAATTAAAGGAGGATCCAACCCTCCACTCCTTCACTAAACTAGAGGAGGACCCAACCCTCCACTCCTTCACTAACCGAGAGGAGGACCCAACCGTCCACTCCTTCACTAAACTAAAGGAGGACCCAACCCTCCACTTCTTCACTAAACTAAAGGAGGACCCAACCCTCCACTCATTCACTAACCTAGAGGTGGACCCAACCCTCCACTCCTTCACTAACGTAGAGGAGGACCTGACCCCGAACTTCTTCACTAACCCAGAGGAGGACCCAACCCTGCACTCCTTCTCTATCATAGAGGACCCAATCCTGCACTCCTTCACTAAACTAGAGGAGGACCCAACCCTCCCCTCCTACACTAAACTAAAGGAGGACCCAACCCTACACTCCTTCAGTAAACTAGAGGAGGACCCAACCCTCCACTCATTCACTAACCTAGAGGAGTACCCAACCCTCCACTCCTTCACTAATCTAGAGGAGGACGCAACCCTCCACTCCTTCACTAACCTAGTGGAGGACCCAACCCTCCGATCCTTCACAAACCTAGGGAAGGACCCAACCCTTCACTCCTTCAATAAACTAGAGGAAGACCCAACCCTCCACTCCTTCACTAAACTAAAGGAGGACCCAACCCGCCACTCCTTCACTAAACTAAAGGAGGACCCAACCCTCCACTCCTTCACTAAACTAAAGGAGGACCCAACCCTCCACTCCTTCACTAAACTAAAGGAGGATCCAACCCTCCACTCATTCACTAACCTAGAGGAGGACCCAATCCTCCACTCCTTCACTAAACTAAATTAGGACCCAACCCTCCACTCCTTCACTAAACTAGAGGAGGACCCAACCCTCCACTCATTCACTAAACTAAAGGAGGACCCAACCCTCCACTCCTTCACTAAACTAGAGGAGGACCCAACCCTCCACTCCTTCACTAAACTAAAGGAGGACCCAACCCTCCACTCATTCACTAAACTAAAGGAGGACCCAACCCTCCACACCTTCACTAAACTAGAGGAGGACCCAACCCTACACTCCATCACTAAACTAGAGGAGGACCCAACCCTCCACTCATTCACTAACCTAGAGGAGGACCCAACCCTCCACTCCTTCACTAACCAAGAGGAGTACCCAACCCTCCACTCCTTCACTAAACTAAAGGAGGACCCAACCCTCCACTCCTTCACTAAACTAAAGGAGGACCCAACCCTCCACTCCTTCACTAAAATAGAGGAGGACCCAACCCTCCGCTCATTCACTAAACTAAAGGAGGACCCAACCCTCCACTCCTTCACTAAACTTGAGGAGGACCCAACCCTCCACTCCTACACTAACCGAGAGGAGGACCCAACCCTCCACTCCTTCACTAAACTAAAGGAGGACCCAACCCTACACTCCTTCACTAAACTAAAGGAGGACCCAACCCTCCACTCATTCACTAACCTAGAGGAGGACCCAACCCTCCACTCCTTCACTAACCTAGAGGAGGACCCGACCCCCCACTTCTTCACTAACCCAGAGGAGGACCCAACCCTGCACTCCTTCTCTATCATAGAGGACCTAATCCTGCACTCCTTCACTAAACTAGAGGAGGACCCAACCCTCCCCTCCTACACTAAACCAAAGGAGGACCCAACCCGCCACTCCTTCACTAAACTAAAGGAGGACCCAACCCTCCACTCCTTCACTAAACTAAAGGAGGACCCAACCCTCCACTCATTCACTAACCTAGAGGAGGACCCAACCCTCCACTCCTTCACTAACCAAGAGGAGTACCCAACCCTCCACTCCTTCACTAAACTAAAGGAGGACCCAACCCTCCACTCCTTCACTAAACTAGAGGAGGACCCAACCCTCCGCTCATTCACTAAACTAAAGGAGGACCCAACCCTCCACTCCTTCACTGACCTAGTGGAGGACCCAACCCTCCTATCCTTCACAAACCTAGGGAAGGACCCAACCCTTCACTCCTTCACTAAACTAGAGGAAGACCCAACCCTCCACTCCTTCACTAAACTAAAGGAGGACCCAACCCGCCACTCCTTCACTAAACTAAAGGAGGACCCAACCCTCCACTCCTTCACTAAACTAAAGGAGGACCCAACCCTCCACTCCTTCACTAAACTAAAGGAGGACCCAACCCTCCACTCCTTCACTAAACTAAAGGAGGACCAAACCCTCCACTCCTTCACTAATCTAGAGGAGGATCCAACCTTCCACTCATTCACTAACCTAGAGGAGGACCCAACCCTCCACTCCTTCACTAAACTAAATTAGGACCCAACCCTCCACTCCTTCACTAAACTAGAGGAGGACCCAACCCTCCACTCATTCACTAAACTAAAGGAGGACCCAACCCTCCACTCCTTCACTAAACTAGAGGAGGACCCAACCCTCCACTCCTTCACTAAACGAGAGGAGGACCCAACCCTCCACTCCTTCACTAAACTAAAGGAGGACCCAACCCTCCACTCCTTCACTAAACTAAAGGAGGACCCAACCCTCCACACCTTCACTAAACTAGAGGAGGACCCAACCCTCCCCTCCTTCACTAAACTAAAGGAGGACCCAACCCTACACTCCTTCAGTAACTAGAGGAGGACCCAACCCTCCACTCATTCACTAACCTAGAGGAGTACCCAACCCTCCACTCCTTCACTAATCTAGAAGAGGACCTAACCCTCCACTCCTTCACTAATCTAGAGGAGGACCCAACCCTTCACTCCTTCACTAATCTAGAGGAGGACCCAACCCTCCACTCATTCACTAACCTAGAGGAGGACCCAACCCTCCACTCCTTCACTAATCTAGAGGAGGACGCAACCGTCCACTCCTTCACTAACCTAGTGGAGGACCCAACCCTCCTATCCTTCACAAACCTAGGGAAGGACCCAACCCTTCACTCCTTCACTAAACTAGAGGAGGACCCAACACTCCACTCCTTCACTAAACCAAAGGAGGACCCAACCCGCCACTCCTTCACTAAACTAAAGGAGGACCCAACCCTCCACTCCTTCACTAAACTAAAGGAGGACCCAACCCTCCACTCATTCACTAACCTAGAGGAGGACCCAACCCTCCACTCCTTCACTAACCAAGAGGAGTACCCAACCCTCCACTCCTTCACTAAACTAAAGGAGGACCCAACCCTCCACTCCTTCACTAAACTAAAGGAGGACCCAACCCTCCACTCCTTCACTAAACTAGAGGAGGACCCAACCCTCCGCTCATTCACTAAACTAAAGGAGGACCCAACCCTCCACTCCTTCACTAAACCAGAGGAGGACCCAACCCTCCACTCCTTCACTAACCGAGAGGAGGACCCAACCCTCCACTCCTTCACTAAACTAAAGGAGGACCCAACCCTCCACTCCTTCACTAAACTAAAGGAGGACCCAACCCTCCACTCATTCACTAACCTAGAGGAGGACCCAACCCTCCACTACTTCACTAACCTAGAGGAGGACCCGACCCCCCACTTCTTCACTAACCAAGAGGAGGACCCAACCCTGCACTCCTTCTCTATCATAGAGGACCCAATCCTGCACTCCTTCACTAAACTTGAGGAGGACCCAACCCTCCCCTCCTTCACTAAACTAAAGGAGGACCCAACCCTCCTATCCTTCACAAACCTAGGGAAGGACCCAACCCTTCACTCCTTCACTAAACTAGAGGAGGACCCAACCCTCCACTCCTTCACTAAACTAAAGGAGGACCCAACCCGCCACTCCTTCACTAAACAAAAGGAGGACCCAACCCTTCACTCCTTCACTAAACTAAAGGAGGACCCAACCCTCCACTCCTTCACTAAACTAAAGGAGGACCCAACCCTCCACTCCTTCACTAAACTAAAGGAGGACCCAACCCTCCACTCCTTCACTAAACGAGAGGAGGACCCAACCCTCCACTCCTTCACTAAACTAAAGGAGGACCCAACCCTCCACTCCTTCACTAAACTAAAGGAGGACCCAACCCTCCACACCTTCACTAATCTAGAGGAGGACCCAACCCTCCCCTCCTTCACTAAACTAAAGGAGGACCCAACCCTACACTCCTTCAGTAAACTAGAGGAGGATCCAACCCTCCACTCATTCACTAACCTAGAGGAGTACCCAACCCTCCACTCCTTCACTAATCTAGAAGAGGACCTAACCCTCCACTCCTTCACTAATCTAGAGGAGGACCCAACCCTTCACTCCTTCACTAATCTAGAGGAGGACCCAACCCTCCACTCATTCACTAACCTAGAGGAGGACCCAACCCTCCACTCCTTCACTAATCTAGAGGAGGACGCAACCGTCCACTCCTTCACTAACCTAGTGGAGGACCCAACCCTCCTATCCTTCACAAACCTAGGGAAGGACCCAACCCTTCACTCCTTCACTAAACTAGAGGAGGACCCAACCCTCCACTCCTTCACTAAACCAAAGGAGGACCCAACCCGCCACTCCTTCACTAAACTAAAGGAGGACCCAACCCTCCACTCCTTCACTAAACTAAAGGAGGACCCAACCCTCCACTCATTCACTAACCTAGAGGAGGACCCAACCCTCCACTCCTTCACTAACCAAGAGGAGTACCCAACCCTCCACTCCTTCACTAAACTAAAGGAGGACCCAACCCTCCACTCCTTCACTAAACTAAAGGAGGACCCAACCCTCCACTCCTTCACTAAACTAGAGGAGGACCCAACCCTCCGCTCATTCACTAAACTAAAGGAGGACCCAACCCTCCACTCCTTCACTGACCTAGTGGAGGACCCAACCCTCCTATCCTTCACAAACCTAGGGAAGGACCCAACCCTTCACTCCTTCACTAAACTAGAGGAAGACCCAACCCTCCACTCCTTCACTAAACTAAAGGAGGACCCAACCCGCCACTCCTTCACTAAACTAAAGGAGGACCCAACCCTCCACTCCTTCACTAAACTAAAGCAGGACCCAACCCTCCACTCCTTAACTAAACTAAAGGAGGACCCAACCCTCCACTCCTTCACTAAACTAAAGGAGGACCAAACCCTCCACTCCTTCACTAATCTAGAGGAGGATCCAACCCTCCACTCATTCACTAACCTAGAGGAGGACCCAACCCTCCACTCCTTCACTAAACTAAATTAGGACCCAACCCTCCACTCCTTCACTAAACTAGAGGAGGACCCAACCCTCCACTCATTCACTAAACTAAAGGAGGACCCAACCCTCCACTCCTTCACTAAACTAGAGGAGGACAAAACCCTCCACTCCTTCACTAAACGAGAGGAGGACCCAACCCTCCACTCCTTCACTAAACTAAAGGAGGACCCAACCCTCCACTCCTTCACTAAACTAAAGGAGGACCCAACCCTCCACACCTTCACTAAACTAGAGGAGGACCCAACCCTCCCCTCCTTCACTAAACTAAAGGAGGACCCAACCCTACACTCCTTCAGTAAACTAGAGGAGGACCCAACCCTCCACTCATTCACTAACCTAGAGGAGTACCCAACCCTCCACTCCTTCACTAATCTAGAAGAGGACCTAACCCTCCACTCCTTCACTAATCTAGAGGAGGACCCAACCCTTCACTCCTTCACTAATCTAGAGGAGGACCCAACCCTCCACTCATTCACTAACCTAGTGGAGGACCCAACCCTCCACTCCTTCACTAATCTAGAGGAGGACGCATCCGTCCACTCCTTCACTAACCTAGTGGAGGACCCAACCCTCCTATCCTTCACAAACCTAGGGAAGGACCCAACCCTTCACTCCTTCACTAAACTAGAGGAGGACCCAACACTCCACTCCTTCACTAAACCAAAGGAGGACCCAACCCGCCACTCCTTCACTAAACTAAAGGAGGACCCAACCCTCCACTCCTTCACTAAACTAAAGGAGGACCCAACCCTCCACTCATTCACTAACCTAGAGGAGGACCCAACCCTCCACTCCTTCACTAACCAAGAGGAGTACCCAAACCTCCACTCCTTCACTAAACTAAAGGAGGACCCAACCCTCCACTCCTTCACTAAACTAAAGGAGGACCCAACCCTCCACTCCTTCACTAAACTAGAGGAGGACCCAACCCTCCGCTCATTCACTAAACTAAAGGAGGACCCAACCCTCCACTCCTTCACTAAACCAGAGGAGGACCCAACCCTCCACTCCTTCACTAACCGAGAGGAGGACCCAACCCTCCACTCCTTCACTAAACTAAAGGAGGACCCAACCCTCCACTCCTTCACTAAACTAAAGGAGGACCCAACCCTCCACTCATTCACTAACCTAGAGGAGGACCCAACCCTCCACTACTTCACTAACCTAGAGGAGGACCCGACCCCCCACTTCTTCACTAACCAAGAGGAGGACCCAACCCTGCACTCCTTCTCTATCATAGAGGACCCAATCCTGCACTCCTTCACTAAACTTGAGGAGGACCCAACCCTCCCCTCCTTCACTAAACTAAAGGAGGACCCAACCCTCCTATCCTTCACAAACCTAGGGAAGGACCCAACCCTTCACTCCTTCACTAAACTAGAGGAGGACCCAACCCTCCACTCCTTCACTAAACTAAAGGAGGACCCAACCCGCCACTCCTTCACTAAACAAAAGGAGGACCCAACCCTTCACTCCTTCACTAAACTAAAGGAGGACCCAACCCTCCACTCCTTCACTAAACTAAAGGAGGACCCAACCCTCCACTCCTTCACTAAACTAAAGGAGGACCCAACCCTCCACTCCTTCACTAAACTAGAGGAGGACCCAACCCTCCACTCCTTCACTAACCTAGAGGAGGACCCAACTCTCCACTCCTTCACTAAACAAGAGGAGTACCCAACCCTCCACTCCTTCACTAAACTAAAGGAGGACCCAACCCTCCACTCCTTCACTAAACTAAAGGAGGACCCAACCCTCCACTCCTTCACTAAACTAGAGGAGGACCCAACCCTCCACTCATTCACTAAACTAAAGGAGGACCCAACCCTCCTCTCATTCACTAAACTAGAGGAGGACCCAACCCTCCACTCCTTCACTAACCGAGAGGAGGACCCAACCCTCCACTCCTTCACTAAACTAAAGGAGGACCCAACCCTCCACTCCTTCACTAAACTAAAGGAGGACCCAACCCTCCACTCATTCACTAACCTAGAGGAGGACCCAACCCTCCACTACTTCACTAACCTAGAGGAGGACCCGACCCCCCACTGCTTTACTAACCCAGAGGAGGACCCAACCCTGCACTCCTTCTCTATCATAGAGGACCCAATCCTGCACTCCTTCACAAACCTAAAGAAGGACCAAACCCTCCACTCCTTCACTAAACTAGAGGAGGACCCAACCCTCCACTCCTTCACTAAACTAAAGGAGGACCCAACCCACCACTCCTTCACTAAACTAAAGGAGGACCCAACCCTCCACTCCTTCACTAATCTAGAAGAGGACCCAACCCTCCACTCCTTCACTAATCTAGAGGAGGACCAACCCTTCACTCCTTCACTAATCTAGAGAAGGACCCAACCCTCCACTCCTTCACTAACCTAGTGGAGGACCCAAACCTCCTATCCTTCACTAACCTAGGGAAGGACCCAACCCTTCACTCCTTCACTAAACTAGAGGAGGACCCAACCCTTCACTCCTTCACTAAACTAAAGGAGGACCCAACCCGCCACTCCTTCACTAAACTAAAGGAGGACCCAACCCTCCACTCCTTCACTAAACTAAAGTAGGACCCAACCCTCCACTCCTTCACTAAACTAAAGGAGGACCCAACCCTCCACTCCTTCACTCAACTAAAGGAGGACCCAACCCTCCACTCCTTCACTAAACTAGAGGAGGACCCAACCCTCCACTCATTCACTAACCTAGAGGAGGACCCAACACTCCACTCCTTCACTAATCTAGAGGAGGACCCAACCCTCCACTCCTTCACTAACCGAGAGAAGGACCAAACCCTCCACTCATTCACTAACCGAGAGGAGGACCCAACCCTCCACTCCTTCACTAAACTAAAGGAGGACCCAACCCTCCACTCCTTCACTAAACTAAAGGAGGACCCAACCCTCCACTCATTCACTAACCTAGAGGAGGACCCAACCCTCCACTACTTCACTAACCTAGAGGAGGACCCGACCCCCCACTTCTTCACTAACCCAGAGGAGGACCCAACCCTGCACTCCTTCTCTATCATAGAGGACCCAATCCTGCACTCCTTCACTAAACTAGAGGAGGACCCAACCCTCCCCTCCTTCACTAAACTAAAGGAGGACCCAACCCTCCTATCCTTCACAAACCTAGGGAAGGACCCAACCCTTCACTCCTTCACTAAACTAGAGGAGGACCCAACACTCCACTCCTTCACTAAACTAAAGGAGGACCCAACCCTCCACTCCTTCACTAAACTAAAGGAGGACCCAACCCTCCACTCCTTCACTAAACTAAAGGAGGACCCAACCCTCCACTCCTTCACTAAACTAGAGGAGGACCCAACCCTCCACTCCTTCACTAACCTAGAGGAGGACCCAACCCTCCACTCCTTCACTAACCAAGAGGAGTACCCAAACCTCCACTCCTTCACTAAACTAAAGGAGGACCCAACCCTCCACTCCTTCACTAAACTAGAGGAGGACCCAACCCTCCACTCATTCACTAAACTAAAGGAGGACCCAACCCTCCTCTCCTTCACTAAACTAGAGGAGGACCCAATCCTCCACTCCTTCACTAACCGAGAGGAGGACCCAACCCTCCACTCCTTCACTAAACTAAAGGAGGACCCAACCCTCCACTCCTTCACTAAACTAAAGGAGGACCCAACCCTCCACTCATTCACTAACCTAGAGGAGGACCCAACCCTCCACTACTTCACTAACCTAGAGGAGGACCCGACCCCCCACTTCTTCACTAACCCAGAGGAGGACCCAACCCTGCACTCCTTCTCTATCATAGAGGACCCAATCCTGCACTCCTTCACAAACCTAGGGAAGGACCAAACCCTTCACTCCTTCACTAAACTAGAGGAGGACCCAACCCTCCACTCCTTCACTAAACTAAAGGAGGACCCAACCCGCCACTCCTTCACTAATCTAGAAGAGGACCCAACCCTCCACTCCTTCACTAATCTAGAGGAGGACCCAACCCTTCACTCCTTCACTAATCTAGAGGAGGACCCAACCTTCCACTCCTTCACTAATCTAGAGGAGGACCAACCCTTCACTCCTTCACTAATCTAGAGAAGGACCCAACCCTCCACTCCTTCACTAACCTAGTGGAGGACCCAAACCTCCTATCCTTCACTAACCTAGGGAAGGACCCAACCCTTCACTCCTTCACTAAACTAGAGGAGGACCCAACCCTTCACTCCTTCACTAAACTAAAGGAGGACCCAACCCGCCACTCCTTCACTAAACTAAAGGAGGACCCAACCCTCCACTCCTTCACTAAACTAAAGTAGGACCCAACCCTCCACTCCTTCACTAAACTAAAGGAGGACCCAACCCTCCACTCCTTCACTCAACTAAAGGAGGACCCAACCCTCCACTCCTTCACTAAACTAGAGGAGGACCCAACCCTCCACTCATTCACTAACCTAGAGGAGGACCCAACACTCCACTCCTTCACTAATCTAGAGGAGGACCAACCCTTCACTCCTTCACTAATCTAGAGAAGGACCCAACCCTCCACTCCTTCACTAACCTAGTGGAGGACCCAAACCTCCTATCCTTCACTAACCTAGGGAAGAACCCAACCCTTCACTCCTTCACTAAACTAGAGGAGGACCCAACCCTTCACTCCTTCACTAAACTAAAGGAGGACCCAACCCGCCACTCCTTCACTAAACTAAAGGAGGACCCAACCCTCCACTCCTTCACTAAACTAAAGTAGGACCCAACCCTCCACTCCTTCACTAAACTAAAGGAGGACCCAACCCTCCACTCCTTCACTCAACTAAAGGAGGACCCAACCCTCCACTCCTTCACTAAACTAGAGGAGGACCAAACCCTCCACTCATTCACTAACCTAGAGGAGGACCCAACACTCCACTCCTTCACTAATCTATAGGAGGACCCAACCCTCCACTCCTTCACTAACCGAGAGAAGGACCAAACCCTCCACTCATTCACTAACCGAGAGGAGGACCCAACCCTCCACTCCTTCACTAAACTAAAGGAGGACCCAACCCTCCACTCCTTCACTAAACTAAAGGAGGACCCAACCCTCCACTCATTCACTAACCTAGAGGAGGACCCAACCCTCCACTACTTCACTAACCTAGAGGAGGACCCGACCCCCCACTTCTTCACTAACCCAGAGGAGGACCCAACCCTGCACTCCTTCTCTATCATAGAGGACCCAATCCTGCACTCCTTCACTAAACTAGAGGAGGACCCAACCCTCCCCTCCTTCACTAAACTAAAGGAGGACCCAACCCTCCTATCCTTCACAAACCTAGGGAAGGACCCAACCCTTCACTCCTTCACTAAACTAGAGGAGGACCCAACACTCCACTCCTTCACTAAACTAAAGGAGGACCCAACCCGCCACTCCTTCACTAAACAAAAGGAGGACCCAACCCTCCAATCCTTCACTAAACTAAAGGAGGACCCAACCCTCCACTCCTTCACTAAACTAAAGGAGGACCCAACCCTCCACTCCTTCACTAAACTAAAGGAGGACCCAACCCTCCACTCCTTCACTAAACTAGAGGAGGACCCAACCCTCCACTCCTTCACTAACCTAGAGGAGGACCCAACCCTCCACTCCTTCACTAACCAATAGGAGTACCCAAACCTCCACTCCTTCACTAAACTAAAGGAGGACCCAACCCTCCACTCCTTCACTAAACTAGAGGAGGACCCAACCCTCCACTCATTCACTAAACTAAAGGAGGACCCAACACTCCTCTCCTTCACTAAACTAGAGGAGGACCCAATCCTCCACTCCTTCACTAACCGAGAGGAGGACCCAACCCTCCACTCCTTCACTAAACTAAAGGAGGACCCAACCCTCCACTCCTTCACTAAACTAAAGGAGGACCCAACCCTCCACTCATTCACTAACCTAGAGGAGGACCCAACCCTCCACTACTTCACTAACCTAGAGGAGGACCCGACCCCCCACTTCTTCACTAACCCAGAGGAGGACCCAACCCTGCACTCCTTCTCTATCATAGAGGACCCAATCCTGCACTCCTTCACAAACCTAGGGAAGGACCAAACCCTTCACTCCTTCACTAAACTAGAGGAGGACCCAACCCTCCACTCCTTCACTAAACTAAAGGAGGACCCAACCCGCCACTCCTTCACTAATCTAGAAGAGGACCCAACCCTCCACTCCTTCACTAATCTAGAGGAGGACCCAATCCTTCACTCTTTCACTAATCTAGAGGAGGACCCAACCTTCCACTCCTTCACTAACCTAGTGGAGGACCCAACCCTCCTATCCTTCACTAACCTAGGGAAGGACCCAACCCTTCTCTCCTTCACTAAACTAGAGGAGGACCCAACCCTTCACTCCTTCACTAAACTAAAGGAGGACCCAACCCGCCACTCCTTCACTAAACTAAAGGAGGACCCAACCCTCCACTCCTTCACTAAACTAAAGTAGGACCCAACCCTCCACTCCTTCACTAAACTAAAGGAGGACCCAACCCTCCACTCCTTCACTCAACTAAAGGAGGACCCAACCCTCCACTCCTTCACTAAACTAGAGGAGGACCCAACCCTCCACTCATTCACTAACCTAGAGGAGGACCCAACACTCCACTCCTTCACTAATCTAGAGAAGGACCCAACCCTCCACTCCTTCACTAACCGAGAGAAGGACCAAACCCTCCACTCATTCACTAACCTAGAGGAGGACCCGACCCCCCACTTCTTCACTAACCCAGAGGAGGACCCAACCCTTCACACCTTCACTAATCTAGAGGAGGACCCAACACTCCACTCCTTCACTAATCTAGTGGAGGACCCTACCCTCCTGTCCTTCACTAACCTAGGGAAGGACCCAACCCTTCACTCCTTCACTAAACTAAAGGAGGACCCAACCCTCCACTCCTTCAATAATCTAGATGAGGACCCAACCCTTCACTCCTTCACTAATCTAGAGGAGGACCCAACCCTCCACTCTTTCACTAAACTAGTGGAGGAACCAACCCTCCTGTCCTTCACTAACCTAGAGGAGGACCGAACCCTCCACTCCTTCACTAAACTAAAGGAGGACCCAACCCTCCACTCCTTCACTAAACTAGAGGAGGACCCAACCCTCCACTCATTCAATAACCTAGAGGAGGACCCAACCCTCCACTCCTTCACTAATCTAGAGGAGAACCCAACACTCCTCTCCTTCACTAACCTAGAGGAGGACCCAACCCTCCACTCCTTCACTAACCGAGAGAAGGACCAAACCCTCCACTCCTTCCCTAAACTAGACGAGGACCAAACCCTCCAATCCTTCACTAATCTAGAGGAAGACCGAACCCTTCACCTTTTCACAAATCTAGAGGAGGACCCAAACATCCGATCCTTCACTAATCTAAAGGAGGACACAACCCCCCACTCTTTCACTAATCTAGCAGACCCAACCCTCCACCCCTTCACTAATCTAGGGGAGGACCCAGGCCTTCACTAAACTAGGGGAGGACTGAACCCTTCACTAATCTAGAGGAGTACCCAACACTCCACTCCTTCACTAAACTAGAGGAGGACCGAACCCTCCACTCCTTCACTAAACTAAAGGAGGACCCAACCCTCCAATCCTTCACTAACCTAGAGGAGGACACAACCCTCCACTCCTTCACTAATCTAGAAGAGGACCCAACCCTCCACTCCTTCACTAATCTAGAGGAGGACCCAACCCTTCACTCCTTCACTAATCTAGAGGAGGACCCAACCCTCCACTCCTTCACTAACCTAGGGAAGGACCCAACCCTTCACTCCTTCACTAAATTAGAGGAGGACCCAACCCTCCACTCCTTCACTAACCTAGGGAAGGACCCAACCCTTCACTCCTTCACTAAACTAGAGGAGGACCCAACCCTCCACTCCATCACTAAACTAAAGGAGGACCCAACCCTCCACTCCTTCACTAACCTAGTGGAGGACCCAACCCTCCTATCCTTCACTAAACTAAAGGAGGACCCAACCCTCCACTACTTCACTAAACTAAAGGAGTACCCAACCCTCCACTCCTTCACTAAACTAAAGGAGTACCCAACTCTCCACTCCTTCACTAAACTAAAGGAGGACCCAACCCTCCACTCCTTCGAGGACCCAACCCTCCACTCATTCACTAACCGAGAGGAGGACCCAACCCTCCACTCCTTCACTAATCTAGAGGAGGACCCAACCCTCCACTCCTTCACTAAACTAGAGGAGGACCCAACCCTTCACCTTTTCACAAATCTAGAGGAGGACCCAAACATCCGATCCTTCACTAATCTAGGGGAGGACCGAACCCTCCAATCCTTCACTAATCTAGAAGACCCAACCCTCCACCCCTTCACTAATCTAGGGGAGGACCCAGGCCTTCACTAAACTAGGGGAGGACTGAACCCTTCACTAATCTAGAGGAGTACCCAACCCTCCTCTCCTTCACTAATCTAGGGGAGGACGCAACCTTTCACTAAACTAGAGGAGGACCCAACCCTCCATTCCTTCACTAATCTAGAGGAGGACCCAACCCTTCACCTTTTCACTAATCTAGAGGAGGACCCAACCCTCCACTCCTTCACTAATCTAGAGGAGGACCCAACCCTCCACTCCTTCACTAATCTAGAGGAGGACCCAAACATCCGATCCTTCACTAATCTAGAGGACGACACAACCCTCCACTCCGTCACTAATCTACAGGACCCAACCCTCCACCTCTTCACTAATCTAGAGGAGGACCCAACCCTCCACTCCTTCACTAATCTAGAAGAGGACCCAAACCTCACTTCATCACTAATCTAGAAGAGGACCCAAACCTCCACTTCATCACTAATCTAGAGGAGGATGGGTCCTCCAATCCTTCACTAACCTAGAGGAGGACCCAACCCTCCACTCCTTCACTAATCTAGAAGAGGACCCAAACCTCCACTTCATCACTAATCAAGAGGAGGATGGGTCCTCCAATCCTTCACTAATCTAGAGGAGGACCTAACCCTCCACTCCTTCACTAACCCAGGGAAGGACCCTACCCTCCACTCTTTCACTAATCTAGAGGAGGACCCAACCCTCCACTCCTTCACTAATCTAGAGGAGGACCCGACCCCCCACTCCTTCATTAACCCAGAGGAGGACCCAACCTTGCACTCCTTCTTTATCCTAGAGGACCCAACCCTGCACTCCTTCACTAAACTAGAGGAGGACCCAACCCTCCACTCCTTCACTAAACTAAAGGAGGACCCAACCCTCCACTCCTTCACTAATCTAGAGGAGGCCCCAACCCTCCACTCCTTCACTAATCTAAAGGAGGACCCAACCCTCCACTCCTTCACTAAACTAGAGGAGGACCCAACCCTCCACTCCTTCACTAAACTAAAGGAGGACCCAACCCTCCACTCCTTCACTAAACTAGAGGAGGACCCAACCCTCCACTCCTTCACTAAACTAGAGGATGACCCAATCCCCCACTCCTTCACTAAACTAGAGGAGGACCCAACCCTCCACACATTCACTAACCTAGAGGAGGACCCAACCCTTAATTCCTTCACTAATCTAGAGGTGGACCCAACCCTCCACTCCTTCTCTAATCTAAGGGAGGACCCAGGCCTTCACTAAACTAGGGGAGGACTGAACCCTTCACTAATCTAGAGGAGGACCCAATCCTCCTCTCCTTCACTAATCTAGGGGAAGACGCAACCCTTCACTAATCTAGAGGAGGTCCCAACCCTCCATTCCTTCACTAATCTAGAGGAGGACCGAACCCTCCACGCTTTCACCAATCTAGAGGAGGACCCAACCCTCCACCTCTTCACTAATCTAGAGGAGGACCCAACCCTCCAGTCCTTCACTAATCTAGAGGAGGACCCAACCCTCCAGTCCTTCACTAATCTAGAGGAGGACCCAACCCTCCAGTCCTTGACTAATCTAGAGGAGGACCCAACCCTCCAGTCCTTCACTAATCTAGAGGAGGACCCAAACCTTCACTTCTTCACTAATCTAGAGGAGGACCCAACCCTCCACTCCTTCACTAGCAGAGACACAGAGACAGAGTGACAGTGTAACAGAGACAGAGAGACAGAGAGACAGAGAGAGAGACTGAGAGACAGAGAGAGAGACAGAGAGAGAGAAAGAGACAGAGAGACAGAGAAAGAGAGAGAGAGAGAGAGAGAGAGAGAGAGAGAGAGACAGAGACAGAGAGAGAGAGAGAGACAGAGAGACAGAGAGACAGAGAGACAGAGAGACAGAGAGAGAGACAGAGAGACAGAGAAAGAGACAGAGAGAGAGACTGAGAGAGACAGAGAGAGAGAGAGAGACAGAGAGACAGAGAAAGAGACAGAGAGAGAGAGAGAGAGACAGAGAGAGAGACTGAGAGACAGAGAGAGAGACAGAGAGAGAGAGAGACAGAGAGACAGAGAAAGAGACAGAGAGAGAGAGAGAGAGAGACTGAGAGACAGAGAGAGAGAGACAGAGAGAGAGAGAGAGAGACAGAGAGAGAGACAGAGAGACAGAGAAAGAGACAGAGAGAGAGAGAGACAGAGAGACAGAGAAAG
Organism: Oncorhynchus mykiss; assembly: GCF_013265735.2. Lineage (NCBI taxonomy): Eukaryota > Metazoa > Chordata > Actinopteri > Salmoniformes > Salmonidae > Oncorhynchus > Oncorhynchus mykiss. Next base: position 37,940,235 of record NC_048588.1, read on the forward strand.
AGACAGAGAGAGAGAGAGACAGAGAGACAGAGAAAGAGACAGAGAGAGAGAGAGACAGAGAGACAGAGAAAGAGACAGAGAGACAGAGAGACAGAGAGACAGAGTAAGAGACAGAGAGACAGAGAGACAGAGAGACAGAGAAAGAGACAGAGAGACAGAGAGACAGAGAGACAGAGAAAGAGACAGAGAGAGAGAGAGAGACAGCAGTGAACATTCTCATACACATTAACTTAACTGCCACAATGATCACCTTGGTGGAAAAGGTGCAATGATAAAAGACAGTAGAATATCAATAGCTGTGTCCTCTACTACTGAAGTAGTCACAGGTTGGTTATATTCATGGCCTCACATTGCCACCTGGTGGTCAAGACAGGTACTGAATACTAATGATGTCGCTGGGAGATTCTGGTAAGACAATTGAAAAAGAGAATATTACTGTCCCCCAAGATGAAATCGGGGGAACGGCCTGTGGATCTGTCTCCATCCGTAAGTTTGTTTGTACGTTTACTAGACCCATGTGATATCTCAGACAGCACTGAGTTAATGTTGAGCGCACTTAAGAATCTTAGGGCTCCCGAGTGGCACTGTGGTTCAAATCCAGGCTGTATCACAACCGGCCGTGATTTGTAGTCCCCATAGGGGGGGGGGGGGGGGGGTGCACAATTGGCACAGCGTCGTCGGGGTTTGGTTGGTGTAGGCTGACATTGTAAATAAGAATTTGTTCTTAATTGACTTGCCTAGTTAAATAAAAAAATCTGGAATTTACCAATTGGCTCAAGGCTGCATCATTCGTGTTTACTGGCCTCGTCTTTATTTGATGATAACACAAGATGACCGTCTCGGTTTGACCACAGGTGTCCTGCGCACCAACAGACTGTGTTAGCCCACCGAGCTAAAGCCTAGGCACTTAGTAAGGAAGCTATCACGTCTAAGGTTAAAGGTCACTCGTCACACGACCAAGGTTGCACCAAGTCCCAACCACCTCATTGACACCACTTCTTAATGTGTCTGTTTTTCACATTTTCAACCACAGTCTCTAATTCCACAGCATCCTTCTTTGGTAACTCAACTTCTTTCCTTTAGTGGTTTTCACACGAGCTGGTTACCCCCCCCCCCATCCCCCCGTCGTTGTCCCTCCCCATCCCCCATCCCCGTCAACTTGCACTCACAGATAACCCCCCCCCCCCCCGTCCTCGTCCCTCCCCATCCCCCTTCCCCGTCAACCTACACTCACTGTTAACACCCTTTGTGTCATGTGGGAGCCCCAAAGTGTCCCTTTTCTCTCTCATCAATCTTTTTCCCAACTTCCTGGGCCAGTATCTTCAAGTAACACGTGTTGTTCTGTGATAGGCCAGGGCCAGGGTGCTGTGGTCGGCTAGCCCCTAAACCACAACGCCAGCATAACGTCACAACATCTCCAGCTTACGCCAGGTTGGATCAGTCATCATCCGGTCTCAGACACACAGACTCCCCGCTGAGTGTCAGGAACAGTTGGTCTACCTTCTCACTGCAGTGAAGCCTCATCACTGATAGCTGTGTTGTACATACATGTTGATAGCTGTGTTGTACATAGATGTCGATAGCTGTGTTGTACATACATGTCGATAGCTGTGTTGTAGATACATGTTGATAGCTGTGTTGTAGATACATGTTGATAGCTGTGTTGTAGATACATGTTGATAGCTGTGTTGTAGATACATGTTGATAGCTGTGTTGTAGATACATGTCGATTGCTGTGTTGTAGATACATGTTGATAGCTGTGTTGTAGATACATGTTGATAGCTGTGTTGTAGATACATGTTGATAGCTGTGTTGTAGATACATGTTGATAGCTGTGTTGTAGATACATGTTGATAGCTGTGTTGTAGATACATGTCGATTGCTGTGTTGTAGATACATGTTGAAAGCTCAAAGCCTTACATGGGCTTGCTCCTACCTATCTCTCTGATTTGGTCCTGCCGTACATACCTACACGTACGCTACGGTCACAAGACGCAGGCCTCCCAATTGTCCCTAGAATTTCTAAGTAAACAGCTGGAAGCAGGGCTTTCTCCTATAGAGCTCCATTTTTATGGAATGGTCTGCCTACCCATGTAAGAGACGCAGACTCGGTCTCAACCTTTAATTCTTTATTGAAGACTCATCTCTTCAGTGGGTCATATGATTGAGTGTAGTCTGGCCCAGGAGTGTGAAGGTGAACGGAAAGGCTCTGGTGCAACGAACCACCCTTGTTGTTTCTGCCTGGCCGGTTCCCCTCTTTCCACTGGGATTCTCTGCCTCTAACCCTATTACAGGGGCTGAGTCACTGGCTTACTAGGGCTCTTTCATACCGTCCCTAGGAGGGGTGCGTCACTTGAGTGGGTTGAGTCACTGATGTGATCTTCCTGTCTGGGTTGGCGCCCCCCCCCCCCCCCCCCTTGGGTTGTGCTGTGGCGGAGATCTTTGTGGGCTATACTCAGCCTTGTCTCAGGATGGTAAGTTGGTGGTTGAAGATATCCCTCTAGTGGTGTGGGGGCTGTGCTTTGGCAAAGTGGGTGGGGTTATATCCTGCCTGTTTGGCCCTGTCCGGGGGTATCATCGGATGGGGCCACAGTGTCTCCTGACCCCTCCTGTCTCAGCCTTCAGTATTTATGCTGCAGTAGTTTATGTGTCGGGGGGCTAGGGTCAGTCTGTTATATCTGGAGTACTTGTCTTATCTGGTGTCCTGTGTGAATTTAAGTATGCTCTCTCTAATTCTCTCTTCCTTTCTCTCTCTCGGAGGACCTGAGCCCTAGGACCATGCCTCTGGACTAACTGGCATGATGACTCCTTGCTGTCCCCAGTCCACCTGGCCGTGCTGCTGCTCCAGTTTCAACTGTTCTGCCTGTGGCTATGGAACCCTGACCTGTTCACCAGACGTGCTACCTGTCCCAGACCTGCTGTTTTCAACTCTCTAGAGACAGCAGGAGCGGTAGAGATACTCTGAATGATCGGCTATGAAAAGCCAACTGACATCTACTCCTGAGGTGCTGACTTGCTGCACCCTCGACAACTACTATGATTATTATTATTTGACCATGCTGGTAATTTATGAACATTTGAACATCTTGGCCATGTTCTGTTATAATCTCCACCCGGCACAGACAGAACAGGACTGGCCACCCCTCATAGCCTGGTTCCTCTCTAGGTTTCTTCCTAAGTTTTGGCCTTTCTAGGGAGTTTTTCCTAGCTACCGTGCTTCTACACCTGCATTGCTTGCTGTTTGGGGTTTTAGGCTGGGTTTCTGTACAGCACTTTGCGATATCAGCTGATGTACGAAGGGCTATATAAATACATTGTATTTGATTTGATAGCTGTGTTGTAGATACATGTTGATAGCTGTGTTGTAGATACATGTTGACCATGTTGATAGCTGTGTTGTACATACATGTTGATAGCTGTGTTGTAGATACATGTTGATAGCTGTGTTGTAGATACATGTTGACAGCTGTGTTGTAGATACATGTTGATAGCTGTGTTGTAGATACATGTTGATAGCTGTGTTGTAGATACATGTTGACAGCTGTGTTGTAGATACATGTTGATAGCTGTGTTGTACATACATGTTGATAGCTGTGTTGTAGATACATGTTGATAGCTGTGTTGTAGATACATGTTGATAGCTGTGTTGTACATACATGTTGATAGCTGTGTTGTAGATACATGTTGATAGCTGTGTTGTAGATACATGTTGATAGCTGTGTTGTAGATACATGTTGACCCTGTTGACCCTGATACATGTTGACCCTGTTGACCCTGATACATGTTGACCCCGTTGACCCCATTGACCCTGTTGACCCTGTTGACCCTGATACATGTTGACCCTGATACATGTTGACCCTGTTGACCCTGGTACATGTTGACCCCGTTGACCCTGATACATGTTGACCCTGTTGACCCTGATACATGTCGACCCTGTTGACCCTGATACATGTCGACCCTGTTGACCCTGATACATGTTGACCCCGTTGACCCTGTTGACCCTGATACATGTTGACCCTGTTGACCCTGATACATGTTGACCCTGTTGACCCTGATACATGTTGACCCTGATACATGTTGACCCTGATACATGTTGACCCTGTTGACCCTGATACATGTTGACCCTGTTGACCCTGATACCTGTCGACCCTGTTGACCCTGATACATGTTGACCCTGTTGACCCTGATACATGTTGACCCTGTTGACCCTGATACATGTTGACCCTGTTGACCCTGATACCTGTCGACCCTGTTGACCCTGATACATGTTGACCCTGTTGACCCTGATACATGTTGACCCTGTTGACCCTGATACATGTTGACCCTGTTACATGTTGACCCTGTTGACCCTGTTACATGTTGACCCTGTTGACCCTGTTGACCCTGATACATGTTGACCATGTTGACCCTGTTGACCATGATACATGTTGACCCTGTTGACCCTGATACATGTTGACCATGTTGACCCTGTTGACCCTGATACATGTTGACCCTGTTGACCCTGATACATGTTGACCCTGTTGACCCTGATACATGTTGACCCTGATACATGTTGACCCTGATACATGTTGACCCTGTTGACCCTGATACATGTTGACCCTGTTGACCCTGATACCTGTCGACCCTGTTGACCCTGATACATGTTGACCCTGTTGACCCTGATACATGTTGACCCTGTTGACCCTGATACATGTTGACCCTGTTGACCCTGATACCTGTCGACCCTGTTGACCCTGATACATGTTGACCCTGTTGACCCTGATACATGTTGACCCTGTTACATGTTGACCCTGTTGACCCTGTTACATGTTGACCCTGTTGACCCTGTTGACCCTGATACATGTTGACCATGTTGACCCTGTTGACCATGATACATGTTGACCCTGTTGACCCTGATACATGTTGACCATGTTGACCCTGTTGACCCTGATACATGTTGACCCTGTTGACCCTGATACATGTTGACCCTGTTGACCCTGATACATGTTGACCATGTTGACCATGTTGACCCTGATACATGTTGACCATGTTGACCCTGTTGACCCCGTTTTGCTTTTAAACGTTTTTTTAAAGATGATGAACTTGATTTTCCCGTGGGATCGTTGTTGTTGTTGTTGTTGTTGTTGTTGACGTCAACAGTTGCATTAGTCTTCCACAGTGGACCACAGAAAAGCACCACTAGACCAACACAGTGTACCATGCCAAGTAGAGGAAGGGGAGGAATCAACCAGCTGTTATGGTATTGGATGGCTTAGGCCTTCTCCAACCACCGCCCCAGACAGACTATGATATGATTGCTTGGTAGCCCCTGGTTTCTAATAATATAGCAGTGTATGAACATTAAACGATCATTAAGCAACTGTCTTCTCTACAAAATGGGGCGGCAGGGTAGCCTAGTGGTTAGAGCGTTGGACTAGTAACCGGAAGGTTGCGAGTTCAAACCCCCGAGCTGACAAGGTACAAATCTGTCGTTCTGCCCCTGAACAGGCAGTTAACCCACTGTTCCCAGGCCGTCATTGAAAATAAGAACTTAACTGACTTGCCTGGTTAAATAAAGGTAAAATAAAAAAAATAAAAAAAAATAAAAATATAAAAAAAGTAAAACTGAACAAAAATATAAATGCAAGTTCAAATAAGGAAATCAGTCGATTTAAATAAATTCATTAGACCCTAATCTATGGATTTGACATGACTGGGCAGGTGCGCAGCCATTGGTGGGCATGGGAGGGTATAGGCACACCCACTGGGGAGCCAGGCTCAGCCAATCAGAGTTTTCCCCCACAAAAGGGCTTTATTACAGACAGAAATACTCCTCAGTTTCATCAGCTGTCTGGTTGGCTGGTGTCAGACGATCCCGCAGGTGAAGAAGCCGGATGTGGAGGTCCTGGGTTGTCATGGTTACACGTGGTCTGTGGTTGTGAGGCCAGTTGGACGTACTGGCAAATTCTCCAAAACGACGTTGGAGGCGGCTTGTGGTAGAGATATGGACATTCAATTATCTGGCACCAGCTCTGGTGGACATTGCTGCC
>NC_048588.1:37951264-37996264 GCF_013265735.2 Oncorhynchus mykiss
TTCACAATTCCTGACATTTAATCCTAGTTAAAATTCTCTGTCCACAATAAGTTGGGTGAATTTTGGCCCATTCCTCCTGACAGAGCTGGTGTAACTGAGTCAGGTTTGTATGTCTTCTTGCTCCCACACGCTTTTTCAGTTCTGCCCACAAAATTTCTAAGGGATTGAAGTCAGGGCTTTGTGATGGCCACTCCAATACCTTCACTTTGTTGTCCTTAAGCCATTTTGCCACAATTTTAGAAGTATGCTTGGGGTCATTGTCCATTTGGAAGACCCATTTGCGACCAAGCTTTAACTCCCTGACTGATGTCTTGAGATGTTGCTTCGATTTATCCACATTATTTTCTTTCCTCATGTTGCCATCTATTTTGTGAAGTGCACCAGTCCCTCCTGCAGCAAAGCACCCCCAAAACATGATGCTGCCACCCCCCCAATCTGGGATTGATTTGCAATTTTCGCTCCAAAGTACGTTCATCTCTAGGAGACAGAACACGTCTCCTTCCTGAGCGGTATGACGGCTGCGTGGTCCCGTGGTGTTTATACTTGCGTACTATTGTTTGTACAGATGAACATGGTACCTTCAGGCGTTTGGAAATTGCTCCCAAGGATGAACCAGACTTGTGGAGGTCTACCATTTGTTTTCTGAGGTCTTGGCTGATTTCTTGTTTTGTTTTTTTGTCAAGTAAAGTGGCACTGAGTTTGAAGGTAGGCCTTGAAATACATCCACAGGTACACCTCCAATTGACTCAAATGGTGTCAATTAGCCTATCAGAAGCTTCTAAAGCCATGACATCATTTTCTGGAATTTCCCAAGCTGTTTAAAGACACAGTCAACTTAGCGTATGTAAACTTCTGACCCAGTGGAATTGCGATACAGTGAATTATAAGTGAAATAATCTGTCTGTAAACAATTGTTGGAAAAATGACTTGTGTCATGCACAAAGTAGATGTCCTAACCCACTTGCCAAAACTATAGTTTGTTGACAAAAAAAAATGTGTTTTGTTTTAATGACTCCAACCTAAGTGTATGTAAACTTCCCGACTTCAACTGTATGTGTTTCTGAACTAAGTATCCCTCTATAACCTCTGACCTCTGTCTGTTCTATAAAACATCCCATGTGTGTTCGTTCTGGTCTCCTCCAGGGTCCCTGAGGTTCAACTGAAGAGCATAGTGTGGCAGACGCTGCAGGCCGTCAACTTCTGCCACAAACACAACGTTAGTTTCAGCTAATTCTTACTTCTAATGTCTAGAAAGGTTTTCTTTTTAACTTTTGAGTTATTTTGTTTCGTAGCTTTAGTGACATCTATATTACTTTTCACTTCTGTAAAAGCGTGTGTGTGTGTGTGTGTGTGTGTGTGTGTGTGTGTGTGTGTGTGTGTGTGTGTGTGTGTGTGTGTTTCAGTGTATTCATCGGGATGTGAAGCCAGAGAACATCCTCCTCACCAAGACAGGAGTCATCAAACTCTGTGACTTTGGATTCGCCAGGATCCTCAGTAGGTCACACACGCACGCACGCACGCACGCACGCACGCACACACACACACACACACACACACACACACACACACACACACACACACCACGGCCCGTGAGTACGTTTGTGTGTGCTTAGCGTTCTATGTTTCTCTAATGACTAATTCAACAAGGAGCCTAAAGATATCAGCTGCTGTTCTGGTCTCCTCACTTCCACAGAAGGGAAGTATAGGGAGGAGAGAAGAGGAGAGGAGAAGAACCAGCCAGTCAACCTGTTAAACAGTCAGCCAATTGGCTAGCCAGTCAGCCGGCCAGTCAGCCTGTCAACCGGCTAGTCAGCCTGTTAGACAGGCAGTCAGTGAGTCAGAAACTTCATCCAGTTAGCCAATCAGCCAGTCAGCTAGCCAGTCAGCTAGCCAGTCAGCCAGTCAGCTAGCCAGTCAGCTAGCCAGTCAGCTAGCCAGTCAGCCAGTCAGTCAGCCGGTCAGTCAGTTAAGCAGTTAGCTAGCCAGTCATCCAGTTAGGCAGTTAGCCATTTAGGCAGTCAGCTAGCTAGTCAGCTAGCCAGTCAGCCAGTCAGCTAGCCAGTCAGCTAGCCAGTCAGCCAGTCAGCTAGCCAGTCAGCTAGCCAGTCAGCCAGTCAGCCAGTCAGCTAGCCAGTCAGCTAGCCAGTCAGCCAGTCAGCTAGCCAGTCAGCTAGCCAGTCAGCTAGCCAGTAAGCCAGTCAGCTAGCCAGTCAGCTAGCCAGTCAGCCAGTCAGCTAGCCAGTCAGCCAGTCAGCTAGCCAGTCAGCTAGCCAGTCAGCCAGTCAGCTAGCCAGTCAGCTAGCCAGTCAGCTAGCCAGTCAGCCAGTCAGCTAGCCAGTCAGCTAGCCAGTCAGCTAGTCAGCTAGCCAGTCAGCCAGCCAGTCAGCTAGCCAGTCAGCCAGTCAGCTAGCCAGTCAGCCAGTCAGCTAGCCAGTCAGTTAGCCAGTCAGCCAGTTAAGCAGTCCGCTAGCCAGTCAGCTAGCCAGTCAGCTAGCCAGTCAGCCAGTTAAGCAGTCAGCTAGCCAGTCAGCCAGTCAGCTAGCCAGTTAGACAGTCAGCTAGCCAGTCAGCCTGTCAGCTAGCCAATCAGCCAGTTAGGCAGTCAGCTAGCCAGTCAGTCAGCTAGTCATCCAGTCAGCTAGCCGGTCAGTCAGTCAGCCAGTCAGCCAATCAGCCAGTCATTCAGTCAGCTAGCAAGTCAGCTGGTCAGTCAGCCAGTCAGCTAGCCAGTCAGCCAATCAGCTAGCCAGTCAGCTGTTCAGTCAGTCAGCTAGCCAGTCAGTTAGCCAGTAAGCTAGCCAGTCAGCCGGTCAGTCAGTCAGCCAGTCAGCTAGCCAGTCAGCCGGTCAGTCAGTCAGCTAGCCAGTCAGTCAGCTATCCAGCCAGTTAGCCAATCAGTCAGCCAGTCAGTCAGCCAGCTAGCCAGTCAGTCGGTCTCTCTCTCTCTCTCTCTCTCTCTCTCTCTCTCTCTCTCTCTCTCTCTCTCTCGGATCCCCCTAGTACATTCAGTCAGCTAGCCAGTCAGCCGGTCAGTCAGTCAGCTAGCCAGTCAGCCAGCCAGTCAGCCAATCAGCTAGCCAGTCAGCTGTTCAGTCAGTCAGCTAGCCAGTCAGTCAGTCAGTCAGCTAGCCAGTCAGCCGGTCAGTCAGTCAGCTAGCCAGTCAGTCAGCTATCCAGCCACTTAGCCAATCAGTCAGCCAGTCACCCGGTGTCAGTGAGTCAGAAACTTCAGCCAGTCAGCTAACCAGTCTCTCTCTCTCTCTCTCTATCTCTCTCTCTCTCTCTCTCTCTCTCTCTCTCTCTCTCTCTCTCGGATCCCCCTAGTACTGCTGCTCGTTCTGTTCACCAGTTCATGACGTCACCGGCCTTCTAGGCTTCACTGAACTGGATTCATTATCATCAACCCCGTCTGTCAAATCAACCCGTGTGTTTTCCCTTTAAATTCCCTGTGTACCCTAGCCCTTCACTCCCATTAGCTCTGATTGATTCCGGAGCTGCCGGGAATTTTTTAGATGGCCACTGCATTAGGCATCCCTTTGGTTCCCCTAGAGTCACCCATTCTGGTTCGAGCCCTGGATAATCGTCCAATAGGGACAGAGCTCGTACATCACATTATTGTTCCTGTTTCTTTGCTGACCCAGGACAATCATTCATAACAGATCACCTTCTTCATTATAAACAGCCCCACGCACCCCATTGTTTTAGGTCTCCCCTGGTTGAGTTTGCATAACCCAGTTATTTCCTGGTCCGTGAGGAGACAGCTGGGTTGGTCGCAGGAGTGTCAGGGGAGGTGTCTCACAGTGTCTGTCAATACCACTACAGTGGAAAGTCCAGACTGTGCTCCTCCCTTCGCACCTGGGACTGTACCATCGACCTGTTGTCTGACACAGCCCTCCCGAGAGGACATGTCATACAAAATTATTAATTATTATATAATCCCAAACGTTACTAATAAACTTATCCAAACAAGTCAAACAACGTTTATAATCAAACCTTAGGTACCCTAATATGAAAATAAACTACACAATTTAAGACGAAGAAAAGTATGTTCATTACGGGAGATAAATAACAAAGAACACTCTTTCATCCACGCGCTTGGAAACACTACAGCCAAAATGGATGCCACTTAGAAAAACTACAACTTCTAGCTCATTTTTCCAAAACCCAGCATGAAACTCTTTCTAAAGACTGTTGACATCTAGTGGAAGCCCTAGGAACTGCAATCTGGGAGGATTTGGCCTTATAATAAAAGTGACAGCCATTGAAAACAGTGGTAGGCTGACATTTTTTTAGGGGGGGGGGGGGGGGGGTGGTTTGTCCTCGGGGTTTCGCCTGCCATGTCAGTTCTGTTTTACATATTAGTCATCGAGGGAGGTCTGGCGTATTCGGTCCGTGAGGTCCTGGATTCGAGGCATCGGGGAGGGGGGTGTCTCCAGCACTTCATTGACTGGGAGAGGTACGGCCCAGAAGAGCGGTGCTGGGTTGATGCGGTGGACATCTTGGACGCTTCGCTGACCAGGGATTTTCACCGTCGCCGCCCGGACCGACCAGCACCGTGACCTTGTGGTCGTTCCCGAGGCCGATGTCATCCCGCTTCGGTGGGGGTGGGGGTGGGGTGGGGGGGGGGGGGGGGGGGGTGTACTGTCACGGATCCCCCTGGTACTGCTGCTTGTTCCGGAGGTCGACGTCACCGGCTTCACTGAACTGGATTCATTATCATCAACCCCGGACTGTCTTGTCTGATTAGGCACATCTGGTTCCCATTTCCCCTGTTAAGTATGTTATATATGTGCCCTCTGTTCCCCATTTGTCCTTGTCGGGTGTTGTTCCCATGTCCGTTGGTGGTGTGAGTACCTATGCGTTGGTTGTTGTTCCCATGTCCGTTGGTTGTGTGAGTACCTATGTGTAGGTGGTGTGAGTACCTATGTGTTGGTTGTGTGAGTACCTATGCGTTGGTTGTTGTTCCCATGTCCGTTGGTTGTGTGAGTACCTATGTGTTGGTTGTGTGAGTACCTATGCGTTGGTGGTGTGAGTACCTATGTGTTGGTGGGGTTAGTACCTATGCGTTGGTTGTTGTTCCCATGTCCGTTGGTTGTGTGAGTACCTATGTGTTGGTTGTGTGAGTACCTATGCGTTGGTTGTTGTTCCCATGTCCGTTGGTTGTGTGAGTACCTATGTGTAGGTGGTGTGAGTACCTATGTGTTGGTTGTGTGAGTACCTATGCGTTGGTGGTGTGAGTACCTATGCGTTGGTTGTTGTTCCCATGTCCGTTGGTTGTGTGAGTACCTATGTGTAGGTGAGGTGGTGTGAGTACCTATGTGTAGGTGGTGTGAGTACCTATGTGTAGGTGGTGTGAGTACCTATGCGTTGGTGGTGTGAGTACCTATGTGTTGGTTGTGTGAGTACCTATGCGTTGGTGGTGTGAGTACCTATGCGTTCTTTCAGCTTCTGTGCTGCGCGTTTTGCGCGTTGTGTATTACGGGTCTCGTCCCGTGTCGTTCAATGAGCTTTACCCTCGTTCTTTTCTTTGGGTACATCCCAGTGTTTTTGTATACGTGTTTTTTAGGGGCCGTATTAAAAAACCCTATTATGTATTCCTGCGGCCGTCTCCTAATCCTTTATACCAGCGTGACACTCTCTGTGTGTAATGTACATGTTATTCAATGTCTCTCTGTCTCTCTCGCTCTCTCTTTCTCTCTCTCTCTCTGTGTGTAATGTACATGTTATTCAATGTCTCTCTCTCTCTCTTGCTCTCTCAGTGTAATTTACATGTTATTCAATGTCTCTCTCTCTCTCTCTCTCTCTCTCTGTGTAATGTACATGTTATTCAATGTCTCTCTCTCTCTCTTGCTCTCTCAGTGTAATTTACATGTTATTCAATGTCTCTCTCTCTCTCTCTCTCTCTCTCTCTGTGTAATGTACATGTTATTCAATGTCTCTCTCTCTCTCTCTCGCTGTGTAATGTACTGTACATGTTATTCGATGTCTCTCTCTGTGTTCAGCGGGGCCAGGTGATGACTATACAGACTATGTGGCTACTCGGTGGTACAGGGCTCCAGAGCTCCTGGTGGGTGATACTCAGTATGGAGCCCCGGTGGACCTCTGGGCGCTGGGCTGTGTATTCGCTGAGCTACTCCATGGAAACCCTCTCTGGCCTGGACGCTCTGACGTTGACCAGCTCTACCTCATCAGAAGCACTCTAGGTACACAGTGAGAAGGAGCCAATGTATTGTCAAGGTTAATTTTTACAAACGACAACTGTTTGTTGTTTTTGCTTTATGTTGTCTGCTACCTGTGATAACCTCCGTTCTGACCACATCAGGTGACCTGATCCCTCGTCACCAGCAGGTGTTCCGATCCAACGTGTTCTTCAGTGGAGTCAGCATCCCCGAGCCTGACACCACGGTACCTAACTATTTATATATTTTTATACTACTATTAAAATATTATTTATTTATATACAATACCAGTCAACATTTTGGACTCACCTATTCATTCAAGGGGTTTTCCTTTATTTTTTACTATTTTCTACATTGCAGAATAATCGCGAAGACATCAAAACTTTGAAATAACAAATATGGAATCATGTAGTAACCAAAAAAGTGTTAAACAACTCAAAAAAATATATGAGATTCTTCAAAGTAGTCACCCTTTGCCTTGATGACTGCTTTGCACACTCTTGGCATTACCTCAACCATCTCCACGAGGTAGTCAACTCAAATGCATTTCAATTAACAGGCCTTGATGACTGCTTTGCACACTCTTGGCATTACCTCAACCATCTCCACGAGGTAGTCAACTCAAATGCATTTCAATTAACAGGTGTGCATTGTGAAGGAAAAGCAGGCAACAAGTGCTCAGCATATGTTGGAACTCCTTCAAGACTGTTGGAAAAGCATTCCAGGTGAAGCTGGTTGAGAGAATGCCAAGAGTTTGGAAAGCTCTCATCAAGGCAACGGGTGGCTACTTTGAAGAATCTCAAATATATTTGGATTTTTGTAACACTTTTTTGGGGTTTCTACTTGATTCCATTTGTATAATTTCATAGTTTTGATGTCTTCACTATTATTCTATAGTGTAGAAAATAGTAAAAATAAAGAAAACCCTTGAATGAGTAGCTGTGTCCCAACTTTTGACTGGTACTAAACTAGCCAGACACTATGGTACCTTACTAGAGATACTATACTATACTGTACTATAAATACTATAACTAACTATATTACTATATAACCTGGCCTAGCCAGACACTATGGTACCTAACTATATATACTGTACTATACTATAAATACTATACTATAACTAACTATATTACTATATCCCTTGGCCTAGCCAGACACTATGGTACCTAACTATATATACACTATACTGTACTAAACTTTTCTATACTATAACTAACAATATTACTATATCCCCTGGCCTAGCCAGATACTACGGTAACTATACTATACTATACTATGCTATGCTATACTATGCTACACTATACTATACTATACTATGCTATACTATACTGTACTATGCTATACTATGCTATACTATACTGTACTATGCTACACTATACTATACTATACTATGCTATACTATACTGTACTATGCTATACTATGCTACACTATGCTATACTATACTATAACTAACTTTATTACTATATCCCCTGGCCTAGCCAGATACTACGGTAACTATACTATACTATACTATACTATACTATGCTATGCTATGCTATACTATGCTACACTATACTATACTATACTATGCTATACTATACTGTACTATGCTATACTATGCTACACTATACTATACTATGCTATACTATACTATACTGTACTATGCTATACTATGCTATACTATGCTATACTATACTATAACTAACTTTATTACTATATCCCCTGGCCTAGCCAGATACTACGGTAACTATACTATACTATACTATGCTATGCTATGCTATGCTATGCTATACTATACTATGCTATACTATACTGTACTATGCTATACTATGCTATACTATACTATACTATAACTAACTTTATTACTATATCCCCTGGCCCAGCCAGACACTATGGTACCTAACTATATATACTATGCTATACTATACTATAACTAACATTATTACTATATCCCCTGGCCTAGCCAGACACTATGGTACCAAACTAAATATACTGTACTATACTATAAATACTATACTATAACTAACTTTATTACTATATCCCCTGGCCTAGCCAGACACTATGGTACCTAACTATATATACTATGCTATACTATACTATAACTAACATTATTACTATATCCCCTGGCCTAGCCAGACACTATGGTACCTAACTATATATACTATGCTATACTATACTATAACTAACATTATTACTATATCCCCTGGCCTAGCCAGATACTATGGTACCTAACTATATATACTATGCTATACTATACTATAACTAACTTTATTACTATATCCCCTGGCCTAGCCAGACACTTCGGTACGGTTCCAATGTTATCTAATTTTATATCAAGTCTATTAATAACATCATATCACTTTCTGTTGATAACATCATATCACTGTTGACAGTATAGTATTTTGCTTGATTATACTCTGTTCTCTCTGTAGGAGCCCCTGGAGAAACGCTTCCATGGTGTGTCCTCTCACGCTCTCACTGTCATGAAGGTCTGTGCTTTATACCTACCGTTAGTAATATCTGGTGACTGACTGACTGACTGACTGACTGACTGTGTAGAGAAGAATGGCGCCGGAGGGAATGGCTACCGTTGTACTGGCTCCTAACGAACTGTGCTGTTTTTTTTCCCCCGCATTGTTTGTAACTTATAATGTTGTTGCTACCATCTCTCATAACCGAAAATAGATTCTGTATATCAGAACAGCGATTACTCACCTCAACTGGAAAAAATATTTTTTTCTTTAATGAGTCCGACGCAAAGGATATACGGCTTCTCCGAGACCAGGCCCAAATCCCCGTCATTCGCGTGTGGAAAAGATGGAAATACAGGGGGCGGAGATCGGGGTGCCTTGTGAGAATTTGTCTCTACCATCTGTTCTATTGGCCAACGTGCAATCACTGGAGAATAAACTGGATGATCTCCGCTCGAGACTATCCTACCAATGGACATTAAAAACTGTAATATCGTATGTTTTGCTGAATCTTGGCTGAATGACAACACAAAATAATGTACAATTGGCTGGGTTTTCCGTGCATCGGCAGGACAGAACAGCTACGTCTTTTAAGACGAGGGGTGGTAGTGTGTGTCTATTTGTCATGATGTCTAATATCAAAGAGGTCTCGAGGTATTGCTCGCCTGAGGTAGAGTACCTCATGATAAACTGCAGACCACACTATCTACCAAGAGAGTTTTCATCTATATTTTTTTCGGAGCTGTCTATTTACCACACAAACTGATTCTGGCACTAAGACTGCACTCAATTAACTGTGTCAGGCCACTCAATCAGCTGTATAAGGCCAGAAGCAAACAGGAAAACACTCATCCAGAAGTGGCGCTCCTGGTGGCCGGGGACGTTAATGCAGGCAAACTTAAATCCACTTGATCTAATTTCTTCCAACATGTCACGTGTCTAGACCACCTTAACTCCACACAGAGGTCGATACAAAGCTCTCTCTCACGCTACTTTTGGCAAATCTGACCATAATTCTATCTTCCTGATTCCTGCTTACACGCAACAACTAAAGCAGGAAGTACGAGTGACTTACTCAATATGGAAGTGGTAAGATGACGCGGATGCTACACTACAGGGCTGTTTTGCAAGCACAGACTTAACAAAAATTCCGGGAAGCACGGGGGTGATGACGTAATCTCAATCGCACTCCACACTACTCTTTCCCACTTGGAAAAAGGAACACCTATGTGAGAATGCTATTCATTTACTGCAGCTCAGTGTTCAATACCATAGTGCCCTCAAAGCTCATCACTAAGCTAAGGACCCTTGGACTAAATACCTCCCTTTGCAACTTGATCCTGGACTCCCCGATGGGCCGCCACCAGGTGGTAAGGGTAGGCACCAACACATCTGCCATGCTGATCTTCAACACTGGGGCCCCTCAGGGGTGCGTGCTCAGTTCCCTCCTGTACTCCCAAGCACGACTCCAACACCATCATTAATTTGCTGATGGCACAACAGTGTTAGGCCTGATCACCGACAATGATGAGACAGCCTATAGGGAGGAGGTCAGAGACTTGCAACTTCCATATTGAGTAAGTCACTCGTACTTCCTGCTTTAGTGGTGCCAAGACAACAACCTCTCCCTCAATGTGATCAAGACAAAGGAGCTGATCGTGGACTACAAGAAAAGGAGGGCCGAACATCGACGGGGCTGTAGTAGAATGTGTCTAGAGTTTCAAGTTCCCTGGTGTCCACATCACCAACAAACTATCATGCTCCAAATACACCAAGACAGTCGTGAAGAGGGCACGAGAACACCTATTCCCCCTCAGGAGACTGAAAAGATTTGGCATGGGTCCCCAGATCCTCAAAAAATTCTACAGCTCCACCACCGAGAGCATCCCGACCGGTTGCATCACCGCCTGGAAAGGCAACTGCTCTGCATTGTCAGAGGAAGCCCCCCCCCCCCCCCCCCCCCCCTGCTGCTACTCGCTGTTTATTATCTATGCGTTGTCACTTTACCCCTACCTACAGTACCAGTCGAAAGTTTGGAGACACCTACTCATTCAAGGGTTTTTCTTTATTTTCACTAGTTTCTACATTGTAGAATAATAGTGAAGACATCAAAACTATGAAATAACACATATGGAATTATGTAGTAACTCACATTTTATTAAACAAATCAAAATATATTTTATATTTGATTTTCTTTAAAGTAGCCACCTTTTGCCTTGATGACAGCTTTGCACACTCTTGGCATTATCTCAACCAGCTTCATGAGGTAGTCACCTGGAATGCATTTCTATTAATAGGTCTGCCTTGTTCATTTGTGGAATTTCTTTCCTTCTTAATGCATTTGAGCCAATCAGTTGTGAAAAGGGATGGGTGGTATACTGTTGATAGCTCTATTTGGTAAAAGACCAAGTCCATATTATTAACAGCTCAAAAGAAACGACAGTCCGTCATTACTTTACGACATGAGGGTCAGTCAATCTGGAAAATGTCAAGACATTTTTGTTTCTTCAAGTGCAGACGCAAAAACCATCAAGCGCTATGATGACTGTCTCTCATGAGGACCGCCACAGGAAAGGAAGACCCAGAGTTACCTCTGCTGCAGAGAATACGTTCATTAGAGTTACCAGCCTCAGAAATTACAGGCCAAATAACTGCTTTACAGAGTTCAAGTAACAGACACTTGGCCTGATGAGATTTTTGGTTCCAACCGCCGTATCTTTCTGAGACGCAAAGTAGGTGAACGGATGATCTCCGCATGTGTGGTTCCCACCGTGAAGCATGGAGGATGAGGTGAGATGGTGTGAGGGTGCTTTGCTGGTGACACTGTCAGTGATTTATTTTTAAATCAAGGCACACTTCACCAGAATGGCTACCACAGAATTCTGCAGCGATACGTCATCCCATCTGCTTTGTGCTTAGTGGGACTATGATTTGTTTTTCAAAAGGACAATGACCCAACACACCTCCAGGCTGGATAAGGGCTATTTGACCAAGAAGGAGAGTGATGGATTGCAACATCAGATGACCAGATCATCTGGCCTCCACAATCACCCGATCTCAACCCAATTGAGATGGTTTAGGTTGAGTTGGATGGCAGAGTGAAGGAAAAGCTGCCAATAAGTGCTCAGCATATGTGGGAACTCCGTTAAGACTGTTTGGTTGAGAGAATGCCAAGATTGTGTAAAACTGTCATCAATTCTATACATGTGCAAATTACCTGGACGAACCTGTACCCCCGCACGTTGACTCGGTACCGGTACGTATATAGCCTGTGTTACTTTATATATATATTTTTTCCGTTAGTTTATTTAGTAAATATTTTCTTAACTCTATTTCTTGAATTGCATTGTTGGTTAAGGGCTTGTAAGTAAGCATTTCACAATAAGGTTTATACCTGTTGTATGTGCCAAATGCATTTTTATTTGTTTTGATCTGACTGACTGATTGATTGACTGATGGATGAATGGTTGTGTTGATTAGTCATGCCTGGTGATGGACCCGTTGTTGCGTCTGTCCTGTGAGGAGCTGTTGGAGCTGCCATACTTTCTGGAAGAAGGCGGAGCCAGCTGGGGCCGCGAGGGGGATTGTCCCGGGAGACGCCATGACAACAAATTCTCCAGACGACGACAGGTCGGGGTAAGAGAAAGACAGGTCGGGATGAGAGAAAGACAGGCTGGAGTGAGAGACAGACAGAGTGAGGTGAGAGACGTACAGGCTGGGGTGAGAGACGGACAGGGTGGGGTGAGAGACGGACAGGCTGGGGTGAGAGACGGACAGGGTGGGGTGAGAGACGGACAGGCTGGAGTGAGAGACGTACAGGCTGGGGTGAGAGACTGACAGGCTGGAGTGAGAGACAGACAGGCTGGAGTGAGAGACGTACGGCCTCCACTAGACACCACTGGTTACGGCCTCCACTAGACACTACTGGTTATGGCCTCCACTAGACACCACCGGTAATGGCCTCCACTAGACACTACTGGTTACGGCCTCCACTAGACACCACTAGTTACGGCCTCCACTAGACACTACTGGTTATGGCCTCCACTAGACACCACTGGTTATGTCCTCCACTAAATACCACCGGTAATGGCCTGTTTATATAATTTTTCTTCGTATATATTTTTTATATTTTTAATTTTAAAATTCCATCTACGGACTGAACATACTCTCCTGCAACCCGCCTCACCCAATGTGGTATGGATCTGCTATTTATTACACTTTAGAACCTGAACCCCCATCAGCAGCTAGCCAGCTAACTAGCTACTAGCTAGTAGTCAGTTAGCCACTGCTAGCGGTCATCACTGTTAATTCGGACATCTGCCAGCCTCAGCCCGGTCAATTCCTGCCAGTCTGCACAGCGCGATATCAACCCAGAGCATATCATCTCCTGGCTAGCCGAAGAGATCCATCAGACAATTGCTGGGCTTCAATAGCTCTTTTTGTCAATTGGCCTGGACCCTTTGCTGCCGACACGGAGCCCTGCCGATCCATCATGACTGGTCTGCCGACGTAACTGTCCGAGGGGGTTTCAACAGGCTCTCCCATTGCGACGTCCCCCTGAGGACCATCTGCTAGCCTGCTGATAGCCCCGGCCTGCTAGCTGTCTGAATCGACGTGCCTCCAACTCGCCTAGCTACTCACTGGACCCTATGATCAGTCGGCTACACATGCCTCTCCCTAATGTCAATATGCCTTGTCTATTGCTGTTTTGGTTAGGGATTTCTTATTTCACTGTAGAGCCTCCAGCCCTGCTCAATATGCCTTAGCTGGCCCTTTTGTTCCACCCCCCTCACATGCGGTGGCCTCACCTGGCTTAAATGGTGCCTCTAGAGACAAAACCTCTCATCATCACTCAATGCCTAGGTTTACCGCCACTGTACTCACATCCTACCATACCCTTGTCTGTACAATATGCCTTGAATCTATTCTTCCGCACCCAGGAATCTGCTCCTTTTACTCTCTGTTCCGAACGCACTAGACGACCAGTTCTTATAGCCTTTAGCCGTGTCCTTATCCTACTCCTCCTCTGTTCCTCTGGTGATGTAGAGGTTAATCCAGGCCCTGCAGCCCCCTGCATCACTCCTATTCCCCAGGCACTCTCATTTGTTGACTTCTGTAACTGTAAAAGCCTTGGTTTCATGCATGTTAACATTAGAAGCCTCCTCCCTAAGTTTGTTTTATTCACTAATTTAGCACACTGTGCCAACCCGGATGTTCTAGCCGTGTCTGAATCCTGGCTTAGGAAGGCAACCAACAATTCTGAAATTTCCATCCCTAACTATAACATTTTCTGACAAGATAGAACTGCCAATGTTCGGAGTTAGCCATGCAGAGTTCTGTCATACTATCCAGGTCTGTGCCCAAACAATTTGAGCTTCTACTTTTAAAATTCCACCTTTCCAGAAACAAGTCTCTCACCTCTGCTGCTTGTTATAGACCCCCTTTAGCTCCCAGCGGTGCCCTGGACACCATTTGTGAATTGATCGCCCCCTATCTATCTTCAGAGTTCGTACTGTTAGGTGACCTAAACTGGGACATGCTTAACACCCCGGCCGTCCTACAATCTAAGCTAGATACCCTCAATCTCACACAAATTATCAAGGAACCTACCAGGTACAACCCTAAAATTCGAAACCACCAATCATCCTGACCAACTTGCCCTCTAAATACACCTCTGCTGTCTTCAACCAGTATCTCAGCAATCACTGCCTCATTGCCTGCGTGCGTAATGGGTCCATGGTCAAACGACCACCCCTCATCACTGTCAAACGCTCCCTAAAACACTTCTGTGAGCAGGCCTTTCTAATCGACCTGGCCCGGGTATCCTGGAAGGATATTGACCTCATCCCGTCAGTAGAGGATGACTGGTTGCTCTTCAAAAGTGCTTTCCTCTCCATCTTAAATAAGCATGCCCCTTTCAAAAAATGTAGAACTAAGAACAGATATAGCCCTTGGTTCACCCCAGACTTGACTGCCCTTGAACAGCACAAAAACATCCTGTGGCGTTCTGCATTAGCATCGAATAGCCCCCTTGATATGCAACTTTTCAGGGAAGTCAGGAACCAATATACTCAGCCAGTTAGAAAAGCAAAGGCTAGCTTTTTAAAACAGATATTTGCTTCCTATAGCACTAATTCCAAAAAGTTTTGGGACACTGTAAAGTCCATGGAGAATAAGAGCATCTCCTCCCAGCTGCCCACTGCACTGAGGATAGGAAACACTGTCACCACCGATAAATCTACGATAATCGAGAATTTAATCAGCACACCCTGCAGAAACTTGCCCAACCCCCCCTCGCTTCTCCTTCACATCACTCACAGCTGATGTTCTGAAAGAGTTGCAAAATCTCGATCCCAACAAATCAGCCTGGCTAGACCCTCTCTTTCTAAAATTATCCGCCAAAATTGTTGCAACCCCTATTACTAGCCTATTCAACCTCTCTGTCGTATTGTCAGAGATCCCCAAAGATCGGAAAGCTGCCGCGGTCATCCCACTCTTCAAAGGGGGAGACACTCTAGACCCAAACTGTTATAGACCTAAATCCACCTTGCTCTGCCTTTCTAAAATCTTCGACAGCCAAGTTAACAAACAGATCACCGACCATTTCGAATTCCACCGTACCTTCTCCACTATGTAATCTGGTTTCCGAGCTGGTCATGGATGCACCTCAGCCACGCTCAAGGTCCTAAATGATATCATAACTGCCATCGATAAAAGACAGTACTGTACAGCCATCTTCATCGACCTGGCCAAGACTTTCAACTCTGTCAGTCACCGCATTCTTATCGGCGGACTCAACAGCCCTGGTTTCTCAAATGACTGCCTGGTTCACCAACTACTTCTCAGAGTTCAGTGTGTCAAATCGGAGGGCCTGCTGTCCGGAGCTCAGGCAGTCTCTGTGGGGGTGCCACAGGGTTCAGTTCTCGGACGGACTCTTTTCTCAGTATATATCAATGATGTCGCTCTTGCTGCTGGTGATTCTCTGATCCACCTCTATGCAGACAACACCGTTCTGTATAAACCTGGCCCTTCTTTGGACACTGTGCTAACAAACCTCCAAACGAGCTTCATACAACACTCCTTCCGTGGCCTCCAACTGCTTTTCAATGCTAGTACAACTAAGTACATGCTCTTCAACCGATCGTTGCCCGCACCCTCCCGCCCGACTATCATCACTACTCTGGATGGTTCTGACCTAGAATATGTGGAAAACTACAAATACCTAGGTGTCTGGTTAGACTGTAAACTCACCTTCCAGACTCACATTAAGCATCTCCAATCTAAAATTAAGTCTAGAATCGGCTTCCTATTTCACAACAAAGCCTCCTTCACTTATGCTGCCAAACATACCTTCATAAAACTGAATCGGCGATGTCATTTACAAAATAGCCCGCAACACTCTACTCAGCAAACTGGATGTAGTCTATCACAGTCCTATCCGTTTTGTCACCAAAGCCCCATATATTACCCACCACTGCAACCTGTATGCTGTCGATGGCTGGCCCTCACTACATATACGTCGCCAAACCCACTGTCCCCAGGTCATCTATAAGTCTTTGCTAGGTAAAGCCCTGCTAGGTAAAGCCCCGCTCCAGCAGGTATATCTCACTGGTCACACCCAAAGCCAATTCCTCCTTTGGCCGCCTTTCCTTCCAGTTCTCTGCTGCCAATGACTGGAACTAATTGCTAAAATCTTTGAAGCTGGAGTCTTATATCTCCCTCTCTAACTTTAAGCATCAGCTGTCAGAGCTGCTTACTGATCACTGTACCTGTACACAGCCCATCTGTAAATAGCCCATCCAGCTACCCCCATGTTATTACTTACCCTCTTGCTCTTTTGCACCCCAGTATCTCTACTTGCACATCATCATCTGCACATCTATTACTCCAGTATTAATTCTAAATTGTAATTATTTTGCCTCTTTATTGCTAGTTTGTTGATGTGTAACTCTGTGTTTTTTGTCAAACTGCTTCGCTTTATCTTGGCCAGGTCGCAGTTGTAAAGGAGAACTTGTTCTCAACTGGCCTCCCTGGTTAAACAAAGTTGAGATAAAAAAATGAAATACAAAAATTGTCCTCCACTAGACACCACTGGAAACAGATGATTGTTGAGTTGTGACTGTTGGTGAAAAAGCAGAAAGACCCAGCCAAGCAAATCGCAATAATTTAAAAATATAATCGCGGAAAAACTTTCGTGGAAAGCTATTGCTGTATAGAGATGACAATGAAAAGACTCCAATGTGTCTTGGTTAGTTATCAAAACGTTTGCCTTTCTCATTGGCACCAGCGGAGAACATCGGCCGTATCCCCCGGTGTGTGTGTGCATATTCACTGTCATTATCCCCATTATCTCAGTGCCACTTTTGTTTGTTTTTTGGATAACAATAACTTCCTGCTCCAGGTTAGATGAACGCCCTGTTCTATTTGTCTCCCCTTTTCGTAGGCCGATTTTATATGGATCAGGATGATGTCATTTTTATTGATCTGTTTGTGATCAGTGTTAGCAGAGTACCCTGTCATTTCAAATGTAGTAGAATTGCACGAAATGTGTTTATAAAAGGCCAACATTTTCCTGTTTGAAGAAAGGAGAAGAAACATATCTGAGATAGCCCATAGCCCTCAAACTCAACGCTGGACCTTGAAACCAGTTCCACTGCATTTTATTTATTTATTTATTTATTTATTTATTTTCCCCCTTATAATCAGGGACTGATTTAGACCTGGGACTCCAGGTGGGTGCAATTATCTATCAGATAATAAAAAATGTAAAATCAGTTCAAGGACATACTGTACACCTGGTGTATTAGAAAACAATCATTGGTACCATGATTGTCTTCAAAACATTATTTTTATTTTCACGAGGGTTGAGCACGAAGATTGACATTTCTCCATTCACTTCCTGTTGTCTGCTAACAATGTTTTCTCTTTGCCTCGTGTATTTTTGTTGTTGTATAGCAGGACATTTTAAAGGTTTAAAGGTGCAAAAAAACACATCTCTCTTCCACATTAAAAACATCTGTAGAATTTCAGGAAGTTAGCTTGAAAACTGCACTCAAATAAAAATAGCTGAGGCCTTTAAAATGTTCCTTCCCAGGGGCCCAAGACTTGGTTCGTACAGCCGTGCACTGCCAACGTCATAGTAAAACTCCTCGTGTGCTATTTTTCTGATTATGAGGGTGTCCCTGACAAATGTGCTATCACAAAAAGGGGTCCCCAACGCCAAAACGTTTGAGAAGCCCTGATCTTGCAAACTGAACCCCAAAACGTTTGAGAAGCCCTGATCTTGCAAACTGAACCCCAAAACGTTTGAGAACCCCTGATCTTAAAAACTGAACCCCAAAACTGTATTTGTCAGTCAATGCAAAACATGTTAACTGTGGTAACGCAAGAATGTTCTCTGCCTCGTCATCTCTCAAACCCCAGTACCTACTAACGTTGTCTGTCTGTCTGTCTGTCTGTCTGTCTGTCTGTCTGTCTGTCTGTCTGTCTGTCTGTCTGTCTGTCTGTCTGTCTGTCTGTCTGTCCTTCTGTCTGTCCTTCCAGCCGCAGTACCTTCCTCAGCTCCCCAGCAACAACATCTCTCCTGCTCCAGAGACCAAGAAACAGAACAAACACAGATACACAGACCATCACCTGCCCAACATCTAGAGAGAGGAGAATCAGCTGTCCCACATCTGACAGAGAGACGGAGAATCACCTGTCCAACATCTAGATAGGAGGTCACCTGTCCAACATCTGACAGAGAGAGGAGAATCACCTGTCCAACATCTAGATAGGAGGTCACCTGTCCAACATCTGACAGAGAGAGGAGAATCACCTGTCCAACATCTGACAGAGAGAGGAGAATCACCTGTCCAACATCTAGAGAGGAGAATCACCTGTCCAACATCTAGAGAGGAGAATCACCTGTCCAACATCTAGAGAGGAGAATCACCTGTCCAACATCTAGAGAGGAGAAGCACCTGTCCAACATCTAGAGAGGAGAATCACCTGTCCAACATCTAGAGAGGAGAAGCATCTGTCCAACATCTAGAGAGGAGAATCACCTGTCCAACATCTAGAGAGGAGGATCACCTGCCCAACATAAAGAGAGGATAATCACCTGTCCAACATCTAGAGAGGAGAATCACCTGTCCAACATCTGACAGAGAGACGGAGAATCACCTGTCCAACATCTGACAGAGAGAGGAGAATCATCTGTCCAACATCTAGAGAGGAGAATCACCTATCCAACATCTAGAGAGGAGAATCACCTGTCCAACATCTAGAGAGGAGAATCACCTGTCCAACATCTAGAGAGGAGAATCACCTGTCCAACATCTAGAGAGGAGAAGCACCTGTCCAACATCTAGAGAGGAGAATCACCTGTCCAACATCTAGAGAGGAGAATCATCTGTCCAACATCTAGAGAGGAGAAGCACCTGTCCAACATCTAGAGAGGAGGATCACCTGTCCAACATAAAGAGAGGAGAATCACCTGTCCAACATCTAGAGAGGAGAATCACCTGTCCAAAATCTAGAGAGTACAATCACCTGTCCATCATCTAGAGAGAGGAGGATCACCTGTCCAACATCTAGAGAGAGGAGGATCACCTGTCCAACATCTAGAGAGAGGAGGATCACCTGTCCATCATCTAGAGAGAGGAGGATCACCTGTCCAACATCTAGAGAGGAGAATCACCTGTCCAACATCTAGAGAGGACCATCACCTGTCCATCATCTAGAGGAGAAATACCTGTCCAACATCTAGAGAGTACAATCACCTGTCCATCATCTAGAGAGAGGAGGATCACCTGTCCAACATCTAGAGAGTTCCATCACCTGTCCATCATCTAGAGAGAGGAGGATCACCTGTCCAACATATGACAGAGAGAGAAGGAGAGAGACAGAGGGAAAGAGTGAGAGGAGTGAGAGAGTGAAGGAGAGAGAATCACCTTCCCAACATCTGAGAGCTAGAGAGAGAGAGGGAAGGAGAGAGAGAGAGGTGCGGAGGTGAGAGAGATGGACCATGAGGACTATGAGAGACACTGTTACAGTGAGATGTGAATATGTTTGTATGTGAGTGTAAATGCATTAGCTGTAAGAAAAAACACTAGCTCTTGGCTAGCACCAACCTTAGCCCAGGGCTAGCACCAACCTTAGCCCAGGGCTAGCACCAACCTTAGCCCAGGGCTAGCACCAACCTTAGCCCTGGGCTAAGGAAGATTTTAGCCTGAGGCTAAGCAAGTGTTCACACTTGTACATTCTAAAGTGGGCTAGCACCAAACTTAGTCCACGGCTAGCACCAAACTTAGTCCACGGCTAGCTGGCCCTACTCCGGAGCAGGGTTAGCACAGACTTTTCGGGGTTAGCCCCAGAAACACAGTGCCAAAATAGCAAATGTGAAACAGGGTCACGAACAATACCTAGAATACTTACTGTTCAATCACAAAAGTGGCACTTTCACTTAATCAGCACATGCTGGTGACGCTCGTGAAGCCTCTAATGTGTTCTGCATGTTATTTTAAGAAGTAAAATTCATACTACTTCATCCTTCCGTCTGAGGACAAAAACCCTACTGTATGCAGGCTGGCTAACTTCTTCTCACTTAGCCAACTAAAGCTACACATTCTACAGCTAGAAGGGCGGCAAACACTCCCTTTCCCCCTGTTTTCGTAGCCGTTCTATTGACGTTTTAATTGTATATACTGTATCCATGAAAATAACGTTGCGTGATTTCGAATTCGGTCAAAAAAGTTGATGTCTCATAAGTTCACAGCATTCTCTGTACAGGGGAGGGGTGGAATTTCAAAAGTGAAAGATTGTTTTCCAATGTTGGACAGGCAGACAACCAAAGTTTATAAAAAACGATCACTATTGGAAATCAAATGCTAGGCTAGAAGCAAGAGGAAATAATGTGTTAATCAATGTCTTATTGCTTATAATGGGTGCCGGTTTAGCATGGGGCCAATCTAGCATGGGGTCAGTCTAGCAGGGCTAGCACCAACTTCAGCCATGGGCTAGCACCAACCTTAGTCCTGGGATAGCACCTGGGTCTAGCATGGGGCCGGTCTAGCATGGCGCCAGTCTAGCATGGGGCCAGTCTAGCATGGGGCCAGTCTACCCCAAGGCCAGTCTAGCATGGGGCCGGTCCAGCATGGGGCCGGTCTAGCATGGGGCCAGTCTAGCATGGGGCCAGTCTACCCCAAGGTCAGTCTAGCATGGGGCCAGTCTAGTATGGGCCCAGTCTACCCCAAAGCCAGTCTAGCATGGGGCCGGTCTAGCATGGGGCCAGTCTAGCATGGGGCTAGTCTAGCATGGGGCCAGTCTAGCATGGGGCTAGTCTAGCATGGGCCAGTCTAGCATGGGGCTAGTCTAGCATGGGGCTGGTCTAGCATGGGGCCAGTCTAGCATGGGGCCGGTCTAGCTTTGGGCCAATCTACCCCAAGGTCAGTCTAGCATGGGGCCAGTCTACCCCGAGGCCAGTCTAGCATGGGGCCAGTTTAGCATGGGGCCAGTTTAGCATTGGGCCGGTCTAGCATGGGGCCGGTCTAGCATGGGGCCAGTGTACCATTGTGCCAGTCTAGCATGGGGCCAGTCTAGCATGGGGTCAGTATACCATGGGGCTAGTCTATCCCGGGGCTAGTCTATCCCGGGGCCAGTCTATCCCAGGGCCAGTCTATCCCAGGGCCAGTCTACCCCAAGGTCAGTCTAGCATGGGGCCAGTCTAATATGGGACCAGTCTAGCATGGGGCCAGTCTAGCATGAGGCAAGTCTAGCCCAGGGCTAGTGTAGCCCGAGGTCAGTCTAGCCCGGGGTTAGTCTAGCATGGGGCCAGTCCAGCATTGGGCCAGTCCAGCATGGGGCCAGTCTGTCCCGGGGCCAGTCTACCCCAAGGCCAGTCTAGCATGGACCAGTCTAGCATTTGGCCAGTCTAGCATGAGGCAAGTCTAGGGTACCAGTGGGTCATTCTATAAACTAGGGTACCAGTGGGTCTTTCTTTAAACTAGGATACCAGTGGGTCTTTCTATAAACTAGGGTCCCAGTGGGTCTCTATAAACTAGGGTCCCAGTGTGTCTTTCTATAAACTAGGGTCCCAGTGGGTCTTTCTATAAACTAGGGCACCAGTGGGTCATTCTATAAACTAGGGCACCAACGAGCATTTCTTGTAGTGAACTGTTTGGAGCGGTTACTAAGTCATTAATAATGATTTGCCATTTATTTTCACGTGAATACATTACGATGTTAAAGGGGGAACATAGACACATTCAATATAATTCATGAGTTGAATCAAAACCTGTGTTTAAAGTCTTTCATGGATTTGACAAATATCGTGTGACACAAACCCCTATTACATTGATGATACTGCTGTTTGTTGTTATATCACGTACAAAGCATTTTAACAATTGAATTACACATTGACCTTGATCCTGGGAAATTCTTGGATATTGCTTGTCAGACTCGTTTTTAGTGTGGAGATCTGGGAAGTGGACTGTGACCTCATAACATTTAGTATCTTCTTATGTTACGGTGTGAAAACAGTTTTCATGGGCACACATATCCAAAACAATGTACTGTATGTGATTACAAAATCCAATGCTTTTTAACAGAAAGAGTAACTTGAACTTGATTAATAAAATGAAATCGATGTAAATAAAGTAGTTCTTCAATAATTATCCATAATAGTTATTTGATGCGTGTTTGATGTCTAGCTGTTTAGTTAAAAGGGGACATTATCAAGCAACATCAGCTGATTCAGAGAAGGATTTTCTATATGAAGAGCTTGTAACTGCCAAAGTGCGATAACTAATGCTGATCTGGAGGATTGACAGAACATTTTGGTGTCTATGTTCACTATTGCAGTCAAGATAATTATCCTACTTCATGGACAACATTAAATCAAGATTCCTGAGGTAAGGTTGCTAAGGTAAGGTTGCTGAGGTAATATTGCTGAGGTAAGATTGATTACTGAGGTAAGATTGATTACTGAGGTAAGATTGCTGAGGTAGGATTCCTGAGGTAAGATTGCTGAGGTAAAGTTCCTGAGGTAAGATTCCTGAGGTAAGATTGCTGAGGTAAAGTTCCTGAGGTAAGATTGCTGAGGTAAGATTGCTGAGGTAAGATTGCTGAGGTAAGATTCCCGAGGTAAGATTCCTGAGGTAAGATTCCTGAGGTAAGATTCCTGAGGTAAGATTCCTGAGGTAAGATTCCTGAGGTAAGATTGCTGAGGTAAGATTCCTGAGGTAAGATTCCTGCGGGTAAAGTTCCTGAGGTAAGATTGCTGAGGTAAAGTTCCTGAGGTAAAGTTCCTGAGGTAAGATTCCTGAGGTAAGATTGCTGAGGTAAGATTGCTGAGGTAAGATTGCTGAGGTAAGATTCCTGAGGTAAGATTCCTGAGGTAAGATTGCTGAGGTAAGATTCCTGAGGTAAGATTGCTGAGGTAAGATTGCTGAGGTAAAGTTCCTGAGGTAAGATTCCCGAGGTAAGATTCCAGAGGTAAGATTCCTAAGGTAAGATTGCTGAGGTAAGATTCCCGAGGTAAGATTCCCGAGGTAAGATTCCTGAGGTAAGATTCCTGAGGTATGATTGCTGAGGTAAGATTCCTGAGGTAAAGTTCCTGAGGTAAGATTCCTGAGGTAAAGTTCCTGAGGTAAGATTGCTGAGGTAAGGTTCCCGAGGTAAGATTCCCGAGGTAAGATTGCTGAAGTAAGATTCCCGAGGTAAGATTGCTGAAGTAAGATTGCTGAGGTAAGATTGTTTTGATCACCTGGGGTATGTTTTGATCACCTGTTTTCCGTGTAAAAACGGAGCAACGTGAAAACTGTCTTTTTTGTTTGTTTATTTTTTTCACACGAAACCAAAAAAAATCTACTTGATATTTCGGCATTCAAATGTGGGTGGGGTTAAATGTGGAAATACCTAGTCAAGTGCCCATTCAACACTTCCTGTCCTGTCGAAGTAGTCCTTCCTGTCCTTTCAAAGTAGGAGGTCCCCCTTCTAACTCCATTCTATTCATCTATTATCAATTAATTGATTTCCAAGGTAAGATTTTTCCATTCCTGCATAAGATTTAGCGTGTATTGTGTGGCGCAGCGGTCTAAGGCACTGCATCGCATTGCTAGAGGTGTCACTACAGACCCTGGTTGGATCCCTGGCTGTGTCACAACCGGCTGTAATCAGGAGTTCCATAAGGGAGGCGCACAATTGGCCCAGCGTCGTCCGGGTTAGAGGAGGGTTTGGCCGGGGTAGGCCGTCATTGTAAATAAGAATTTGTCCTTAGCTGACTTGCCTAGTGTCACAAATATTACCGAAGGTGGCTCCCCTTCTTGTTCGGGTGGCGGTCGTCGTCGCCGGTCTACTAGCTGCCACCGATCCTTTGTTCCGTGTTCGTTTGGTTTTGTCTAATTGGTTTCACCTGTTCATTGTTTAGTTGTTAGGGTGGGGTTATTTAAGTTAGTTTAGCACGCTTCTGTTTGTGCGGGCTTGTTCTTCTGTATTTGTGAGAGGTGTTAGTGTTTTGTTGGGTTTTCTCACTGTCCTGGTATTTTACCTAAGGGTACTTATTGTAGTAATAGTTACGCCTGTGTTGGGTAATACTATTTTGTTCCTTTGATTTTGGACATTAAAGCGTGTTTTTCCCGCATCCTTTGCTCTCTGCGCCTGACTCCACACCCATTCACTCATTGAGCGTTACACCTAGTTTAATAAAAGGATACAGTAAATAAAAATAAATGAACTGCTATAAATGGTGAGCTGACCGATGCATCTTAGCTACCTAGTTAACCGTTGGTCGTCTTATTGAGTGATGCTATCCAGCCAAACCAACAGTATTTATCGCTAGACTAGAGATACAGTATGCCCTAGCTATGGTTAGTCAGCGGTTGCACATCTAACTAGCTGGAATGAAGCAACGGTGTGAATAATAGACTAAATATAGTCATTCACTGTTTACAGCATGTCTCCAGCTACCCAGACCTGTCTGATCAGCCTGATAGGGTGCAGTAGGTATGTCCAGTTTACACCTGTGAAAATATGTGTGTGTGTGTATAGCAATGGAATGAAGGGTTTTGGGGTCCTGTATAGAAACAACCCTGAAATCCAACCCCTAGACACTTGTGGAGATCTGAGACAATTAGACAGGTGTATAGCAATACCAACAACCTTCCACCAAACCTTTCAGAGGGTAAGGTGGAGCTCTCACCATGTCACCATCCACAAGAGTCTAGACTCTGGACAGTAGGGGCTAGGGGTTGTTTCTGGACAGTAGGGGCTGGGGGTTGTTTCTGGACAGTAGGGGCTGGGGGTTGTTTCTGGACAGTAGGGTCTGGGGGTTGTTTCTGGACAGTAGGGGCTGGGGGTTGTTTCTGGACAGTAGGGGCTAAGGGTTGTTTCTGGACAGTAAGGTGCCAGGGGTCCACTCCTACCTCTACCCCTACCTCCACCCCTACCTCTACCCCTACCTCCACCCCTACCTCTACCCCTACCTCTACCTCCACCCCTACCTCTACCCCTACCTCCACCCCTACCTCTACCTCTCTACCCCTACCTCTACCCCTACCTCCACCCCTACCTCTACCTCTCTACCCCTACCTTCACCCCTACCTCCACGCCTACCTCTACCCCTACCTCCACCCCTACCTCCACCCCTACCTCTACCTCTACCTCCACGCCTACCTCTACCCCTACCTCCACCCCTACCTCCACCCCTACCTCTACCTCTACCTCCACCCCTACCTCCACGCCTACCTCTACCCCTACCTCCACGCCTACCTCTACCCCTACCTCTACCCCTACCTCTACCCCTACCTCCACCCCTACCTCTACCCCTACCTCCACCCCTACCTCTACCTCTACCTCCACCCCTACCTCTACCCCTACCTCTACCCCTACCTCCACCCCTACCTCTACCCCTACCTCTACCCCTACCTCTACCCCTACCTCCACCCCTACCTCCACCCCTACCTCTACCCATACCTCCACCCCTACCTCTACCTCTCTACCCCCCTACCTCTACCCCTACCTCCACCCCTACCTCTACCCCTACCTCTACCCCTACCTCTACCCCTACCTCCACCCCTACCTCCACCCCTACCTCCACCCCTACCTCTACCTCTCTACCCCTACCTCTACCCCTACATCCACCCCTACCTCCACCCCTACCTCTACCCCTACCTCTACCCCTACCTCTACCCCTACCTCTACCCCTACCTCCACCCCTACCTCCACCCCTACCTCTACCCCTACCTCCACCCCTACCTCTACCTCTCTACCCCTACCTCTACCCCTACCTCCACCCCTACCTCTACCTCTCTACCCCTACCTCTACCCCTACCCCTACCTCTACCCCTACCTCTACCTCTACCTCCACCCCTACCTCTACCCCTACCTCCACCCCTACCTCTACCCCTACCTCCACCCCTACCTCTACCCCTACCTCTACCTCTACCTCCACCCCTACCTCTACCCCTACCTCCACCCCTACCTCTACCTCTCTACCCCTACCTCTACCCCTACCTCCACCCCTACCTCTACCTCTCTACCCCTACCTTCACCCCTACCTCCACGCCTACCTCTACCCCTACCTCCACCCCTACCTCCACCCCTACCTCTACCTCTACCTCCACGCCTACCTCTACCCCTACCTCCACCCCTACCTCCACCCCTACCTCTACCTCTACCTCCACCCCTACCTCCACGCCTACCTCTACCCCTACCTCCACGCCTACCTCTACCCCTACCTCTACCCCTACCTCTACCCCTACCTCTACCCCTACCTCCACCCCTACCTCTACCCCTACCTCCACCCCTACCTCTACCTCTACCTCCAACCCTACCTCTACCCCTACCTCTACCCCTACCTCCACCCCTACCTCTACCCCTACCTCTACCCCTACCTCTACCCCTACCTCCACCCCTACCTCCACCCCTACCTCTACCCCTACCTCCACCCCTACCTCTACCTCTCTACCCCTACCTCTACCCCTACCTCCACCCCTACCTCTACCCCTACCTCTACCCCTACCTCTACCCCTACCTCCACCCCTACCTCCACCCCTACCTCCACCCCTACCTCTACCTCTCTACCCCTACCTCTACCCCTACCTCCACCCCTACCTCCACCCCTACCTCTACCCCTACCTCTACCCCTACCTCCATCCCTACCTCCACCCCTACCTCTACCCCTACCTCCACCCCTACCTCTACCTCTCTACCCCTACCTCTACCCCTACCTCCACCCCTACCTCTACCCCTACCTCTACCCCTACCTCTACCCCTACCTCCACCCCTACCTCCACCCCTACCTCCACCCCTACCTCTACCTCTCTACCCCTACCTCTACCCCTACCTCCACCCCTACCTCCACCCCTACCTCTACCCCTACCTCTACCCCTACCTCCATCCCTACCTCCACCCCTACCTCTACCCCTACCTCCACCCCTACCTCTACCTCTCTACCCCTACCTCCACCCCTACCTCCACCCCTACCTCTACCTCTACCTCCACCCCTACCTCCACGCCTACCTCTACCCCTACCTCCACGCCTACCTCTACCCCTACCTCCACCCCTACCTCCACCCCTACCTCTACCTCCACGCCTACCTCTACCCCTACCTCCACGCCTACCTCTACCCCTACCTCTACCCCTACCTCTACCCCTACCTCCACTCCTACCTCTACCCCTACCTCCACCCCTACCTCTACCCCTACCTCTACCCCTACCTCTACCCCTACCTCCACCCCTACCTCCACCCCTACCTCCACCCCTACCTCCACCCCTACCTCTACCTCTCTACCCCTACCTCTACCCCTACCTCCACCCCTACCTCTACCTCTCTACCCCTACCTCTACCCCTACCCCTACCTCCACGCCTACCTCTACCCCTACCTCCACCCCTACCTCCACCCCTACCTCTACCTCTCTACCCCTACCTCTACCCCTACCTCCACCCCTACCTCTCTACCCCTACCTTCACCCCTACCTCCACGCCTACCTCTACCCCTACCTCCACCCCTACCTCCACCCCTACCTCTACCTCTACCTCCACGCCTACCTCTACCCCTACCTCCACCCCTACCTCCACCCCTACCTCTACCTCTACCTCCACGCCTACCTCTACCCCTACCTCCACCCCTACCTCCACCCCTACCTCTACCTCCACGCCTACCTCTACCCCTACCTCCACGCCTACCTCTACCCCTACCTCTACCCCTACCTCTACCCCTACCTCCACTCCTACCTCTACCCCTACCTCCACCCCTACCTCTACCCCTACCTCTACCCCTACCTCTACCCCTACCTCCACCCCTACCTCTACCCCTACCTCCACCCCTACCTCTACCTCTCTACCCCTACCTCTACCCCTACCTCCACCCCTACCTCTACCTCTCTACCCCTACCTCTACCCCTACCCCTACCTCCACGCCTACCTCTACCCCTACCTCCACCCCTACCTCTACCCCTACCTCTACCTCTCTACCGACAGCGGCTACAATATTATTTAGTAGAAAGTGTGATTGCGGTTTATTGGGGGTGGGCTCAGGGAGAGTGTGGCAGAGTCAGGGTTCAGACCTGAGCCAACTCCCCCTGTTTATCGTGAGGAGCCAAGGAGGAGACCAGAACCAGAGCCGGTGTTGGAGGTGAGCGAAGCAGAGACTGTGAAGGAGTTAATGGGGAAATTGGAGGAGAGAGTTATGAGGGAGTTGCTGTGTTGGTGCTTTAGGTACGGAATTCGCCCGACGGAGCGTGTCGGGAATTTGATGGCACCTGGGTCAGCGCTCCATACTCGTCCTGAGGTGCGTGTTAGTCGGCTGGTGAAGATTGTGCCAGCCTCACGCACTAGGCCTCCTGTGCACCTCCCTAACCTTGCACGTCCTGTGCCAGCCCTGCTCTCAAGATCTCCAGTACGCCTTCACGGTCCGATCCATCCTGTGCCACCTCCACACACCAGCCCTCCGGTGGCAGCCCCCCGCACCAGGCTTCCTGTGCGTGTTCTCGGCCCAGTACCACCAGTGCCAGCACCACGCATCAGGCCTATAGTGCGCTTCGTCTGTCCAGTGCTGCCAGAGCCTTCCTCCTCTCCAGCGCTGCCTGAGTCTCCCGCCTATCTAGCGCTGCCAGAGCCTTCCTCCTCTACAGCGCTGCCGGAGTCTCCCGCCTGTTCAGCGCAGTTGGAGCCTTCCTCCTCTCCAGCGCTGCCGGAGTCTCCCGCCTGTTTAGCGCTGCCAGAGCCTTCCGTCTCTACAGCGCTGCCGGAGTCTCCAGTCTGCATAGAGCTGCCAGTCAGCAAGGAGCTGCCAGTCTGCAAGGAGCTGCCAGTCTGCAAGGAGCCGCCAGAGTTGCCAGTCTGCAGGATGCCGCCAGAGCTGCCAGTCTGCAAGGAGCCGCCAGAGCTGCCAGTCTGCAAGGAGCCGCCAGAGCTGCCAGTCAGCATGGAGCAGCCAGGGCCGCCAGTCAGCATGGAGCAGCCAGAGTCGCCAGTCAGCATGGAGCAGCCAGGGCCGCCAGTCAGCATGGAGCAGCCAGAGTCGCCAGTCAGCATGGAGCAGCCAGAGTCGCCAGTCAGCATGGAGCAGCCAGAGCTGCCAGTCAGCATGGAGCAGCCAGAGCTGCCAGTCAGCATGGAGCAGCCAGAGCTGCCAGTCAGCCAGGATCTTCCAGATCCGCCAGTCAGCCAGGATCCGCCAGTCAGCCGGGATCTGCCAGAATTGCCAGTCAGCCAGGATCTGCCAGAACTGCCAGCCAGCCGGGATCTGCCAGAGACAACTACCTGCCTGGACTTCCTCTAAGTGCTGAGCTTCCTCTCAGTGCTGAGCTTCCCCTCAGTCCCGAGCTACCTCTCAGTCCCGAGCTTCCCCTCAGTCCCGAGCTACCCCTCAGTCCCGAGCTACCTCTCAGTCCCGAGTTACCCCTCAGTCCCGAGCTACGTCAGTCCCGAGCTGCCCCTCAGTCCAGTGGGGCCCTTGGTGAGGACTACTAGGCCAAGGTCGGAGGCGAGGGTCGCCTATCTAGGGACGCTAAGGAGGTGGACTAAGACAATTATGGAGTGGGGTCCACGTCCAGCGCCAGAGCCGCCACCGCGGACAGATGCCCACCCACACCCTCCCCTATAGGTTTAGGTTGTGCGTTCGGAGTCCGCACCTTGGAGGTGGGGGGGGGGTACTGTCACGTTCTGACAATCGTTTGTGTGTATTTTCCTTGTTTTAGTGTTGGTCAGGACGTGAGCTGGGTGGGCATTCTATGTTGTGTGTTTTCACATGTCATTATTTTTGTAGTTTATTCATGTATAGTTTTTCCTTTATTAAACAAACATGAATCATCACAACACTGCATTTTGGTCCGACTCTCCTTCACCTAAAGAAAACCGTTACAGCAGGCTAGGTATGATATAATGTAACCTAATTCAGAGCAGGCTAGGTATGATATAATGTAACCTAATTCAGAGCAGGCTAGGTATGATATAATGTAACCTAATTCAGAGCAGGCTAGGTATGATATAATGTAACCTAATTCAGAGCAGGCTAGGTATGATATAATGTAACCTAATTCAGGAGCGAATGATGACGCACCGAGCGCTGGCACCATGTTCACTCTCCCATTTGGTGGAAAGCAATTCTACCAGATTTCTGTTGTCTGGGTCAGCGTGTGGTTGGTGTTTGGGTTGGCGTGTGGTTGGTGTCTGGGTCAGTGTGTGTGGGTGGTGTCTGTCTGATTTCTGACCTGTTGCCATAAGAAAGAGGCAACCAGTGAAGCTCAACACCATTGTAAATACAACCCATGTTAATTTATTTTCCCTTTTATACTTTAACTAAACTCAGCAAAAAAAATAAACGTCCCTTTCTCAGGACCCCGTCTTTCAAAGGTAATTCGTAAAAATCCAAATAACTTCACAGATCTTCATTGTAAAGGGTTTAAACACTGTTTCCCTCGCTTGTTCAATGAACCATAAACAATTAATGAACATGCACCTGTGGACCGGTCGTTAAGACACTAACAGCTTAGGTAATTAGGGTCACAGTTATGAAAACTTAGGACACTAAAGAGGCCTTTCTACTGACTCTGAAATGTGTAACAACACCTGCACAGTATCGGTACATCCTAACATCACACCTGTGGGACAGGTACAGGATGGCAACAACAACTGCCCGAGTTACATCAGGAACGCACAATCCCTCCATCAGTGCTCAGACTGTCCACAATAGGCTGAGAGACTGAGGGCCTGTTGTAAGGCAGGTCCTCACCAGACATCACCGGCAACAAACCCACCGTCGCTGGACCAGACAGGACTGGCAAAAAGTGCTCTTCACTGACCAGTCACGGTTTTGTCTCACCAGGGGTGATGGTCGGATTCGCGTTTATCGCTGAGGCTTGTGCTCGATTTGGAGGTGGAGGGTCTGTCATGGTCTGGGGCGGTGTGTCACAGCATCATCGGACTGACCTTGTTGTCATTGCCTTTCTTTAACTAGGCAAGTCAGTTAAGAACAAATTCTTATTTTCAATGACAGCCTTGTTCAGGGACAGAACGACAGATTTGTACCTCGCCAGCTCGGGGATTTGAACTTGCAACCTTTCAGTTATTAGCCCAACGCTCTAACCACTAGGCTACCCTGCCGCCCCAGCTGATTGCGTGGTTCCCATGAGGTACCCTTTCCGCAGGCTCATCCTGACACAACTCTCCAGCATGACAATGCCACCAGCCATACTGCTCGTTCTGTGCGTGATTTCCTGCAAAACAGGACTGTCAGTGTTCTGCCTGACGTCTGGTACCTGTTGGATCGGAGGGTGAGGGCTAGGGCCATTCCCCCCAAACAATGTCCGGGAACTTGCAGGTGCCTTGGTGGAAGAGCGGGGTAACATCTCACAGCAAGAACTGGCAAATCTGGTGCAGTCCATGAGGACTGCACTACAGATGCACTGTAGTACTTAATGCAGCTGGTGGCCACACCAGATACTGACTGTTACTTTTGATTTGGACCCCCCCCCCCCCCCTCTCAGTTGACAGTGACAGGACATTTTTTTGTTTGTTAGTTTATTTGCACATCGCTACAACACTGTATATACACATAGTATCACTTTCACTCTTTATTTATTTCACTTGCTTTGGCAGTATAAACATGCTCCTCAGAGAGAGAGAGAGAGAGACCGACTGACTGGCTAGCTGACTGGCTGACTGACTGACTGGCCAGCCGGGTGACTAGGTAGGTAGTGATGTAGTCTAATCCTGTCAGTGCATCTAAGGGACAGCATCTGTTTGGGAATCAAGGCTTTCAGTCTCACACAGTGTTACATTGTGATTCAGATACACTGTGTCCTGTATGCTGCTATTCTACAATCTCCTGTCACATGTCAGATACACTGTGTCCTGTATGCTGCTATTCTACAATCCCCTGTCACATGTCAGACACACTGTGTCCTGTATGCTGCTATTCTACAATCCCCTGTCACATGTCAGACACACTGTGTCCTGTATGCTGCTATTCTATCATCCCCTGACACCTGTCAGACACACTGTGTCCTGTATGTTCCACTCTCTCTCTTTCTCTCTTTTTGTTGAGCACCTCTTAAATGCAGATTATTTGAGGAAGGAGAGGAGTGAGGATGGAGGAGTGAGGATGACGATGGGGGGATGAGGAGGAGGAGATGGAGGAGTGAGGATGGGGTTGAGGAGGAGATGGAGGAGTGGGGATGAGGATGGGGGGATGAGGAGGAAAGAGGATGAGGATGGGGGGGGTGAGGAGAAGATGGAGGAGTGAGGGTGGGGGGATGAGGAGGAGAGAAGATCAGGATGAGATGTAGGAGTGAGGATGGGGGGATGAGGAGGAGAGGATGAGAATGGGGGGATAGGGAGGAGAGAAGATGAGGATGAGATGGAGGAGTGAGGATGGGGGAAGGAGAGAGGATGGGGGAGGGGGGCGGAGGGAGGAGGAGGGGGGAGGAGGGGGAAGGAGGAGGGAGGATGAGGGGAAGGAGGAAGGATGAGGGGGGAGGAGGAGGGAGGAGTGAGGATGGGGGAAGGAGGGAGGGGGAAGGGGGGAGGATGAGGGGGAAGGAGGAGGGAGGATGAGGGGAAGGAGGGAGGATGAGGGGGAGGAGGAGTGAGGATGGGGGAAGGAGGGAGGAGGGAGGATGAGGGGGGAGGAGGGAGGATGTTGGAGGAGGGAGGATGAGGGGGAGGAGGGAGGAAGAGGCGGAGGAGGGGGGAAGAGGAGGGAGGATGAGGGGGAAGGAGGAGGGAGGGGTAGGAGGAGGGAGGAAGAGGGGGAGGAGGGGGGAGGAGGGGGAGGCAGGTCAGTGTAAAAGGAGAGATGGTTCAGAGTGGAGTTGGATAATATCTGAGGAGAACAGAGAGACAGATGTACAGTTTATTATTATTAGTAGTAGTGGTAGTAGTTCGATGTACAGTATATTACTATTAGTATTAGTAGTTTTACAGTACTGCAGACTCACTAATGTATCACAACTCTAACTTCTGATATTGAATTTTAAAAAGTACAAGATGGAAAGATTGTCCTGATGTGGAGAAAACGATGACAGAAGGTCTTCACTCTGGATACAGTCCAGCCCAAACACACCCAGGGTTAGGGCCGTTAACAGACCAAACACACCCAGGGTTAGGGGCGTTACCAGACCAAACACACCCAGGGTTAGGGCCGTTAACAGACCAAACACACCCAGGGTTAGGGCCGTTAACAGATCAAACACACCCAGGGTTAGGGCCGTTAACAGATCAAACACACCCAGGGTTAGGGGCGTTAACAGACCAAACACACCCAGGGTTAGGGGCGTTAACAGACCGACAAGACCCAGGGTTAGGGGCGTTTTCCAGACCAAACACACCCAGGGTTAGGGGCATTACCAGACCAAACACACCCAGGGTTAGGGCGTTACCAAACCAAACAACCCCAGGGTTAGGGGCGTTACCAGACCAAACACCCCCAGGGTTAGGGGCGTTACCAGACCAAACACACCCAGGGTTAGGGCGTTACCAAACCAAACACACCCAGGGTTAGGGGCGTTAACAGACCGACAAGACCCAGGGTTAGGGGCGTTACCAAACCAAACACCCCCAGGGTTAGGGGCGTTACCAGACCAAACACCCCCAGGGTTAGGGGCGTTACCAGACCAAACACACCCAGGGTTAGGGGCGTTACCAAACCAAACACACCCAGGGTTAGGGCGTTACCAAACCAAACACACCCAGGGTTAGGGGCGTTACCAAACCAAACACACCCAGGGGTTAGGGGAGTTAACAGACCAAACACACCCAGGGTTAGGGGCGTTACCAAACCAAAAACCCCCAGGGTTAGGGGCGTTACCAGACCAAACACCCCCAGGGTTAGGGGCGTTACCAGACCAAACACCCCAAGGGTTAGGGGCGTTACCAGACCAAACACACCCAGGGTTAGGGGCGTTACCAAACCAAACACACCCAGGGTTAGGGGCGTTAACAGACCAAACACACCCAGGGTTAGGGGCGTTATCAGACCAAACACACCCAGGGTTAGGGGGGTTACCAGACCAAACACACCCAGGGTTAGGGGCGTTACCAGACCAAACACCCTCAGGGTTAGGGGCGTTAACAGACCAAACAACCCCAGGGTTAGGACCGTTACCAGACCGACAAGACCCAGGGTTAGGGGCGTTACCAGACCAAACACGCCCAGGGTTAGGGGCGTTACCAGACCGACAAGACCCAGGGTTAGGGGCGTTACCAAACCAAACACCCCCAGGGTTAGGGGCGTTACCAGACCAAACACACCCAGGGTTAGGGGCGTTACCAGACCAAAAACACCCAGGGTTAGGGGCGTTACCAGACCGATATCACACAGGGTTAGGGGCGTTACCGAACCGATATCACCGAGGGTTAGGGACGTTACCAGACCCGATATCACCCATGGTTAGGGGCGTTACCAGACCAAACACACCCAGGGTTAGGGCGTTACCAAACCAAACACACCCAGGGTTAGGGGCGTTACCAAACCAAACACACCCAGGGGTTAGGGGCGTTACCAAACCAAACACACCCAGGGGTTAGGGGCGTTAACAGACCAAACACACCCAGGGTTAGGGGCGTTACCAAACCAAAAACCCCCAGGGTTAGGGGCGTTACCAGACCAAACACCCCCAGGGTTAGGGGCGTTACCAGACCAAACACCCCCAGGGTTAGGGGCGTTACCAAACCAAACACACCCAGGGTTAGGGGCGTTACCAAACCAAACACACCCAGGGTTAGGGGCGTTAACAGACCAAACACACCCAGGGTTAGGGGCGTTAACAGACCAAACACACCCAGGGTTAGGGGCGTTACCAGACCAAACACACCCAGGGTTAGGGGCGTTACCAAACCAAACACACCCAGGGTTAGGGGCGTTAACAGACCAAACACACCCAGGGTTAGGGGCGTTAACAGACCAAACACACCCAGGGTTAGGGGGGTTACCAGACCAAACACACCCAGGGTTAGGGGCGTTACCAGACCAAACACCCCCAGGGTTAGGGGCGTTACCATACCAAACACCCTCAGGGTCAGGGGCGTTACCAGACCAAACAACCCCAGGGTTAGGACCGTTACCAGACCGACAAGACCCAGGGTTAGGGGCGTTACCAGACCAAACACACCCAGGGTTAGGGGCGTTACCAGACCGACATCACCCAGGGTTAGGGGCGTTACCAGACCGATATCACCCAGGGTTAGGGGCGTTACCAGACCGATATCACCCAGGGTTAGGGGCGTTACCAGACCAAACACCTCCAGGGTTAGGGGCGTTACCAGACCAAACACCCCCAGGGTTAGGGGCGTTACCAGACCAAACACCCCCAGGGTTAGGGGCGTTACCAGACCAAACACCCCCAGGGT
Source organism: Oncorhynchus mykiss (assembly GCF_013265735.2). Lineage (NCBI taxonomy): Eukaryota > Metazoa > Chordata > Actinopteri > Salmoniformes > Salmonidae > Oncorhynchus > Oncorhynchus mykiss. Next base: position 37,986,729 of record NC_048588.1, read on the forward strand.
TAGGGGCGTTACCAGACCAAACACACCCTGGGTTAGGGGCGTTACCAGACCAAACAACACTTAACAGAGAGCAATTCTAGAAGGAAAAAGAGGTGGCCAGTGTGGGACAGCCCTGGTTAAGGGTTAGGGTTCAAGTTAGGATCATTAAGACTGTAGGCTTCATTAACTAACACGTAGGAAGTACATGTGATCAAACAATTCAATAATGGTACAGGTCAACACTTAAAAACAACTATAGACAGGACCTTGCTAAGGCTGTTCTAGATCCTATACAGTAAACAACAGTAATTCAAACATATCATATATTATCAACAGTTAACAGCTGTATTTCTTTAAGCTCTTTAAAAAGCAAACCCTCCGCAATCAAAGGCATCAAAGTCGGAGTCTCCTCCCTCGAAGTCGAAGCTGTTGAATTGTGGGGGGTTGTCTACGTCCTGACTACAATGGAAGGACCCGCCCGACCCCCCTCCCATCTCTGAGAAGCTCCCCGCCCCTCCACCGTGGCCCAGCGGGCCCAGATCCTGCAGGCCGGAGGCTCTGGAGGTCAGAGGGGAGGAGGGAGAGCAGGACTGGAGGTAGCCCAGAGCGGAGGAGGCTGCTGCCCCTCCCATCAGCAGACACACCGCCCTCACCGCCCGCGCGTCGCTGCTGTTACCGTGGCGAAGACAGTCTGACGTGCGGTGGGGCGGAGCTACTGACGCCACACTACGCACGGACCGCACTGACTGTCTGTGTCCACCTCCTAGACACACACACACGCACACGCACACACACACACACACAAAGAAAACAAATAAACACAAGATACAGTACAGTATACCAATGTGTGACTGACCCAGGCTGTTGTCTCTCTGTTAATGTCCTGACTGTTGTCTCTCTGTTAATGTCATGACTGTTGTCTCTCTGTTAATGTCCTGACTGTTGTCTCTCTGTTAATGTCCTGACTGTCGTCTCTCTGTTAATGTCCTGACTGTTGTCTCTCTGTTAATGTCCTGACTGTTGTCTCTCTGTTAATGTCCTGACTGACCCAGACTGTTGTCTCTCTGTTGATGTCCTGACTTGCCCAGGCTGTTGTCTCTGAAGGACCCGGCCCGGGAGGCTGAGGGCGTGGTGGTGGGGGTGACGGTCGGGGTGCCACTCGGGGTGGCGGTGGGGGTCGAGGTGCTCACTGTCGCCCGTGGCGAGGCAGTGTCCCTGTCGGTGGGAGTGTCAGGTTGGGGGTCTCTGTCTGTGATGTGGGCGGTGAGGCTCGGGGTCAGACTCTGCTGTCTCTGCAGGACGAGCGTTGACATCACACCCTGGAGGAAACAGGAAGTCAACTACCGTCAGATAACTAACCCTGGACAGAATATAAATAACAACTGTTTTTTAAGGGTACTTATAAGGACTACATTACCCATACATACTGCATTCATAAGCCGTACGTTAGCATTTTCAATCATTCTAAATTCTACTGTTAACTCATGGGGGTAGTTATACGAGATAGCAACAGTGAGGTACTTACCTCTCTCACTTTCCTGATCAACTTCAGCCAGAGACTGTGGAAGACACACAAACTGTCTGTTAAGGTAATGTTTACAGATCAGACCTTTAGTCTAGACTGAAACCCGGATAAGATAATAACAGAAAACTTTTGTTAGATTAGACACTACAGCAGCCAAAATCATCTGGACATACAGTGCCTTGCAAAGGTATTCACCCCCTTGGCGTTTTTCCTATTTTGTTGCTTTACAACCTGTAATTTAAATTGATTTTTATTTGGATTTCATGTAATGGACATACACAAAATAGTTCAAATTGGTGAAGTGATATGAAGAACAAAAAAACGTATTTTCAAAAAATTTAAAAATAATAAAAAATTGACAAGTGGTGTGTGTATGTATTCACCCCCTTTGTTATGAAGCCCCTAAATAAGATCTGGTGCATCCCATTACCTTCTGAAGTCACATAATTAGTTAAATAAAGTCCACCTGTGTGCAATCTAATTGTCACATGATCTGTCACATGATATCAGTATATATACACCTGTTCTGAAAGGCCCCAGAGCCTACCACACCACTAAGCAATGGCCACTACCAAGCAAGCGGCACAATGAAGACACAGAGCACCATTATATCCATTATTAAAAATGGGAAAGAATATGGCACCACAACAAACCTGCCAAGAGAGGGCCACCAACCAAACATCATGGACAGGGCAAGGAGGGCATTAATCAGAGAGGCAACAAAGAGACCAAAGATAACCCTGAAGGAGCTGCAAAGCTCCACAGCGGTGATTGGAGTATCTGTCCATAGGACCACTTTAAGCCGTGCACTCCACAGAGCTGGGCTTTATGGAAGAGGGGCCAGAAAGAAATAAACAAAGACGTTTGGTGTTCGCCAAAAGGCACGTGGGAGAATCCCCAAACATATGGAAGAAGGTACTCTGGTCAGATGAGACTAAAATTTAGCTTTTTGGCCATCAAGGAAAACACTATGTCTGGCGCAAACCCAACACCTCTCATCACCCCGAGAATATCATCCCCATGTTTTTCATGGGCAGGGACTGGGAAACTGGTCAGAATAGAAGGAATGATGAATGGCGCTAAATACTGGGAAATTCTTGAGGGAAACCTGTTTCAGTCTTCCAGAGATTTGAGACTGGGACGGAGGTTCACCTTCCAGCAGGACAATGACCCTAAGCATACTACTAAAGCAACACTCAAGTAATTTAAGAGGAAACATTGAAATGTCTTGGAATGGCCTTGTCAAAGCCCAGACCTCAAACCAATTGAGAATCTGTGGTATGACTTAAAGATTGCTGTGTCTTGAAGAATCTGCAAAAAAATCCCTGTGGCTAGATGTGCCAAACTTATAGAGAAATACCCCAAGAGATTTGCAGCTGTAATTGCTGCAAAATGTGGCTCTACAAATTATTGACTGGGGGTGAATACTTTCGCAAGCCACTGTAAATCTGATAACATGTGAAGTACTGGAGTAGTTGAGTAAAGGGGATCGAACCCACAAACCAACCCTTGATCCCTACAACCCATTCAGTTCAATCTCCACTCAGCATCCATCCTCACTGTGTTCCAGGAAGCTAGCTACTGTAGGCACTTTCTGTAGATCTGACTACTATCTACATGGGGTGTCAGAAGGGATGGAAATTAAGCTTGTACCTTTTCAGACTGGGCTAGTTGAAAATGTGCCAAATTAGCCCGAGATGTAGGTGCATTTTGTCAATTTTGTCTTTTCCATCAATCACAGATTTTAGAACGTCTTTTTAGGAATTGCGGTCTACTACCCCGCTGGCCAATGCCCAAAATCCTGAAATTCCATGCCTGGTTGTAAAACTGATCTGCAGGGCTGTCAGTGAGTAGTAACAGGAATTAGCTACTACAACTACTACAGAACAATAACAATAACAACTACTACTACTACTACTACTACTACTACTACACTACTATGACTACTATGACTACTACTACTACAGAACAATAACAACAGCAACTACTACTACTACTACTACAACTACATAACTACTACTGACTACTACTACTACAGAACAATAACAACAGCAACAACTACTACTACTACTACAACTACATAACTACTACTGACTACTACTACTACTACAGAACAATAACAATAACAACTACTACTACTACTACTACACTACTATGACTACTATGACTACTACTACTACAGTACAACAACAACTACTACTACACTGCTACGACAACTACCTCTACTACATTACTACTACTAGCCTATGTGCCTATGTACACTGATGACTCCACATTATACACATCAGCTACCACAGCAAGTGAAATCACGGCAACACTTAACAAAGAGCTGGGGTCAGTTCTAGCATGGGTGGCAAGTAATAACCTTGTCCTAAATAAATCAAAAACTAAACGCAAAGTATTTTTGAAATCATTCGCTAAAACACTAAACCTCATCTAAATCTTGTAAAGAATAATGTGGCAACTGAGTAAATTGAGGAGACTAAACTTGTCACGGCTGTTGTAAGGAGGAGACCAAGGCGCAGCGTGGTATGCGTGAATTCTTCTTTATTACAAGAACGAACACTGAACAAACAAACAAAATAACAAAAGGAACCGTGAAGCTAATATGAATAGTGCAGACAGGCAACTAAACATAGAACAAGAACACACAAACACCAAAAGGAAAATGGCTACCAATCAGAGACAACGATACACAGCTGCCTCTGATTGGGAACCATATCAGGCCACCATAGACATGCAAATACCTAGACCTACAAAAACCCTAGACTTACAACAAAAAAACTAGACAATGCAAAACTAACGTACCCACGCAAGTCACACCCTGACCTAACCAAAATATAAAGGAAACAGAGATATCTCAGGTCAGGGCGTGACAGTTAATGGACAGTTAAGCGATGGATCATCGCTGGAGGCCCCGGACTGGGCTCTAACTACCATCAGGTCCAAATGACCTGGTACTCAGGGTTCTAACGGCCATCGGGCCCTAATGGCCTGGTACTCAGGGCTCTAACGACCATCAGGTCCTAATTGCCTGGTACTCAGGGCTCTAACGACCATCAGGTCCTAATTGCCTGGTACTCAGGGCTCTATTGTCCTTCTAACCACTCTGACATCCATACAAACTCTATCGAAAATCGCATCATCAAAACAGTATTGTGCTTTTTAAAACTCACCTCACTGTGAATAATCAATTTGAAGAAAGAAAGTTCAACAACAGGTTGAAACTGAGTGGAAAACCTGGTCGTTGTTTGGATGAAAGCGCTTTCTAAGGGGATGATTCATTCAAAAACATGCATAATCATATTAGAGCTCATGCATATTCATAGGCCTATATAGGAGCCAAGCTCCCCCCCCAAAAAAACTGAATTAAAACAACGATTGTCTAAATTAAACAAATTCTGAGTTTTTCTACAATTTGTATTTGATTTTGATTAGCCTAGTAATAGGGATTTAAAAAAAATATATTTTTTATAACTTATTGGCCGACACATTACCTTCAGCTACAGAATATCTCACCACTGTGTGTTTCCATCTCCTCCTCTCTCCTTCATTCCTTTCTCCAGAGCACAGAGAGACTTTAAGGAAATATGTTTAGTTGTAAAAACGTGCTACTATGGATGTTCCTGAACAGATTTCATTTGCTTTCCCTAAATGAAGCACTGGGCAGCTGCAGGAACAGGGTTGGAGAGCCCATGGCATACAAAGTTTGGGCAGAATAACACCTGTTGTGGCAGCGAAATAACCCGAGTAGCCTGTCAGACGTGAGGGAAACATTAACGGACGGGAAAGTGGCCTCCAGTCACTATTTCAGTGCATTATTGAAGACATGTATTTTTCTTCTTGACCCTGTTCCATTTCATAACAAGTCTACAGTCTATAGTCAGATAACATACAGTATCTAGTCTGATAACATACAGTATCTAGTCTGATAAATGAACAAGCCTACAGTCTATAGCCAGATAACATACAGTATCTAGTCTGATAAATGAACAAGCCTACAGTCTATAGTCAGATAACATACAGTATCTAGTCAGATAAATGAACAAGCCTACAGTCTATAGCCAGATAACATACAGTATCTAGTCAGATAAATGAACAAGCCTACAGTCTATAGCCAGATAACATACAGTATCTAGTCTGATAAATGAACAAGTCTACAGTCTATAGTCAGATAACATACAGTATCTAGTCAGATAAATGAACAAGCCTACAGTCTATAGCATAGCCAGATAACATACAGTATCTAGTCAGATAACATACAGTATCTAGTCTGATAAATGAACAAGTCTACAGTCTATAGTCAGATAACATACAGTATCTAGTCAGATAAATGAACAAGCCTACAGTCTATAGCCAGATAACATACAGTATCTAGTCAGATAAATGAACAAGCCTACAGTCTATAGCCAGATAACATACAGTATCTAGTCAGATAAATGAACAAGCCTACAGTCTATAGCCAGATAACATACAGTATCTAGTCAGATAACATACAGTATCTAGTCTGATAAATGAACAAGCCTACAGTCTATAGTCTGATAACATACAGTATCTAGTCTGATAAATGAACAAGCCTACAGTCTATAGTCAGATAACATACAGTATCTAGTCAGATAAATGAACAAGCCTACAGTCTATAGCCAGATAACATACAGTATCTAGTCAGATAAATGAACAAGCCTACAGTCTATAGCCAGATAACATACAGTATCTAGTCTGATAAATGAACAAGTCTACAGTCTATAGTCAGATAACATACAGTATCTAGTCAGATAAATGAACAAGCCTACAGTCTATAGCATAGCCAGATAACATACAGTATCTAGTCAGATAACATACAGTATCTAGTCTGATAAATGAACAAGTCTACAGTCTATAGTCAGATAACATACAGTATCTAGTCAGATAAATGAACAAGCCTACAGTCTATAGCCAGATAACATACAGTATCTAGTCAGATAAATGAACAAGCCTACAGTCTATAGCCAGATAACATACAGTATCTAGTCAGATAAATGAACAAGCCTACAGTCTATAGCCAGATAACATACAGTATCTAGTCAGATAACATACAGTATCTAGTCTGATAAATGAACAAGCCTACAGTCTATAGTCTGATAACATACAGTATCTAGTCTGATAAATGAACAAGCCTACAGTCTATAGCCAGATAACATACAGTATCTAGTCTGATAAATGAACAAGTCTACAGTCTATAGTCAGATAACATACAGTATCTAGTCTGATAAATGAACAAGCCTACAGTCTATAGCCAGATAACATACAGTATCTAGTCTGATAAATGAACAAGCCTACAGTCTATATCATAGCCAGATAACATACAGTATCTAGTCTGATAAATGAACAAGCCTACAGTCTATAGTCAGATAACATACAGTATCTAGTCTGATAAATGAACAAGCCTACAGTCTATAGCCAGATAACATACAGTATCTAGTCAGATAAATGAACAAGCCTACAGTCTATAGCCAGATAACATACAGTATCTAGTCTGATAAATGAACAAGCCTACAGTCTATAGCCAGATAACATACAGTATCTAGTCAGATAAATGAACAAGCCTACAGTATCTAGTCTGATAAATGAACAAGCCTACAGTCTATAGCCAGATAACATACAGTATCTAGTCTGATAAATGAACAAGCCTACAGTCTATAGCCAGATAACATACAGTATCTAGTCTGATAAATGAACAAGCCTACAGTCTATAGCCAAATAACATACAGTATCTAGTCTGATAAATGAACAGGTCTACAGTCTATAGCCAGATAACATACTGTATCTAGTCTGATAAATGAACAGGCCTACAGTATCTAGTCTGATAACATACCGTATCTAGTCTGATAAATGAACAGGCCTACAGTATCTTGTCTGATAAATGAACAAGTCTACAGTCTATAGCCAGATAACATACAGTATCTAGTCTGATAAATGAACAGGCCTACAGTCTATATCATAGCCAGATAACATACAGTATCTAGTCTGATAACATACAGTATCTAGTCTGATAAATGAACAAGTCTACAGTCTATAGCCAGATAACATACAGTATCTAGTCTGATAAATGAACAGGCCTACAGTATCTAGTCTGATAAATGAACAAGTCTACAGTCTATAGCCAGATAACATACAGTATCTAGTCAGATAACATACAGTATCTAGTCTGATAAATGAACAAGCCTACAGTCTATAGCCAGATAACATACAGTATCTAGCCAGATAACATACAGTATCTAGTCTGATAAATGAACAAGCCTACAGTCTATAGCCAGATAACATACAGTATCTAGTCTGATAAATGAACAAGCCTACAGTCTATAGCCAGATAACATACAGTATCTAGTCTGATAAATGAACAAGCCTACAGTCTATAGTCAGATAACATACAGTATCTAGTCAGATAAATGAACAAGTCTACAGTCTATAGTCTGATAACATACAGTATCTAGTCTGATAAATGAACAAGCCTACAGTCTATAGCCAGATAACATACAGTATCTAGTCTGATAAATGAACAAGCCTACAGTCTATAGTCTGATAACATACAGTATCTAGTCTGATAAATGAACAAGCCTACAGTCTATAGCCAGATAACATACAGTATCTAGTCTGATAAATGAACAAGCCTACAGTCTATAGCCAGATAACATACAGTATCTAGTCTGATAAATGAACAAGCCTACAGTCTATAGCCAGATAACATACAGTATCTAGTCTGATAAATGAACAAGCCTACAGTCTATAGTCAGATAACATACAGTATCTAGTCAGATAAATGAACAAGTCTACAGTCTATAGTCTGATAACATACAGTATCTAGTCTGATAAATGAACAAGCCTACAGTCTATAGCCAGATAACATACAGTATCTAGTCTGATAAATGAACAAGCCTACAGTCTATAGCCAGATAACATACAGTATCTAGTCTGATAAATGAACAAGCCTACAGTCTATAGCCAGATAACATACAGTATCTAGTCTGATAAATGAACAAGCCTACAGTCTATAGCCAGATAACATACAGTATCTAGTCTGATAAATGAACAAGCCTACAGTCTATAGCCAGATAACATACAGTATCTAGTCTGATAAATGAACAAGCCTACAGTCTATAGTCAGATAACATACAGTATCTAGTCAGATAAATGAACAAGTCTACAGTCTATAGTCTGATAACATACAGTATCTAGTCTGATAAATGAACAAGCCTACAGTCTATAGCCAGATAACATACAGTATCTAGTCTGATAAATGAACAAGCCTACAGTCTATAGCCAGATAACATACAGTATCTAGTCTGATAAATGAACAAGCCTACAGTCTATAGCCAGATAACATACAGTATCTAGTCTGATAAATGAACAAGCCTACAGTCTATAGTCTGATAACATACAGTATCTAGTCAGATAAATGAACAAGTCTACAGTCTATAGCCAGATAACATACAGTATCTAGTCTGATAAATGAACAAGCCTACAGTCTATAGTCTGATAACATACAGTATCTAGTCAGATAAATGAACAAGTCTACAGTCTATAGCCAGATAACATGCAGTATCTAGTCTGATAAATGAACAAGCCTACAGTCTATAGCCAGATAACATACAGTATCTAGTCAGATAACATACAGTATCTAGTCTGATAAATGAACAAGCCTACAGTCTATAGTCTGATAACATACAGTATCTAGTCTGATAAATGAACAAGCCTATATATAGCCAGATAACATACAGTATCTAGTCTGATAACATACAGTATCTAGTCTGATAAATGAACAAGCCTACAGTCTATAGTCTGATAACATACAGTATCTAGTCAGATAAATGAACAAGTCTACAGTCTATAGTCTGATAACATACAGTATCTAGTCTGATAAATGAACAAGCCTACAGTCTATAGCCAGATAACATACAGTATCTAGTCTGATAAATGAACAAGCCTACAGTCTATAGCCAGATAACATACAGTATCTAGTCTGATAAATGAACAAGCCTACAGTCTATAGCCA
>NC_048588.1:38001264-38021264 GCF_013265735.2 Oncorhynchus mykiss
AGTACTGGGGGTCAGGGTTGGGAAGGTTACTAGTTAGAGTGCTGGGGGTCAGGGTTGGGAAGGTTACTAGTTAGAGTGCTGGGAAGGTTACTAGTTAGAGTGCTGGGGGTCAGGGTTGGGAAGGTTACTAGTTAGAGTACTGGGGGTCAGGGTTGGGAAGGTTACTAGTTAGAGTACTGGGAAGGTTACTTGTTAGAGTACTGGGGGTCAGGGTTGGGAAGGTTACTAGTTAGAGTGCTGGGGGTCAGGGTTGGGAAGGTTACTAGTTAGAGTGCTGGGAAGGTTACTAGTTAGAGTGCTGGGGGTCAGGGTTGGGAAGGTTACTAGTTAGAGTACTGGGGGTCAGGGTTGGGAAGGTTACTAGTTAGAGTACTGGGAAGGTTACTAGTTAGAGTGCTGGGGGTCAGGGTTGGGAAGGTTACTAGTTAGAGTGCTGGGAAGGTTACTAGTTAGAGTGCTGGGGGTCAGGGTTGGGAAGGTTACTAGTTAGAGTACTGGGGGTCAGGGTTGGGAAGGTTACTAGTTAGAGTACTAGGGGTCAAGGTTGGGAAGGTTACTAGTTAGAGTGCTGGGAAGGTTACTAGTTAGAGTGCTGGGGGTCAGGGTTGGGAAGGTTACTAGTTAGAGTGCTGGGAAGGTTACTAGTTAGAGTGCTGGGGGTCAGGGTTGGGAAGTTTACTAGTTAGAGTGCTGGGAAGGTTACTAGTTAGAGTGCTGGGGGTAAGGGTTGGGAAGGTTACTAGTTAGAGTGCTGGGAAGGTTACTAGTTAGAGTGCTGGGGGTCAGGGTTGGGAAGGTTACTAGTTAGAGTACTGGGGGTCAGGGTTGGGAAGGTTACTAGTTAGAGTACTGGGAAGGTTACTTGTTAGAGTACTGGGGGTCAGGGTTGGGAAGGTTACTAGTTAGAGTGCTGGGGGTCAGGGTTGGGAAGGTTACTAGTTAGAGTGCTGGGAAGGTTACTAGTTAGAGTGCTGGGGGTCAGGGTTGGGAAGGTTACTAGTTAGAGTACTGGGGGTCAGGGTTGGGAAGGTTACTAGTTAGAGTACTGGGAAGGTTACTTGTTAGAGTACTGGGGGTCAGGGTTGGGAAGGTTACTAGTTAGAGTGCTGGGGGTCAGGGTTGGGAAGGTTACTAGTTAGAGTGCTGGGAAGGTTACTAGTTAGAGTGCTGGGGGTCAGGGTTGGGAAGGTTACTAGTTAGAGTGATGGGGGTCAGGGTTGGGAAGGTTACTAGTTAGAGTGCTGGGGGTCAGGGTTGGGAAGGTTACTAGTTAGAGTACTGGGGGTCAGGGTTGGGAAGGTTACTAGTTAGAGTGCTGGGGGTCAGGGTTGGGAAGGTTACTAGTTAGAGTGCTGGGAAGGTTACTAGTTAGAGTGCTGGGGGTCAGGGTTGGGAAGGTTACTAGTTAGAGTACTGGGGGTCAGGGTTGGGAAGGTTACTAGTTAGAGTACTGGGAAGGTTACTTGTTAGAGTACTGGGGGTCAGGGTTGGGAAGGTTACTAGTTAGAGTGCTGGGGGTCAGGGTTGGGAAGGTTACTAGTTAGAGTGCTGGGAAGGTTACTAGTTAGAGTGCTGGGGGTCAGGGTTGGGAAGGTTACTAGTTAGAGTACTGGGGGTCAGGGTTGGGAAGGTTACTAGTTAGAGTACTGGGAAGGTTACTAGTTAGAGTGCTGGGGGTCAGGGTTGGGAAGGTTACTAGTTAGAGTGCTGGGAAGGTTACTAGTTAGAGTGCTGGGGGTCAGGGTTGGGAAGGTTACTAGTTAGAGTACTGGGGGTCAGGGTTGGGAAGGTTACTAGTTAGAGTACTAGGGGTCAAGGTTGGGAAGGTTACTAGTTAGAGTGCTGGGAAGGTTACTAGTTAGAGTGCTGGGGGTCAGGGTTGGGAAGGTTACTAGTTAGAGTGCTGGGAAGGTTACTAGTTAGAGTGCTGGGGGTCAGGGTTGGGAAGTTTACTAGTTAGAGTGCTGGGAAGGTTACTAGTTAGAGTGCTGGGGGTAAGGGTTGGGAAGGTTACTAGTTAGAGTGCTGGGAAGGTTACTAGTTAGAGTGCTGGGGGTCAGGGTTGGGAAGGTTACTAGTTAGAGTACTGGGAAGGTTACTAGTTAGAGTGCTGGGAAGGTTACTAGTTAGAGTGCTGGGAAGGTTACTAGTTAGAGTGCTGGGGGTCAGGGTTGGGAAGGTTACTAGTTAGAGTACTGGGGGTCAGGGTTGGGAAGGTTACTAGTTAGAGTGCTGGGGGTCAGGGTTGGGAAGGTTACTAGTTAGAGTGCTGGGAAGGTTACTAGTTAGAGTGCTGGGGGTCAGGGTTGGGAAGGTTACTAGTTAGAGTGCTGGGGGTCAGGGTTGGGAAGGTTACTAGTTAGAGTACTGGGGGTCAGGGTTGGGAAGGTTACTAGTTAGAGTGCTGGGGGTCAGGGTTGGGAAGGTTACTAGTTAGAGTGCTGGGAAGGTTACAAGTTAGAGTGCTGGGGGTCAGGGTTGGGAAGGTTACTAGTTAGAGTGCTGGGGGTCAGGGTTGGGAAGGTTACTAGTTAGAGTACTGGGAAGGTTACTAGTTAGAGTGCTGGGAAGGTTACTAGTTAGAGTGATGGGAAGGTTACTAGTTAGAGTGCTGGGAAGGTTACTAGTTAGAGTGCTGGGGGTCAGGGTTGGGAAGGTTACTAGTTAGAGTGCTGGGAAGGTTACTAGTTAGAGTGCTGGGAAGGTTACTAGTTAGAGTGCTGGGAAGGTTACTAGTTAGAGTGCTGGGAAGGTTACTAGTTAGAGTGCTGGGAAGGTTACTAGTTAGAGTGCTGGGGGTCAGGGTTGGGAAGGTTACTAGTTAGAGTGCTGGGAAGGTTACTAGTTAGAGTGCTGGGAAGGTTACTAGTTAGAGTGCTGGGAAGGTTACTAGTTAGAGTGCTGGGAAGGTTACTAGTTAGAGTGCTGGGGGTCAGGGTTGGGAAGGTTACTAGTTCGAGTGCTGGGAAGGTTACTAGTTAGAGTGCTGGGAAGGTTACTAGTTAGAGTACTGGGGGTCAGGGTTGGGAAGGTTACTAGTTAGAGTACTGGGGGTCAGGGTTGGGAAGGTTACTAGTTAGAGTGCTGGGAAGGTTACTAGTTAGAGTACTGGGGGTCAGGGTTGGGAAGGTTACTAGTTAGAGTACTGGGAAGGTTACTAGTTAGAGTGCTGGGGTCAGGGTTGGGAAGGTTACTAGTTAGAGTACTGGGGGTCAGGGTTGGGAAGGTTACTAGTTAGAGTACTGGGAAGGTTACTAGTTAGAGTGCTGGGGGTCAGGGTTGGGAAGGTTACTAGTTAGAGTACTGGGAAGGTTACTAGTTAGAGTACTGGGGGTCAGGTTTGGGAAGGTTACTAGTTAGAGTGCTGGGGGTCAGGGTTGGGAAGGTTACTAGTTAGAGTACTGGGAAGGTTACTAGTTAGAGTGCTGGGGGTCAGGGTTGGGAAGGTTACTAGTTAGAGTGCTGGGGGTCAGGGTTGGGAAGGTTACTAGTTAGAGTACTGGGAAGGTTACTAGTTAGAGAACTGGGGGTCAGGGTTGGGAAGGTTACTAGTTAGAGTGCTGGGGGTCAGGGTTGGGAAGGTTACTAGTTAGAGTGCTGGGAAGGTTACTAGTTAGAGTACTGGGGGTCAGGGTTGGGAAGGTTACTAGTTAGAGTACTGGGAAGGTTACTAGTTAGAGTGCTGGGGGTCAGGGTTGGGAAGGTTACTAGTTAGAGTACTGGGAAGGTTACTAGTTAGAGTGCTGGGGGTCAGGGTTGGGAAGGTTACTAGTTAGAGTACTGGGAAGGTTACTAGTTAGAGTGCTGGGAAGGTTACTAGTTAGAGTACTGGGGGTCAGGGTTGGGAAGGTTACTAGTTAGAGTGCTGGGAAGGTTACTAGTTAGAGTGCTGGGAAGGTTACTAGTTAGAGTGCTGGGGGTCAGGGTTGGGAAGGTTACTAGTTAGAGTGCTGGGGGTCAGGGTTGGGAAGGTTACTAGTTAGAGTGCTGGGGGTCAGGGTTGGGAAGGTTACTAGTTAGAGTGCTGGGAAGGTTACTAGTTAGAGTGCTGGGAAGGTTACTAGTTAGAGTGCTGGGGGTCAGGGTTGGGAAGGTTACTAGTTAGAGTACTGGGGGTCAGGGTTGGGAAGGTTACTAGTTAGAGTACTGGGAAGGTTACTAGTTAGAGTGCTGGGGGTCAGGGTTGGGAAGGTTACTAGTTAGAGTGCTGGGGGTCGGGGTTGGGAAGGTTACTAGTTAGAGTGCTGGGGGACAGGGTTGGGAAGGTTACTAGTTAGAGTGCTGGGGGTCAGGGTTGGGAAGGTTACTAGTTAGAGTGCTGGGGGTCAGGGTTGGGAAGGTTACTAGTTAGAGTGCTGGGGGTCAGGGTTGGGAAGGTTACTAGTTAGAGTGCTGGGGGTCAGGGTTGGGAAGGTTACTAGTTAGAGTGCTGGGAAGGTTACTAGTTAGAGTGCTGGGAAGGTTACTAGTTAGAGTGCTGGGGGTCAGGGTTGGGAAGGTTACTAGTTAGAGTGCTGGGAAGGTTACTAGTTAGAGTGCTGGGAAGGTTACTAGTTAGAGTGCTGGGAAGGTTACTAGTTAGAGTGCTGGGAAGGTTACTAGTTAGAGTGCTGGGGGTCAGGGTTGGGAAGGTTACTAGTTCGAGTGCTGGGAAGGTTACTAGTTAGAGTGCTGGGAAGGTTACTAGTTAGAGTACTGGGGGTCAGGGTTGGGAAGGTTACTAGTTAGAGTACTGGGGGTCAGGGTTGGGAAGGTTACTAGTTAGAGTGCTGGGAAGGTTACTAGTTAGAGTACTGGGGGTCAGGGTTGGGAAGGTTACTAGTTAGAGTACTGGGAAGGTTACTAGTTAGAGTGCTGGGGTCAGGGTTGGGAAGGTTACTAGTTAGAGTACTGGGGGTCAGGGTTGGGAAGGTTACTAGTTAGAGTACTGGGAAGGTTACTAGTTAGAGTGCTGGGGGTCAGGGTTGGGAAGGTTACTAGTTAGAGTACTGGGAAGGTTACTAGTTAGAGTGCTGGGGGTCAGGGTTGGGAAGGTTACTAGTTAGAGTACTGGGAAGGTTACTAGTTAGAGTGCTGGGGGTCAGGGTTGGGAAGGTTACTAGTTAGAGTGCTGGGGGTCAGGGTTGGGAAGGTTACTAGTTAGAGTACTGGGAAGGTTACTAGTTAGAGAACTGGGGGTCAGGGTTGGGAAGGTTACTAGTTAGAGTGCTGGGGGTCAGGGTTGGGAAGGTTACTAGTTAGAGTGCTGGGAAGGTTACTAGTTAGAGTACTGGGGGTCAGGGTTGGGAAGGTTACTAGTTAGAGTACTGGGAAGGTTACTAGTTAGAGTGCTGGGGGTCAGGGTTGGGAAGGTTACTAGTTAGAGTACTGGGAAGGTTACTAGTTAGAGTGCTGGGGGTCAGGGTTGGGAAGGTTACTAGTTAGAGTACTGGGAAGGTTACTAGTTAGAGTGCTGGGAAGGTTACTAGTTAGAGTACTGGGGGTCAGGGTTGGGAAGGTTACTAGTTAGAGTGCTGGGAAGGTTACTAGTTAGAGTGCTGGGAAGGTTACTAGTTAGAGTGCTGGGGGTCAGGGTTGGGAAGGTTACTAGTTAGAGTGCTGGGGGTCAGGGTTGGGAAGGTTACTAGTTAGAGTGCTGGGGGTCAGGGTTGGGAAGGTTACTAGTTAGAGTGCTGGGAAGGTTACTAGTTAGAGTGCTGGGAAGGTTACTAGTTAGAGTGCTGGGGGTCAGGGTTGGGAAGGTTACTAGTTAGAGTACTGGGGGTCAGGGTTGGGAAGGTTACTAGTTAGAGTACTGGGAAGGTTACTAGTTAGAGTGCTGGGGGTCAGGGTTGGGAAGGTTACTAGTTAGAGTGCTGGGGGTCGGGGTTGGGAAGGTTACTAGTTAGAGTGCTGGGGGACAGGGTTGGGAAGGTTACTAGTTAGAGTGCTGGGGGTCAGGGTTGGGAAGGTTACTAGTTAGAGTGCTGGGAAGGTTACTAGTTAGAGTGCTGGGAAGGTTACTATTTAGAGTGCTGGGGTTCAGGGTTGGGAAGGTTACTAGTTAGATTGCTGGGGGTCAGGGTTGGGAAGGTTACTAGTTAGAGTACTGGGAAGGTTACTAGTTAGAGTACTGGGGTTCAGGGTTGGGAAGGTTACTAGTTAGAGTACTGGGAAGGTTACTAGTTAGAGTGCTGGGGGTCAGGGTTGGGAAGGTTACTAGTTAGAGTGCTGGGGGTCAGGGTTGGGAAGGTTACTACTTAGAGTGCTGGGGGTCAGGGTTGGGAAGGTTACTAGTTAGAGTGCTGGGAAGGTTACTAGTTAGAGTGCTGGGAAGGTTACTAGTTAGAGTGCTGGGAAGGTTACTAGTTAGAGTGCTGGGAAGGTTACTAGTTAGAGTGCTGGGAAGGTTACTAGTTAGAGTGCTGGGGGTCAGGGTTGGGAAGGTTACTAGTTAGAGTGCTGGGAAGGTTACTAGTTAGAGTGCTGGGAAGGTTACTAGTTAGAGTGCTGGGAAGGTTACTAGTTAGAGTGCTGGGAAGGTTACTAGTTAGAGTGCTGGGGGTCAGGGTTGGGAAGGTTACTAGTTCGAGTGCTGGGAAGGTTACTAGTTAGAGTGCTGGGAAGGTTACTAGTTAGAGTACTGGGGGTCAGGGTTGGGAAGGTTACTAGTTAGAGTACTGGGGGTCAGGGTTGGGAAGGTTACTAGTTAGAGTGCTGGGAAGGTTACTAGTTAGAGTACTGGGGGTCAGGGTTGGGAAGGTTACTAGTTAGAGTACTGGGAAGGTTACTAGTTAGAGTGCTGGGGTCAGGGTTGGGAATGTTACTAGTTAGAGTACTGGGGGTCAGGGTTGGGAAGGTTACTAGTTAGAGTACTGGGAAGGTTACTAGTTAGAGTGCTGGGGGTCAGGGTTGGGAAGGTTACTAGTTAGAGTACTGGGAAGGTTACTAGTTAGAGTACTGGGGGTCAGGTTTGGGAAGGTTACTAGTTAGAGTGCTGGGGGTCAGGGTTGGGAAGGTTACTAGTTAGAGTACTGGGAAGGTTACTAGTTAGAGTGCTGGGGGTCAGGGTTGGGAAGGTTACTAGTTAGAGTGCTGGGGGTCAGGGTTGGGAAGGTTACTAGTTAGAGTACTGGGAAGGTTACTAGTTAGAGAACTGGGGGTCAGGGTTGGGAAGGTTACTAGTTAGAGTGCTGGGGGTCAGGGTTGGGAAGGTTACTAGTTAGAGTGCTGGGAAGGTTACTAGTTAGAGTACTGGGGGTCAGGGTTGGGAAGGTTACTAGTTAGAGTACTGGGAAGGTTACTAGTTAGAGTGCTGGGGGTCAGGGTTGGGAAGGTTACTAGTTAGAGTACTGGGAAGGTTACTAGTTAGAGTGCTGGGGGTCAGGGTTGGGAAGGTTACTAGTTAGAGTACTGGGAAGGTTACTAGTTAGAGTGCTGGGAAGGTTACTAGTTAGAGTACTGGGGGTCAGGGTTGGGAAGGTTACTAGTTAGAGTGCTGGGAAGGTTACTAGTTAGAGTGCTGGGAAGGTTACTAGTTAGAGTGCTGGGGGTCAGGGTTGGGAAGGTTACTAGTTAGAGTGCTGGGGGTCAGGGTTGGGAAGGTTACTAGTTAGAGTGCTGGGGGTCAGGGTTGGGAAGGTTACTAGTTAGAGTGCTGGGAAGGTTACTAGTTAGAGTGCTGGGAAGGTTACTAGTTAGAGTGCTGGGGGTCAGGGTTGGGAAGGTTACTAGTTAGAGTACTGGGGGTCAGGGTTGGGAAGGTTACTAGTTAGAGTACTGGGAAGGTTACTAGTTAGAGTGCTGGGGGTCAGGGTTGGGAAGGTTACTAGTTAGAGTGCTGGGGGTCGGGGTTGGGAAGGTTACTAGTTAGAGTGCTGGGGGACAGGGTTGGGAAGGTTACTAGTTAGAGTGCTGGGGGTCAGGGTTGGGAAGGTTACTAGTTAGAGTGCTGGGGGTCAGGGTTGGGAAGGTTACTAGTTAGAGTGCTGGGGGTCAGGGTTGGGAAGGTTACTAGTTAGAGTGCTGGGGGTCAGGGTTGGGAAGGTTACTAGTTAGAGTGCTGGGAAGGTTACTAGTTAGAGTGCTGGGAAGGTTACTAGTTAGAGTGCTGGGGGTCAGGGTTGGGAAGGTTACTAGTTAGAGTGCTGGGAAGGTTACTAGTTAGAGTGCTGGGAAGGTTACTAGTTAGAGTGCTGGGAAGGTTACTAGTTAGAGTGCTGGGAAGGTTACTAGTTAGAGTGCTGGGGGTCAGGGTTGGGAAGGTTACTAGTTCGAGTGCTGGGAAGGTTACTAGTTAGAGTGCTGGGAAGGTTACTAGTTAGAGTACTGGGGGTCAGGGTTGGGAAGGTTACTAGTTAGACTACTGGGGGTCAGGGTTGGGAAGGTTACTAGTTAGAGTGCTGGGAAGGTTACTAGTTAGAGTACTGGGGGTCAGGGTTGGGAAGGTTACTAGTTAGAGTACTGGGAAGGTTACTAGTTAGAGTGCTGGGGGTCAGGGTTGGGAAGGTTACTAGTTAGAGTACTGGGAAGGTTACTAGTTAGAGTGCTGGGAAGGTTACTAGTTAGAGTACTGGGGGTCAGGGTTGGGAAGGTTACTAGTTAGAGTGCTGGGAAGGTTACTAGTTAGAGTGCTGGGAAGGTTACTAGTTAGAGTGCTGGGGGTCAGGGTTGGGAAGGTTACTAGTTAGAGTGCTGGGGGTCAGGGTTGGGAAGGTTACTAGTTAGAGTGCTGGGGGTCAGGGTTGGGAAGGTTACTAGTTAGAGTGCTGGGAAGGTTACTAGTTAGAGTGCTGGGAAGGTTACTAGTTAGAGTGCTGGGGGTCAGGGTTGGGAAGGTTACTAGTTAGAGTACTGGGGGTCAGGGTTGGGAAGGTTACTAGTTAGAGTACTGGGAAGGTTACTAGTTAGAGTGCTGGGGGTCAGGGTTGGGAAGGTTACTAGTTAGAGTGCTGGGGGTCGGGGTTGGGAAGGTTACTAGTTAGAGTGCTGGGGGACAGGGTTGGGAAGGTTACTAGTTAGAGTGCTGGGGGTCAGGGTTGGGAAGGTTACTAGTTAGAGTGCTGGGAAGGTTACTAGTTAGAGTGCTGGGAAGGTTACTATTTAGAGTGCTGGGGTTCAGGGTTGGGAAGGTTACTAGTTAGATTGCTGGGGGTCAGGGTTGGGAAGGTTACTAGTTAGAGTACTGGGAAGGTTACTAGTTAGAGTACTGGGGTTCAGGGTTGGGAAGGTTACTAGTTAGAGTACTGGGAAGGTTACTAGTTAGAGTGCTGGGGGTCAGGGTTGGGAAGGTTACTAGTTAGAGTGCTGGGGGTCAGGGTTGGGAAGGTTACTACTTAGAGTGCTGGGGGTCAGGGTTGGGAAGGTTACTAGTTAGAGTGCTGGGAAGGTTACTAGTTAGAGTGCTGGGAAGGTTACTAGTTAGAGTGCTGGGAAGGTTACTAGTTAGAGTGCTGGGAAGGTTACTAGTTAGAGTGCTGGGAAGGTTACTAGTTAGAGTGCTGGGGGTCAGGGTTGGGAAGGTTACTAGTTAGAGTGCTGGGAAGGTTACTAGTTAGAGTGCTGGGAAGGTTACTAGTTAGAGTGCTGGGAAGGTTACTAGTTAGAGTGCTGGGAAGGTTACTAGTTAGAGTGCTGGGGGTCAGGGTTGGGAAGGTTACTAGTTCGAGTGCTGGGAAGGTTACTAGTTAGAGTGCTGGGAAGGTTACTAGTTAGAGTACTGGGGGTCAGGGTTGGGAAGGTTACTAGTTAGAGTACTGGGGGTCAGGGTTGGGAAGGTTACTAGTTAGAGTGCTGGGAAGGTTACTAGTTAGAGTACTGGGGGTCAGGGTTGGGAAGGTTACTAGTTAGAGTACTGGGAAGGTTACTAGTTAGAGTGCTGGGGTCAGGGTTGGGAAGGTTACTAGTTAGAGTACTGGGGGTCAGGGTTGGGAAGGTTACTAGTTAGAGTACTGGGAAGGTTACTAGTTAGAGTGCTGGGGGTCAGGGTTGGGAAGGTTACTAGTTAGAGTACTGGGAAGGTTACTAGTTAGAGTACTGGGGGTCAGGTTTGGGAAGGTTACTAGTTAGAGTGCTGGGGGTCAGGGTTGGGAAGGTTACTAGTTAGAGTACTGGGAAGGTTACTAGTTAGAGTGCTGGGGGTCAGGGTTGGGAAGGTTACTAGTTAGAGTGCTGGGGGTCAGGGTTGGGAAGGTTACTAGTTAGAGTACTGGGAAGGTTACTAGTTAGAGAACTGGGGGTCAGGGTTGGGAAGGTTACTAGTTAGAGTGCTGGGGGTCAGGGTTGGGAAGGTTACTAGTTAGAGTGCTGGGAAGGTTACTAGTTAGAGTACTGGGGGTCAGGGTTGGGAAGGTTACTAGTTAGAGTACTGGGAAGGTTACTAGTTAGAGTGCTGGGGGTCAGGGTTGGGAAGGTTACTAGTTAGAGTACTGGGAAGGTTACTAGTTAGAGTGCTGGGGGTCAGGGTTGGGAAGGTTACTAGTTAGAGTACTGGGAAGGTTACTAGTTAGAGTGCTGGGAAGGTTACTAGTTAGAGTACTGGGGGTCAGGGTTGGGAAGGTTACTAGTTAGAGTGCTGGGAAGGTTACTAGTTAGAGTGCTGGGAAGGTTACTAGTTAGAGTGCTGGGGGTCAGGGTTGGGAAGGTTACTAGTTAGAGTGCTGGGGGTCAGGGTTGGGAAGGTTACTAGTTAGAGTGCTGGGGGTCAGGGTTGGGAAGGTTACTAGTTAGAGTGCTGGGAAGGTTACTAGTTAGAGTGCTGGGAAGGTTACTAGTTAGAGTGCTGGGGGTCAGGGTTGGGAAGGTTACTAGTTAGAGTACTGGGGGTCAGGGTTGGGAAGGTTACTAGTTAGAGTACTGGGAAGGTTACTAGTTAGAGTGCTGGGGGTCAGGGTTGGGAAGGTTACTA
Source organism: Oncorhynchus mykiss (assembly GCF_013265735.2). Taxonomy (NCBI): domain Eukaryota; kingdom Metazoa; phylum Chordata; class Actinopteri; order Salmoniformes; family Salmonidae; genus Oncorhynchus; species Oncorhynchus mykiss. The sequence goes on from NC_048588.1 coordinate 38,012,150, forward strand.
GTTAGAGTGCTGGGGGTCGGGGTTGGGAAGGTTACTAGTTAGAGTGCTGGGGGACAGGGTTGGGAAGGTTACTAGTTAGAGTGCTGGGGGTCAGGGTTGGGAAGGTTACTAGTTAGAGTGCTGGGGGTCAGGGTTGGGAAGGTTACTAGTTAGAGTGCTGGGGGTCAGGGTTGGGAAGGTTACTAGTTAGAGTGCTGGGGGTCAGGGTTGGGAAGGTTACTAGTTAGAGTGCTGGGAAGGTTACTAGTTAGAGTGCTGGGAAGGTTACTAGTTAGAGTGCTGGGGGTCAGGGTTGGGAAGGTTACTAGTTAGAGTGCTGGGAAGGTTACTAGTTAGAGTGCTGGGAAGGTTACTAGTTAGAGTGCTGGGAAGGTTACTAGTTAGAGTGCTGGGAAGGTTACTAGTTAGAGTGCTGGGGGTCAGGGTTGGGAAGGTTACTAGTTCGAGTGCTGGGAAGGTTACTAGTTAGAGTGCTGGGAAGGTTACTAGTTAGAGTACTGGGGGTCAGGGTTGGGAAGGTTACTAGTTAGAGTACTGGGGGTCAGGGTTGGGAAGGTTACTAGTTAGAGTGCTGGGAAGGTTACTAGTTAGAGTACTGGGGGTCAGGGTTGGGAAGGTTACTAGTTAGAGTACTGGGAAGGTTACTAGTTAGAGTGCTGGGGTCAGGGTTGGGAAGGTTACTAGTTAGAGTACTGGGGGTCAGGGTTGGGAAGGTTACTAGTTAGAGTACTGGGAAGGTTACTAGTTAGAGTGCTGGGGGTCAGGGTTGGGAAGGTTACTAGTTAGAGTACTGGGAAGGTTACTAGTTAGAGTACTGGGGGTCAGGTTTGGGAAGGTTACTAGTTAGAGTGCTGGGGGTCAGGGTTGGGAAGGTTACTAGTTAGAGTACTGGGAAGGTTACTAGTTAGAGTGCTGGGGGTCAGGGTTGGGAAGGTTACTAGTTAGAGTGCTGGGGGTCAGGGTTGGGAAGGTTACTAGTTAGAGTACTGGGAAGGTTAGTAGTTAGAGAACTGGGGGTCAGGGTTGGGAAGGTTACTAGTTAGAGTGCTGGGGGTCAGGGTTGGGAAGGTTACTAGTTAGAGTGCTGGGAAGGTTACTAGTTAGAGTACTGGGGGTCAGGGTTGGGAAGGTTACTAGTTAGAGTACTGGGAAGGTTACTAGTTAGAGTGCTGGGGGTCAGGGTTGGGAAGGTTACTAGTTAGAGTACTGGGAAGGTTACTAGTTAGAGTGCTGGGGGTCAGGGTTGGGAAGGTTACTAGTTAGAGTACTGGGAAGGTTACTAGTTAGAGTGCTGGGAAGGTTACTAGTTAGAGTACTGGGGGTCAGGGTTGGGAAGGTTACTAGTTAGAGTGCTGGGAAGGTTACTAGTTAGAGTGCTGGGAAGGTTACTAGTTAGAGTGCTGGGGGTCAGGGTTGGGAAGGTTACTAGTTAGAGTGCTGGGGGTCAGGGTTGGGAAGGTTACTAGTTAGAGTGCTGGGGGTCAGGGTTGGGAAGGTTACTAGTTAGAGTGCTGGGAAGGTTACTAGTTAGAGTGCTGGGAAGGTTACTAGTTAGAGTGCTGGGGGTCAGGGTTGGGAAGGTTACTAGTTAGAGTACTGGGGGTCAGGGTTGGGAAGGTTACTAGTTAGAGTACTGGGAAGGTTACTAGTTAGAGTGCTGGGGGTCAGGGTTGGGAAGGTTACTAGTTAGAGTGCTGGGGGTCGGGGTTGGGAAGGTTACTAGTTAGAGTGCTGGGGGACAGGGTTGGGAAGGTTACTAGTTAGAGTGCTGGGGGTCAGGGTTGGGAAGGTTACTAGTTAGAGTGCTGGGAAGGTTACTAGTTAGAGTGCTGGGAAGGTTACTATTTAGAGTGCTGGGGTTCAGGGTTGGGAAGGTTACTAGTTAGATTGCTGGGGGTCAGGGTTGGGAAGGTTACTAGTTAGAGTACTGGGAAGGTTACTAGTTAGAGTACTGGGGTTCAGGGTTGGGAAGGTTACTAGTTAGAGTACTGGGAAGGTTACTAGTTAGAGTGCTGGGGGTCAGGGTTGGGAAGGTTACTAGTTAGAGTGCTGGGGGTCAGGGTTGGGAAGGTTACTACTTAGAGTGCTGGGGGTCAGGGTTGGGAAGGTTACTAGTTAGAGTGCTGGGAAGGTTACTAGTTAGAGTGCTGGGGGTCAGGGTTGGGAAGGTTACTAGTTAGAGTGCTGGGGGTCAGGGTTGGGAAGGTTACTAGTTAGAGTGCTGGGAAGGTTACTAGTTAGAGTGCTGGGGGTCAGGGTTGGGAAGGTTACTAGTTAGAGTCTTGGGGGTCAGGGTTGGGAAGGTTACTAGTTAGAGTGCTGGGAAGGTTACTAGTTAGATTGCTGGGGGTCAGGGCTGGGAAGGTTACTAGTTAGAGTGCTGGGGGTCAGGGTTGGGAAGGTTACTAGTTAGAGTGCTGGGAAAGTTACTAGTTAGAGTGCTGGGGGTCAGGGTTGGGAAGGTCACTAGTTAGAGTGCTGGGGGTCAGGGTTGGGAAGGTTACTAGTTAGAGTGCTGGGGGTCAGGGTTGGGAAGGTTACTAGTTAGAGTGCTGGGGGTCAGGGTTGGGAAGGTTACTAGTTAGAGTGCTGGGGGTCAGGGTTGGGAAGGTTACTAGTTAGAGTGCTGTGGGTCAGGGTTGGGAATGTTACTAGTTAGAGTGATGGGGGTCAGGGTTGGGAAGGTTACTAGTTAGAGTGCTGGGGGTCAGGGTTGGGAAGGTTACTAGTTAGAGTGCTGGGGGTCAGGGTTGGGAAGGTTACTAGTTAGAGTGCTGGGGGTCAGGGTTGGGAAGGTTACTAGTTAGAGTGCTGGGGGTCAGGGTTGGGAAGGTTACTAGTTAGAGTGCTGGGGGTCAGGGTTGGGAAGGTTACTAGTTAGAGTGCTGGGGGTCAGGGTTGGGAAGGTTACTAGTTAGAGTGCTGGGAAGGTTACTAGTTAGAGTACTGGGGGTCAGGGTTGGGAAGGTTACTAGTTAGAGTACTAGGGGTCAGGGTTGGGAAGGTTACTAGTTAGAGTGCTGGGGGTCAGGGTTGGGAAGGTTACTAGTTAGAGTGCTGGGGGTCAGGGTTGGGAAGGTTACTAGTTAGAGTGCTGGGGGTCAGGGTTGGGAAGGTTACTAGTTAGAGTGCTGGGAAGGTTACTAGTTAGAGTACTGGGGGTCAGGGTTGGGAAGGTTACTAGTTAGAGTACTAGGGGTCAGGGTTGGGAAGGTTACTAGTTAGAGTGCTGGGGGTCAGGGTTGGGAAGGTTACTAGTTAGAGTGCTGGGGGTCAGGGTTGGGAAGGTTACTAGTTAGAGTACTGGGGGTCAGGGTTGGGAAGGTTACTAGTTAGAGTACTAGGGGTCAGGGTTGGGAAGGTTACTAGTTAGAGTGCTGGGGGTCAGGGTTGGGAAGGTTACTAGTTAGAGTACTGGGGGTCAGGGTTGGGAAGGTTACTAGTTAGAGTGCTGGGGGTCAGGGTTGGGAAGGTTACTAGTTAGAGTGCTGGGGGTCAGGGTTGGGAAGGTTACTAGTTAGAGTGCTGGGGGTCAGGGTTGGGAAGGTTACTAGTTAGAGTGCTGGGGGTCAGGGTTGGGAAGGTTACTAGTTAGAGTGCTGGGGGTCAGGGTTGGGATTACAATATTTTTGCTGGTAACGTAACTGATTACAGTTACCATGTTTACACGTTTTTAAATCTTGAAAATAAAAATGTAATATTAGGATAATTGTGCCTATCACGAATTGGACTTGGGACATAAACCACATTTCTGTAGCATGTGGAACGGGGAAATCATTTCCGAGGGTCTGATAACTGTCAGAAGTTTCTCTCGCGGTGGGGAAGTTAGAATAATGAAATATATGAATTTAAAAATCCCTTCAGACTTTATATTTATGTGTAATCCTATGAAATGTCTTATGTTGCACAGCTTAGTATGAGCTCAACCTCTGTACAGATGTCCTTTCTTTTCATTCCAAATCTTTCTCTCCAGCCGCCATTGCTGGTTGCATAGCGATGGTTATCTAGAAAGCACACCCTCCACTAGACCGTAAAGCCCTCTATGGGTTCTAGACAGCACACCCTCCACTAGATCGTAAAGCCCTCTATGGGTTCTAGAAAGCACACCCTCCACTAGACCGTAAAGCCCTCTACGGGTTCTAGAAAGCACACCCTCCACTAGACTGTAAAGCCCTCTACGGGTTCTAGAAAGCACACCCACCACTAGACCGTAAAGCCCTCTATGGGTTTTAGACAGCACACCCTCCACTAGACCGTAAAGCCCTCTATGGGTTTTAGACAGCACACCCACCACTAGACCGTAAAGCCTTCTTTTGGTTCTAGAAAGCACACCCTCCACTAGACCGTAAAGCCCTCTATGGGTTTTAGACAGCACACCCTCCACTACACCGTAAAGCCCTCTATGGGTTCTAGAAAGCACACCCTCCACTAGACCGTAAAGCCCTCTATGGGTTTTAGACAGCACACCCACCACTAGACCGTAAAGCCCTCTATGGGTTTTAGACAGCACACCCTCCACTAGACGGTGAAGCCCTCTATGGGTTCTAGAAAGCACACCCTCCACTAGACGGTGAAGCCCTCTACAGGTTCTAGAAAGCACACCCTCCACTAGACCGTAAAGCCCTCTATGGGTTCTAGAAAGCACACCCTCCACTAGACGGTGAAGCCCTCTATGGGTTCTAGAAAGCACACCCTCCACTAGACGGTGAAGCCCTCTATGGGTTCTAGAAAGCACACCCTCCACTAGACGGTGAAGCCCTCTATGGGTTCTAGAAAGCACACCCTCCACTAGACGGTGAAGCCCTCTATGGGTTCTAGAAAGCACACCCTCCACTAGACCGTAAAGCCCTCTTTGGGTTCTAGAAAGCACACCCTCCACTAGACTGTAAAGCCCTCTATGGGTTCTAGAAAGCACACCCTCCACTAGACGGTGAAGCCCTCTATGGGTTCTAGAAAGCACACCCTCCACTAGACGGTGAAGCCCTCTATGGGTTCTAGAAAGCACACCCTCCACTAGACGGTGAAGCCCTCTATGGGTTCTAGAAAGCACACCCTCCACTAGACGGTGAAGCCCTCTATGGGTTCTAGAAAGCACACCCTCCACTAGACTGTAAAGCCCTCTTTGGGTTCTAGAAAGCACACCCTCCACTAGACTGTAAAGCCCTCTATGGGTTCTAGAAAGCACACCCTCCACTAGACGGTGAAGCCCTCTATGGGTTCTAGAAAGCACACCCTCCACTAGACGGTGAAGCCCTCTTTGGGTTCTAGAAAGCACACCCTCCACTATACCGTAAAGCCCTCTATGGGTTCTAGAAAGCACACCCTCCACCAGACGGTGAAGCCCTCTTTGGGTTCTAGAAAGCACACCCTCCACTAGACGGTAAAGCCCTCTATGGGTTCTAGAAAGCACACCCTCCACCAGACGGTGAAGCCCTCTTTGGGTTCTAGAAAGCACACCCTCCACTATACCGTAAAGCCCTCTTTGGGTTCTAGAAAGCACACCCTCCACTAGACGGTGAAGCCCTCTTTGGGTTCTAGAAAGCACACCCTCCACTAGACTGTAAAGCCCTCTATGGGTTCTAGAAAGCACACCCTCCACTAGACGGTGAAGCCCTCTATGGGTTCTAAAAAGCACACCCTCCACTAGACGGTAAAGCCCTCTGGCGTGATTAATGGCAAAGATCAGAGGTTCGTGCCGTTAATCATAAAAGTAAAATTATTACTGTAACGCGTTACTTTGGAAACGCATTACCCCCAACACTGGTCCTAATACATTATATTACAAATATTATTCTTGTCAATTGCATTAAGATCAGTGAGTTTAGTATTATGCACATCATCTGGGATTAACAAATGATACAATTCTATGATTTGGGATACTGAATCTCTGATAGAGTTCAGTTCAGTTCAGTTTGATAATGTATTGGGTTATTGAATCTCTGATGGAGTTCAGTACAGTTTGATAATGTATTGAGTAACTGAATCTCTGATGGAGTTCAGTTCAGTTTGATAATGTATTGAGTAACTGAATCTCTGATGGAATTCAGTACAGTTTGATAATGTATTGGGTTATTGAATCTCTGATGGAGTTCAGTTCAGTTTGATAATGTATTGAGTAACTGAATCTCTGATGGAGTTCAGTACAGTTTGATAATGTATTGAGTAACTGAATCTCTGATGGAATTCAGTACAGTTTGATAATGTATTGAGTAACTGAATCTCTGATGGAGTTCAGTACAGTTTGATAATGTATTGAGTAACTGAATCTCTGATGGAGTTCAGTACAGTTTGATAATGTATTGAGTAACTGAATCTCTGATGGAATTCAGTACAGTTTGATAATGTATTGGGTAATTGAATCTCTGATAGAGTTCAGTACAGTTTGATAATGTATTGAGTAACTGAATCTCTGATGGAGTTCAGTACAGTTTGATAATGTATTGGGTAATTGAATCTCTGATAGAGTTCAGTACAGTTTGATAATGTATTGAGTAACTGAATCTCTGATAGAGTTCAGTACAGTTTGATAATGTATTGGGTTACTGAATCTCTGAAGGAGTTCAGTTCAGTTCAGTTTGATAATGTATTGGGTTATTAAATCTCTGATAGAGTTCAGTACAGTTTGATAATGTATTGGGTTACTGAATCTCTGAAAGAGTTCAGTTCAGTCTTTTAATGACACACTATACAACATGCGTTCTCATGTCTGAAATCATTACCTTAATACACCAATATTTAGCTTTGGCTTAATCTGATTTTGTGTCTTTTGTTCATTATTCAAATATGTGTACTTAAAAATAACATATATACTTAAGTAATTATGACAGAAAGAAAGTATTCAGAAAAGGTTTTTGTTGCGGTAATGAAATAAATAACTAAATATTTGTTCTAATTTTAATTGTAAATATATTTGTTCTCAGTGTTATGTTTAAATCTTTCTTTTCATTAGGTGACCAATGTAAATAAAATATATCATTTTTGTTTTTATTACTTTTTTGGACTTTGTTCGTAGTTGTGATAAAATGTTGGATCAATAAACATAACAATAATTATGAAATAGATCAATCCAGATCCCAATCCAGATTCTAATCCAGATCCCAATCCAGGTTCTAATCCAGATCCCAATACAGATCCAAATACAGATCCCAATACAGATCCCAATACAGATCCCAATCCAGGTTCTAATACAGATCCCAATACAGATCCCAATACAGATCCCAATCCAGGTTCTAATACAGATCCCAATACAGATCCCAATCCAGGTTCTAATACAGATCCCAATACAGATCCCAATACAGATCCCAATACAGATTCTAATCCAGATCCCAATCCAGGTTCTAATCCAGATCCCAATCCAGATCCAAATACAGATCCCAATACAGATCCCAATACAGATCCCAATCCAGGTTCTAATACAGATCCCAATACAGATCCCAATCCAGATCCCAATCCAGGTTCTAATACAGATCCCAATACAGATCCCAATACAGATCCCAATACAGATTCTAATCCAGATCCCAATCCAGGTTCTAATCCAGATCCCATTACAGATCCAAATACAGATCCCAATACAGATCCCAATACAGATCCCAATCCAGGTTCTAATACAGATCCCAATACAGATCCCAATCCAGGTTCTAATACAGATCCCAATACAGATCCCAATCCAGGTTCTAATACAGATCCCAATACAGATCCCAATACAGATCCCAATACAGATTCTAATCCAGATCCCAATCCAGGTTCTAATACAGATCCCAATACAGATTCTAATCCAGATCCCAATCCAGGTTCTAATCCAGATCCCAATACAGATCCAAATACAGATCCCAATACAGATCCCAATCCAGGTTCTAATACAGATCCCAATCCAGGTTCTAATACAGATCCCAATCCAGGTTCTAATACAGATCCCAATCCAGGTTCTAATACAGATCCCAATCCAGGTTCTAATACAGATCCCAATCCAGGTTCTAATACAGATCCCAATCCAGGTTCTAATACAGATCCCAATCCAGGTTCTAATACAGATCCCAATCCAGGTTCTAATACAGATCCCAATCCAGATTCTAATCCAGATCCCAATCCTGTGATCCTAGAGGAAGTACATTGGAAAAAGTATTTTTTTAATAAAAAAAAAAAAAGGTCTTAAAAAAAAAAAAACATTGGTGTGAAGTGCCAGTTTCGTGAGAATCACCCAGGTAGCTATAATATCTCTGTGTCTCTGTCCTTCAGAGACATTATCAGGACCAGCCAGCCAGCCAGCCAGCCAGCCAGCCAGCCAGCCAGCCAGCCAGCCAGCCAGCCAGCCAGCCAGCCAGCCTCTGTGTTAATAATAATAATATATGGATGTGGACCCAGAGAATGTGTTAGGCTGACGGAGAAGGAGGAGAATAGCAGGGATTATTAGAGTGAAACAGATGGATTATCCTGAGAGGTGTGGGGATCATCATGTGGATTATCCTGAGAGATGTGGGGATAATCCGAGACACACACACACACACACACACACACACACACACACACACACACACACACACACACACACACATCACAGCAGCACGGATGCAACGTATCCACTACGACAGACGCAACAAGTAGTAGAACGATCTACCCGGGAGACCATCAGACCACCAGTACAAACAGATAACGATTACTTTCATTCAGCTGTACTTCATGGAGGATTTAGTTTATATTGGTAGTTTATTTACAGATTGGTAATAAACAGTTCTAACTAATAGGTTGAAATAATATAACGTGAGGTGAATCTAATCACTTGACTTGATTATTTTACAGCAGGTACACTATGTATCTGTTCAAGACATCTGTAGCGTCAACACTTCCTACTTCGTTACACAGTGCATCATCCACGTAGCACCTAGATTACAGACACTGGCAAGTACGAGGTCTATTTTGAGGTCTATTTGTCTAATTCAGAAGAAAAAAAAAGCTGAATTAGACAAACTGTTATATTGTCCAACAAATGTCATCCTTAAACATGTATCAAAGCATTTAAAATCAAACCTTTTTTTGTTTGTATATTCCAAGCCAGACAGCCTACACCGTTACAACCATTAGAAGACTGTCAGTCTTACCATATTTTCTGAGGAAGCCA
>NC_048588.1:38026264-38046264 GCF_013265735.2 Oncorhynchus mykiss
CCATCACTGCCTCCCTCAATAATAACCTCCACCATCACTGCCTCCCTCAACCTCCACCATCACTGCCTCCCTCAACCTCCACCATCACTGCATCCCTCAATAATAACCTCCACCATCAATGCCTCCCTCAAAAATAACCTCCACCATTACTGCCTCCCTCAACACTAACCTCCACCATCACTGCCTCCCTCAACCTCCACCATCACTGCATCCCTCAATAATAACCTCCACCATCACTGCCTCCCTCAAAAATAACCTCCACCATTACAGCCTCCCTCAATAATAACCTCCACCATTACTGCCTCCCTCAATAATAACCTCCACCATCACTGCCTCCCTCAATAATAACCTCCACCATCACTGCCTCCCTCAATAATAACCTCCACCATCACTGCCTCCCTCAATAATAACCTCCACCATTACTGCCTCCCTCAATAATAACCTCCACCATCACTGCCTCCCTCAATAATAACCTCCACCATCACTGCCTCCCTCAATAATAACCTCCACCATCACTGCCTCCCTCAATAATAACCTCCACCATCACTGCCTCCCTCAATAATAACCTCCACCATCACTGCCTCCCTCAATAATAACCTCCACCATCACTGCCTCCCTCAACACTAACCTCCACCAGCACTGCCTCCCTCAATAATAACCTCCACCATCACTGCCTCCCTCAATAATAACCTCCACCATCACTGCCTCCCTCAATAATAACCTCCACCATCACTGCCTCCCTCAATAATAACCTCCACCATCACTGCCTCCCTCAATAATAACCTCCACCATCACTGCCTCCCTCAATAATAACCTCCACCATCACTGCCTCCCTCAATAATAACCTCCACCATCACTGCCTCCCTCAATAATAACCTCCACCATCACTGCCTCCCTCAATAATAACCTCCACCATCACTGCCTCCCTCAATAATAACCTCCACCATCACTGCCTCCCTCAACACTAACCTCCACCAGCACTGCCTCCCTCAACCTCCACCAGCACTGCCTCCCTCAACCTTCACCAACACTGCCTCCCTCAACCTTCACCAACACTGCCTCCCTCAACCTCCACCATCACTGCCTCCCTCAAACTCCACCATCACTGCCTCCCTCAAACTCCACCATCACTGCCTCCCTCAAACTCCACCATCACTGCCTCCCTCAAACTCCACCATCACTGCCTCCCTAAAACTCCACCAACACTGCCTCCCTCAACCTCCACCATCACTGCCTCCCTCAACCTCCACCAACACTGCCTCCCTCAACCTCCACCAACACTGCCTCCCTCAACCTCCACCATCACTGCCTCCCTCAACCTCCACCAACACTGCCTCCCTCAACCTCCACCAACACTGCCTCCCTCAACCTCCACCATCACTGCCTCCCTCAACCTCCACCAACACTGCCTCCCTCAACCTCCACCATCACTGCCTCCCTCAACCTCCACCATCACTGCCTCCTTCAACCTCCACCAACACTGCCTCCCTCAACCTTCACCAACACTGCCTCCCTCAACCTCCACCATCACTGCATCCCTCAAAAATAACCTCCACCATCACTGCCTCCCTCAATAATAACCTCCACCAGCACTGCCTCCCTCAACCTCCACCAACATTGCCTCCCTCAACCTCCACCAACACTGCCTCCTTCAACCTCCACCAACACTGCCTCCCTCAACCTCCACCATCACTGCCTCCTTCAACCTCCACCAACACTGCCTCCCTCAACCTTCACCAACACTGCCAATGATGTAGTGATCACTTAATACACAGGTAAACGTTGAGCGCCGTTTGCCGTTACTATAGAGTTACAATAGAGTTACTATACAGTTACTATAGAGTTACTATAGAGTTACTATAGAGTTACCATAGATTTACTATAGTTACCATAGAGTTACTATAGAGTTACCATAGAGTTACTATAGAGTTACCATAGAGTTATTATATTTTTACCATAGAGTTACTATAGACTTACTATAGAGTTACAATAGAGTTACTATAGAGTTACCATAGAGTTATTATATATTTACCATAGAGTTACCATAGAGTTACCATAGAGTTACTATAGAGTTACTATATATTTACCATAGAGTTACTATAGAGTTAGAGTTACCATAGAGTTACTATAGAGTTAACATAGAGTTACCATAGAGTTACTATAGAGTTACCATAGAGTTACTATAGAGTTACCATATAGTTACTATATAGTTAACATAGAGTTCCTACTTAGTTACCATAGAGTTCCTCTATCTCTGCATTTCATCCAGAGCAAAGTTCAAGGGGGCCGAATAGTAACTCTATGGTAACTAAGTAGTAACTCTATGGTAACTCTATAGTAACTCTATAGTAACTATATGGTAAATATATAGTAACTCTATGGTAACTAAGTAGTAACTCTATGGTAACTAAGTAGTAACTCTATGGTACCTATATAGTAACTCTATAGTAACTCTATGGTAAATATATAGTAACTCTATGGTAAATATATAGTAACTCTATGGTAAATATATGGTAAATATATAGTAACTCTATGATAAATATATGGTAAATATATAGTAACTCTATGGTAAATATATAGTAACTCTATGGTAACTCTATGGTAAATATATAGTAACTCTATAGTGGTAACTATGTAGTAACTCTATAGTGGTAACTATGTAGTAACTCTATGGTAACTCTATAGTAACTCTATAGTGGTAACTATGTAGTAACTCTATAGCATAGAGTTTCCATAGAGTTAGGATGGGGACAGGCTGTAACACATCACCATAGAGTTAGGATGGGGACAGGCTGTAACACATCACCATAGAGTTAGGATGGGGACAGGCTGTAACACATCACCATAGAGTTAGGATGGGGACAGGCTGTAACACATCACCATAGAGTTAGGATGGGGACAGGCTGTAACACATCACCATAGAGTTAGGATGGGGACAGGCTGTAACACATCACCATAGAGTTAGGTATGGGGACAGGCTGTAACACATCACCATAGAGTTAGGATGGGGACAGGCTGTAACACATCACCATAGAGTTAGGATGGGGACAGGCTGTAACACATCACCATAGAGTTAGGATGGGGACAGGCTGTAACACATCACCATAGAGTTAGGTATGGGGACAGGCTGTAACACATCACCATAGAGTTAGGATGGGGACAGGCTGTAACACATCACCATAGAGTTAGGATGGGGACAGGCTGTAACACATCACCATAGAGTTAGGTATGGGGACAGGCTGTAACACATCACCATAAACCAGTAGTTCACGTGTATAGAACCTGGCCGTAGTCATGTCTCTGCAGGGTTAGAGTTACCCACCCACCCACAGGGATTAATCGTGGTTAATCTGTCCTTTGTCAGGGTCAGGGTTAGAGTTACCCACCCAACGCAATATTGATTGTTTTCAAAGTCATATGTGGAACAGGGATTAATCATGGGTCATCTGTCCTCTGCCGGAGTTAGGGTTATCAAGGACAGGAGAAAATCAGCCGCCACAATAACATTACGTTACAATACATTTACGTAACCATCTGGCTGAAGAACATTGTTGTTTAATGTACTGTAGATATACTGCAGTATTTATAGAGATGTACTGTAGATATACTGCAGTATTTATAGAGATGTACTGTAGATATACTGCAGTATTTATAGAGATGTACTGTAGATATACTGCAGTATTTATAGAGATGTACTGTAGATATACTGCAGTATTTATAGAGATGTACTGTAGATATACTGCAGTATTTATAGAGATGTACTGTAGATATACTGCAGTATTTATAGAGATGTACTGTAGATATACTGCAGTATTTATAGAGATGTACTGTAGATATACTGCAGTATTTATAGAGATGTACTGTAGATATACTGCAGTATTTATAGAGATTTACTGTAGATATACTGCAGTATTTATAGAGATGTACTGTAGATATACTGCAGTATTTATAGAGATGTACTGTAGATATACTGCAGTATTTATAGAGATGTACTGTAGATATACTGCAGTATTTATAGAGATGTACTGTAGATATACTGCAGTATTTATAGAGATGTACTGTAGATATACTGCAGTATTTATAGAGATGTACTGTAGGTATACTGCAGATATATACAGAGATGTACTGCAGATATATACAGAGATGTACTGTAGATATATACAGAGATGTACTGTAGATATACTGCAGTATTTATAGAGATGTACTGTAGATATACTGCAGATATATACAGAGATGTACTGTAGATATACTGCAGTATTTATAGAGATGTACTGTAGATATACTGCAATATTTATAGAGATGTACTGTAGATATACTGCAGTATTTATAGAGATGTACTGTAGATATACTGCAGATATATACAGAGATGTACTGTAGATATACTGCAGATATATACAGAGATGTACTGTAGATATACTGCAGATATATACAGAGATGTACTGTAGATATATATAGAGATGTACTGTAGATATACTGCAGATATATACAGAGATGTACTGTAGATATACTGCAGATTTATTTAGAGATGTACTGCAGATATATACAGAGATGTACTGTAGATATACTGCAGATATATACAGAGATGTACTGTAGATATACTGCAGATATATACAGAGATGTACTGCAGATATACTGCAGATATGTACAGAGATATACTGTAGATATACTGCAGATATATATAGAGATGTACTGTAGATATACTGCAGATATATATAGAGATGTACTCCTCACCAGCAGGGAGCAGCAGCACCTAGAAACAGAGGGCAGCAGTCTCCACCAGCAGAGGGCAGCAGCACCTAGAAACAGAGGGCAGCAACTTCTAGAAACAGAGGGCAGCAGCACCTAGAAACAGAAGGCAGCAGCACCTAGAAACAGAGGGCAGCAGTCCTCACCAGCAGAGGGCAGCAGCACCTAGAAACAAAGGGCAGCAGTCCTCACCAGCAGAGGGCAGCAGCACCTAGAAACAGAGGGCAGCAGTCCTCACCAGCAGAGGGCAGCAGCACCTAGAAACAGATGGCAGCAGCACCTAGAAACAGAGGGCAGCAGTCCTCACCAGCAGAGGGCAGCAGCACCTAGAAACAGAGGGAAGCAGCACCTAGAAACAGAGGGCAGCAGTCCTCACCAGCAGAGGGCAGCAATCCTCACCAGCAGAGGGCAGCAGCACCTAGAAACAGAGGGCAGCAGTCCTCACCAGCAGAGGGCAGCAGCACCTAGAAACAGATGGCAGCAGCACCTAGAAACAGAGGGCAGCAATCCTCACCAGCAGAGGGAAGCAGCACCTAGAAACAGAGGGCAACAGTCCTCACCAGCAGAGGGAAGCAGCACCTAGAAACAGAGGGCAGCAGTCCTCACCAGCAGAGGGCAGCAGCACCTAGAAACAGGGGGCAGCAGTCCTCACCAGCAGAGGGCAGCAGCACCTAGAAACAAAGGGCAGCAGTCCTCACCAGCAGAGGGCAGCAGCACCTAGAAACAGAGGGCAGCAGTCCTCACCAGCAGAGGGCAGCAGCACCTAGAAACAGAGGGCAGCAATCCTCACCAGCAGAGGGCAGCAGCACCTAGAAAGAGATGGCAGCAGCACCTAGAAACAGAGGGCAGCAGTCCTCACCAGCAGAGGGCAGCAGCACCTAGAAACAGAGGGCAGCAGTCCTCACCAGCAGAGGGCAGCAGTCCTCACCAGCAGAGGGCAGCAGTCCTCACCATCAGAGGGCAGCAGTCCTCACCAGCAGAGGGCAGCAGTACCTAGCAGCAGCACGCACGGACCAGAGGAGTCATGTTTCATTGAGATGTATTGTCCTCCAGGACCCTGCTTGACAGCTCTCCCCTCTGGGGTGAACGTGCCACGCCTGGGAGGGACAGGGGAGGGGGATTAGAGATGGCAGGGAAGGGAGGCTAAAGAGGGACTTGAAAAGGCAGGGAAGAGCTGCTCAGTTCTCTGCTCAGTGCTCTGAAGCTGGGGATGTGTCCGTAACTATTCACACATCATTACAACACTGTATGACACAATATGACTATGACATTAGACATGTCTTTATTATTTTGGAACTGCTGTAAGTGTAATGTTTACTGTATTTTATTGTTTATTTCACTTGTGTTTATTATCTACTGGCTGGAGGGGGGAGGGAGGAGGAGGAGGAGACTACTGGCTGGAGGGAGGGAGGGAGGGAGGAGGAGGAGGAGACTACTGGCTGGAGGGAGGGAGGGAGGGAGGGAGGAGGAGGAGGAGACTACTGGCTGGAGGGAGGGAGGGAGGAGGAGGAGGAGACTACTGGCTGGAGGGGGGAGGGAGGAGGAGGAGGAGACTACTGGCTGGAGGGAGGGAGGGAGGAGGAGGAGGAGACTACTGGCTGGAGGGAGGGAGGGAGGAGGAGGAGGAGACTACTGGCTGGAGGGAGGGAGGGAGGGAGGGAGGAGGAGGAGTGGACTACTGTCTGGAGGGAGGAGGAGGAGACTACTGGCTGGAGGGAGGGAGGGAGGAGGAGGAGACTACTGGCTGGAGGGAGGGAGGGAGGGAGGGAGGGAGGGAGGGAGGGAGGAGGGGGAGTGGACTACTGTCTGGAGGGAGGAGGAGGAGACTACTGGCTGGAGGGAGGGAGGGAGGAGGAGGAGGAGACTACTGGCTGGAGGGAGGGAGGGAGGAGGAGGAGTGGACTACTGTCTGGAGGGAGGAGGAGGAGACTACTGGCTGGAGGGAGGGAGGGAGGAGGAGGAGGAGACTACTGGCTGCAGGGAGGGAGGGAGGGAGGAGGAGGAGTGGACTACTGTCTGGAGGGAGGAGGAGGAGACTACTGGCTGGAGGGAGGGAGGGAGGAGGAGGAGGAGACTACTGGCTGGAGGGAGGAGGAGGAGACTACTGGCTGGAGGGAGGGAGGGAGGAGGAGGAGGAGACTACTGGCTGGAGGGAGGGAGGGAGGAGGAGGAGTGGACTACTGTCTGGAGGGAGGAGGAGGAGACTACTGGCTGGAGGGAGGAGGAGACTACTGTCTGGAGGGAGGAGGAGGAGACTACTGTCTGGAGGGAGGAGGAGGAGACTACTGGCTGGAGGGAGGAGGAGGAGACTACTGTCTGGAGGGAGGAGGAGGAGGAGGAGACTACTGGCTGGAGGGAGGGAGGGAGGGAGGGAGGGAGGGAGGGAGGGAGGGAGGAGGAGTGGACTACTGTCTGGAGGAAGGGAGGGAGGGAGGAGGAGGAGGAGACTACTGGCTGGAGGGAGGGAGGGAGGAGGAGGAGTGGACTACTGTCTGGAGGGAGGAGGAGGAGACTACTGGCTGGAGGGAGGGAGGGAGGAGGAGGAGGAGACTACTGGCTGGAGGGAGGGAGGGAGGAGGAGGAGGAGACTACTGGCTGGAGGGAGGGAGGGAGGGAGGAGGAGGAGTGGACTACTGTCTGGAGGGAGGAGGAGAAGACTACTGGCTGGAGGGAGGGAGGAGGAGGAGGAGACTACTGGCTGGAGGGAGGGAGGGAGGGAGGAGGAGGAGACTACTGGCTGGAGGGAGGAGGAGGAGACTACTGTCTGGAGTGAGGAGGAGGGGGAGACTACTGGCTGGAGGGAGGGAGGGAGGGAGGGAGGGAGGAGACTACTGGCTGGAGGGGGAGGGAGGAGGAGGAGGAGACTACTGACTGGAGGGAGGGAGGGAAGAGGAGGAGTGGAATACTGTCTGGAGGGAGGAGGAGGAGACTACTGGCTGGAGGGGGAGGAGGAGACTAATGGCTGGAGGGAGGGCGGGAGGAGGAGGAGGAGACTACTGGCTGGAGGGAGGGAGGGAGGGAGGAGGAGGAGGAGACTACTGTCTGGAGTGAGGAGGAGGAAACCACTGTCTGGAGGGAGGAGGAGACTACTGTCTGGAGGGAGGAGGAGGAGACTACTGGCTGGAGGGAGGGAGGGAGGGAGGGAGGGAGGAGACTACTGTCTGGAGGGAGGAGGAGGAGACAACTGTCTGGAGGGAGGAGGAGGAGACTACTGTCTGGAGGGAGGAGGAGACTACTGTCTGGAGGGAGGAGGAGGAGACTACTGTCTGGAGGGAGGAGGAGACTACTGTCTGGAGGGAGGAGGAGACTACTGGCTGGAGGGAGGAGGAGACTACTGGCTGGAGGGAGGAGGAGGAGACTACTGTCTGGAGGGAGGAGGAGGAGACCACTGTCTGGAGGGAGGAGGAGGAGACCACTGTCTGGAGGGAGGAGACTACTGTCTGGAGGGAGGAGGGGACTAGGAGGAGGAGACTACTGTCTGGAGGGAGGAGGAGGAGACTACTGTCTGGAGCGAGGAGGAGGAGACTACTGTCTGGAGGGAGTAGGAGACTACTGTCTGGAGGGAGGAGGGGACTACTGTCTGGAGGGAGGAGGAGACTACTGTCTGGAGGGAGGAGGGGACTACTGTCTGGAGGGAGGAAGAGACTACTGTCTGTAGGGAGGAGGGGACTACTGTCTGGAGGGAGGAGGAGACTACTGGCTGGAGGGAGGAGGAGGAGACTACTGTCTGGAGGGAGGAGGAGACTACTGTCTGGAGGGAGGAGGAGACTACTGTCTGGAGGGAGGAGGGGACTACTGTCTGGAGGGAGGAGAAGGGGACTACTGTCTGGAGGGAGGAGGAGGAGACTACTGTCTGGAGGGAGGAGGAGGAGACTACTGTCTGGAGGGAGGAGGAGGAGACTACTGTCTGGAGCGAGGAGGAGGAGACTACTGTCTGGAGGGAGGAGGAGACTACTGTCTGGAGGGAGGAGGGGACTACTGTCTGGAGGGAGGAGGAGACTACTGTCTGGAGGGAGGAGGGGACTACTGTCTGGAGGGAGGAGGAGGAGACTACTGTCTGGAGGGTGGAAGAGGAGACTACTGTCTGGAGGGAGGAGGAGACTACTGTCTGGAGGGAGGAGGAGACTACTGTCTGGAGGGAGGAGGAGGAGACTACTGTCTGGAGGGTGGAAGAGGAGACTACTGGCTTTATGGAGGAGGAGGGAGGAGAGTTGTGACAGACTGGTAGAGGAGGTTTTTTCCCATCCTAAGCACTTCCTGTGCCTCTTCCTATGTCTCTGTATCAACCGACGGGTCACCTTTGTTTACCCACAAAGACAGATCAATGAAAATCGTCACGCCTACTTTTTTTTTTTTCACATCTTGAAATTCAAAGTCATAGAAACATCTGTAGTCTCGACTTCTCTTTGGGAAGGGAAGCCTTCAGGGAAGCCTTCAGTCTTCAGACTTACTGCACTGGTAATCCTCTGTCCATCAGCATACCGTACACATGCCCTATACCTGTGACAGCCCAGGCACAACCAGTTCTGCAGGATATTTGGGAGACTGGTTGTAGTGAGGTGGCGTACTGGTGGCAGAGAAGTCAGGCGCAGGAGAGAGAAAACTGATTTACAACGGCGTTGTATAAACCACCGTCAACAGAACAATACAAATGAATGGGTCAAACAAAACCCGGTAAATACCAGTGTAACAGTATAACTTTAGACCGTCCCCTCGCCCCTTACCCGGGCGCGAACCAGGGACCCTCTGCACACATCAACAACAGTCACCCCTCGAAGCATCGTTATACCCATCGCTCCACAAAGCCGCGGCCCTTGCAGAGCAAGGGGAAACCACTACTTCAAGGTCTCAGAGCAAGTGACCGATTGAAACGCAACACCGCTAACTAAGCTAGCCGTTTCACATCCGATACACCAGCACCACCGCTAACTAAGCTAGCCGTTTCACATCCGTTACACCAGCACCACCGCTAACTAAGCTAGCCGTTTCACATCCGTTACACCAGCACCACCGCTAACTAAGCTAGCCGTTTCACATCCGTTACACCAGCACCACCGCTAACTAAGCTAGCCGTTTCACATCCGTTACACCAGCACCACCGCTAACTAAGCTAGCCGTTTCACATCCGTTACACCAGCACCACCGCTAACTAAGCTAGCCGTTTCACATCCGTTACACCAGCACCACCGCTAACTACGCTAGCCGTTTCACATCCGTTACACCAGCACCACCGCTAACTAAGCTAGCCGTTTCACATCCGTTACACCAGCATACCGTTGAACAAGCACTTACAACAAACTATTACGGACAAGGACATGAGGGGGAACAGAGGGTTAAATACACAACATGTCATTGATGGGAAATTGAACCAGGTGTGATGGAAGACAAGACATAACCAATGGAAAATGAAAAGTGGATCAGCGATGGCTAGAAGGTCGGTGACGTCGACCGCCGAACGCCGCCCGTACAAGGAGAGGGACCAACTTCGGCGGAAGTTGTGACACTGGTTGAAGACTAGCTGGTTTATTTAAAGTAAATCCCGTCTCCGATTTAATGCCCACCCCCCACTACTCCTCTCTGTGAGAACCCCCCCTCCCCCAAACATTCCCCAACTTTGTGTTTTTGAGTGGAATGTCCCTTCTTTCTCATGCAGGAACCCCTCTGTGTTTCTCTCTCTCTGTGTTTCTCTCTCTCTCTCTCTCTCTCTCTCTCTCTCTCTCTCTCTCTCCCCCTCTCTCTCTCCCTCCCTCCCTCCCTCCCTCCCTCCCTCCCTCCCTCCCTCCCTCCCTCCCTCCCTCCCTCAATCAGAGAGCAGTGCAGGCTCCATGGTTCAGTCAAGCCCCTATTGAAAGGAGAAGAGATACAATGGTCTCTTTCTCAGCCCCTCTTCCTCTCCATTAAAGATCCTGGGAAACACAACACAACCTCACAACCATAGAACCATAGAACCCCTCTTAAAGGGACAGTGCCAGTCCACCACCAGTCCAGAAGACCCAGGACCCAGGCTTATAATATTATATAAACAGATAGGGCTCTGAACTACCTTAAAGACTCTGGGAATACAGAACACAGTTAGCAGAACAGAACAGAACAGACCAGAACCTTAGCTCTTAAAGGGACAGCTCCATCACACTGCCCGCTGGCCGGACAGTAGGGTGTGTTCAACAGGGCACAACATGATGGAATGTTCAGATAGCTATTTGTTAAGTTCAACAAACATGCCTCTCTTACGGCATTGGACAGTGTTTGGCTAATGAAAGTGGCAACCTAAAGCCACAGCAGCTCCCTTCCAGCCAGGCATAGAGGAGTTTTCCTGGGAAAAACAAGGACTCTCCACCCCTACCCTGCAAATCAATTATTCATGATGTCGCTGCCTCTGTGTGTGTGTGTGAACTTTTTGCCTCCCCCTTCCCCCTCCTCTTAGACAGATAGATCACATCACAGGTCAGGCTCTTCCCCCTCCTCCTAGACAGATAGATCACATCACAGGTCAGGCTCTTCCCCCTCTCCCCCTTCCCCCCTCCTCCCAGACAGATAGATCACCTCACAGGTCAGGCTCTTCCCCCCTACTCCCAGACAAATAGATCACCTCACAGGTCAGGCTCTTCCCCTCTCTCTCATTCTCTCTCCCTCTCTCCCTCCCTCTAAATTGAATCTATAAATTCTCATGTGTAATATGGTAACTAATGTAGTTGACATGCACGCTATGAGGGAATGTTGTGAGAAATATCCTACATTCCACTAAGCATTCCAATCAAATGTATCTTTGGCATTCTAGGAGTTGGATGAGATTTGGTTGAATCATATTAGCTGTGGGAGAGACCAAAGGGGACAGGACATCAAGGTTCAGTGTTGTGGGAGAGACCAATGGGGACAGGACATCATCAAGGTTCAGTGTTGTGGGAGAGACCAAAGGGGACAGGACATCAAGGTTCAGTGTTGTGGGAGAGACCAATGGGGACAGGACATCATCAAGGTTCAGTGTTGTGGGAGAGACCAAAGGAGACAGGACATCAAGGTTCAGTGTTGTGGGAGAGACCAACGGAGACAGGACATCAAGGTTCAGTGTTGTGGGAGAGACCAATGGGGACAGGACATCATCAAGGTTCAGTGTTGTGGGAGAGACCAACGGGGACAGGACATCAAGGTTCAGTGTTGTGGGAGAGACCAACGGGGACAGGACATCATCAAGGTTCAGTGTTGTGGGAGAGACCAAAGGAGACAGGACATCAAGGTTCAGTGTTGTGGGAGAGACCAAAGGAGACAGGACATCAAGGTTCAGTGTTGTGGGAGAGACCAAAGGAGACAGGACATCAAGGTTCAGTGTTGTGGGAGAGACCAATGGGGACAGGACATCAAGGTTCAGTGTTGTGTTAGAGACCAAAGGGGACAGGACATCAAGGTTCAGTGTTGTGGGAGAGACCAACGGGGACAGGACATCAAGGTTCAGTGTTGTGGGAGAGACCAACGGGGACAGGACATCAAGGTTCAGTGTTGTGGGAGAGACCAATGGGGACAGGACATCAAGGTTCAGTGTTGTGGGAGAGACCAACGGGGACAGGACATCAAGGTTCAGTGCAGTCAGAAGTGGGATTTTCCTGTGTTTTCACGGTTTTGTGCAGTCCTGTGTTTTATATATATTTCAACACTGGTTGGAATGATAATGTGAAATTTGTGAAAATGTTGATAATGCCATTTTAGTGTAAGAGCTGTTGGGAAAGACCGCGTGAAAGTACTGCCTGTTTTTGGTGGCGTTTTGGCCTGCCTGGTGACTGAATGAGAATTTTAATAAACAGCTAGTTGTGATTTGGACAGCTAGACCACTCCTAGGATAGTCCTAGCAAAATGATTGCGGGAGGAATAGCTCTTTGTTAAATGTATTCCAGGAGCATGTGCGGACCGTACTCCTGAACAGGAAGTGTCCCCCACTTGCTTTGCTTCATTTAACAAGATTTTTTTTGAGGTGGTGAGATCGGCTGAAGACGCTCGTCGGAAAAGACGGTCCGATGTGTGTTTGTGGTCCTCGCTAACCAAGCAGGGGGCGATGTCCATTACACGAAGAAGCTATTTTTTTGTTGTTGTTTGTTTTCAATTAAAACGGTCAACAAGAAACAATCACAGTAAAAGGTACAGGAAGTACTAGATGTTGAGATTTAAAACAAAAACCGGGCTGCATTTGGGACTTTTTAAGAATCATAAAGTGACCTTTCTATCACAATAAATATAATGGGAAACGAATGAATAGCATCCGTAATGTGGTATACCACTATCAAACCTTGACTCTTGATTTATGTGATATTTTGTTCTATTGTATATTCTGTCATACATTCATCATATTTAAACATAGTGTACTGTGATAAAATGAACATGTAGTTAGTTGGTAGCTTAGTGAGGAGTCGGCTAGACTGACTGACTGACTGACTGACTGACTGACTGAGTGACTGACTGACTGAGTGACTGACTGACTGAGTGACTGAGTGACTGACTGACTGAGTGACTGACTGTCTGACTGACTGAGTGACTGAATGACTGACTGACTGAGTGACTGACTGTCTGACTGAGTGACTGACTGACTGAGTGACTGACCGAGTGAGTGACTGAGTGACTGAGCGACTGACTGACTGACTGACTGACTGAGTGACTGACCGAGTGAGTGACTGACTGAGTGACTGACTGAGTGAGTGACTGACTGACTGAGTGACTGACTGACTGACTGACTGACTGACTGAGTGCTACTGGGTTAGAATGGAGGGAAATAAGTGATTTACTGTTGAGGAGGTGGGAACCGGGCTTATTAAAAAGAGACCGGGAATTGTCCTGAAGACAATCAGCTGTGTCTGCTTTCTTCACATCCTCTGAGAATCACGCAGAGGCACAGGGGGAGGGAGAGAGGCAGAGGGAGGAGGAGGCAAGAGAATGGAAAGAACTTGAGTTTAAGGAATTTGAAACCTGTGTGACTGTAGAAAAAGAACAGGGACGGGACAACTTGGTGGGGCTAGAGAAGCAGTTCTGTGATCAACAAGACGGCACGAACACTGGTTTGAAAATACACTTCCAGAAAAACGTTTTTAACAATTTGATTGGAGACTGAAAAGGTTGGAGCGACTTTTGCCGTTTTTCGTCACTGTAGTTTAAACAATGGACTTTCCGCAGTTTCTGCGCTGAGAGAACACTCACTGCCTGTGAGGTTTTTAAAAACTTCGGACTGGAGATAAAACGTCAGTAGGCAGTAGTAGTAGTCAGCAGTGGGAGTAAGCAGAAACAATTCTAGGACGGTATCGGGGTAAAGTTTAGAAATTGTTTTTCGCAACATAAAATGAGAATCAGGGAAGCAGAGGAGTGATAGCGAGTGGAAGAAATACCTGTGGATTTAAATCGCGAGCAGTCAGTCGGAAGAACATCCGCTAAACTTTTCAGTGTACAGCAAAGATTTTTAACAGAGGCCGTGAGAGTTATTGGAATGCGGTGACGCGACCTGGAGTTGTATCCAACAAGTTCAAAGTTGGAACCGTGAATTCTGGTAGAAGTGCGCTGCTCCGAGGGACCAGCTATGGAGAGCGGGTCACAGGGACTGGCGCTGGGGATACTGTTTGTCGGCGCATTTTTTAGTTTAGGATCTGCAAACACTTTGACAGGTAAGTCTTATAACTCATCTTCATCCTAATATTTATCATCTTTATCTCACCTCCGAAATATCTTTATTAAGTCAAATGACATATACCAACAAAATAACTATTAGTCCTACAATAAATGACTGTGAACAGCCGCTGACAACCTGCGTAACATCTGGGTACTTTACAGTCTGATGGGCAGAATTGATTTATTTTACCTTAATTTAACAAGGCAAGTCAGTTAAGAACAAATTCTTATTTTCAATGAGGCCTAGGAACAGTGGGTTAACTGGTCTAGGAACAGTGGGTTAACTGCCTGTTCAGGGGCAGAACGACATATTTGTACCTTGTCAGCTCGGGGGATTGATCTTGCAACCTTCCGGTTACTAGTCCAACGCTCTAACCACTAGGATGATGATTATGGTGATGATGATGAGGATGGTGATGATACATCCTAGATACTTTGATTGCTCTGCACCAAAAGTGTTTATGAGTGTTTATTACAATGCGTATCACCATGTATCTAACAGTTCATTTCAATTATTGATATTTTAATAACATTCTGGGTAGTGTTTTGAACATTCTCCAGTCTGTGATCTGATCTGAGAGAGAGAGAGAGAGAGAGAGAGAGAGAGAGAGAGAGAGAAAGAGAGAGAGAGAGAGAGAGAGAGAAAGTACAGCAGGAGGGATATGACTGGTTAGATGGACTCGCATGTCATTTACTGTCTGACCCAGACTTCAAAAAAGAGAAAGTTGCTTTAATGTTGATGCTTCAGTTGGTATTTGGATGGTGAAGAGACGGAGGGAGGAGGGTGGAGGGTGGAGTGAGATGTGTGGGCGTGAGGGGCAAAGGGGGAAAGAGAGAGAGGGGAAGAAATGGAATGCTGATGCTTGTGAGTGAGTCAGGGTCAGGGTGATTCAGTAGAACAAAATGATGGATGGGGTATGGGGACAAAAGTGGAGGGGAGGGAGGGAGGGAGGAGGGGAGGGAGAGAGGGAGGAGGGGAGGAAGGGAGAGAGGGGGAGGGAGGAGGGGAGAGAGGGAGGGGAGGGAGGGAGAAGGGAAGTGGGAAATATTTGTAGGGATGAATCTAGAAGCATGGCATGAAATGGAGGGGGGAGGGATGAATGTGTGGTGGGAGGAGGGGAGTGATGGAGGGAGGAGGGAGGGATGGAGGGGAGGGAGGGATGGAGGGAGGGATGGAGTGGAGGGAGGGAGGGATGGGGGGAAAATGCTGTGAAGAACTGAGTTATGTGACATAAAGAGACAGAAAGATAAAGGGAGTGAGAGAAGAAGAGATGCAGGGTTGGTGTAATATCTGATGAGATGCAGGGTTGGCGTAATATCTGGTGAGATGCAGGGTTGGTGTAATATCTGGTGAGATGCAGGGTTGGTGTAATATCTGATGAGATGCAGGGTTGGTGTAATATCTGATGAGATGCAGGGTTGGTGTAATATCTGGTGAGATGCAGGGTTGGTGTAATATCTGATGAGATGCAGGGTTGGTGTAATATCTGATGAGATGCAGGGTTGGTGTAATATCTGATGAGATGCAGGGTTGGTGTAATATCTGATGAGATGCAGGGTTGGTGTAATATCTGATGAGATGCAGGGTTGGTGTAATATCTGATGAGATGCAGGGTTGGTGTAATATCTGATGAGATGCAGGGTTGGTATAATATCTGATGAGATGCAGGGTTGGTGTAATATCTGATGAGATGCAGGGTTGGTGTAATATCTGATGAGATGCAGGGTTGGTGTAATATCTGATGAGATGCAGGGTTGGTGTAATATCTGATGAGATGCAGGGTTGGTGTAATATCTGATGAGATGCAGGGTTGGTGTAATATCTGCACTCTGTTATTTTTCTTTGACGTTCAACATATTTTTTGTGTGAAAGAAGGGGCGAAGGATGGGAGGAGAGGAGGGGTAGAAGGAGGAGAGGAGGGGTAGAAGGAGGAGAGGAGGGGTAGAATGAGGAGAGGAGGGGTAAAAGGAGGAGAGGAGGGGTAGAAGGAGGAGAGGAGGGATAGAAGGAGGAGAGGGGTAGAAGGAGGAGAGGAGGGGTAGAAGGAGGAGAGGAGGAGTAGAAGGAGGAGATGAGGGGTAGAAGGAGGAGAGGAGGGATAAAAGGAGGAGAGGAGGGGTAGAAGGAGGAGAGGAGGAGTAGAAGGAGGAGAGGAGGGGTAGAAGGAGGAGAGGGGTAGAAGGAGGAGAGGAGGGGTACAAGGAGGAGAGGAGGAGTATAAGGAGGAGAGGAGGGGTAGAAGGAGGAGAGGGATAGAAGGAGGAGAGGAGGGGTAGAAGGAGGAGAGGAGGGGTAGAATGAGGAGAGGAGGGGTAAAAGGAGGAGAGGAGGGGTAGAAGGAGGAGAGGAGGGGTAAAAGGAGGAGAGGAGGGGTAGAAGGAGGAGAGGAGGGGTAGAAGGAGGAGAGGAGGAGTAGAAGGAGATATAGAGAAAGAGAGCACGGAGGGAAACCACGGGGCAAAAGAGAGAAGATGGACCAGTTTAACTGAAGTGAAGTCCCTAGAGACACATAAATATGGCCACACACACACACACACACACACACACACACACACACACACACACACACACACACACACACACACACACACACACACACACACACGGTGACAGAAAGGTCACGACTGAGCACGTTTCTAAAAGGAACCAGCCAAGCGAAAAGAAGAAGGGAAGACGATGAAGACCAAAACATTATACACACGGAGACAGTGAAGATGATGAAGACGATGAAGACCAACACATTATACACACGGAGGCAGTGAAGATGATGAAGACGATGAAGACCAACACATTATACACACTGAGACAGTGAAGATGATGAAGACGATGAAGACCAACACATTATACACACTGAGACAGTGAAGATGATGAAGACGATGAAGACCAACACATTATACACACTGAGACAGTGAAGAAGAAGAGAAGACGATGAAGACCAACACATTATACACACTGAGACAGTGAAGATGATGAAGATGATGAAGACCAATACATTATACACACTGAGACAGTGAAGATGATGAAGACGATGAAGACCAACACATTATACACACTGAGACAGTGAAGAAGAAGAGGAGACGATGAAGACCAACACATTATACACACGGAGACAGTGAAGAAGAAGAGAAGACGATGAAGACCAACACATTATACACACTGAGACAGTGAAGATGATGAAGATGATGAAGACCAATACATTATACACACGGAGACAGTGAAGATGATGAAGACAATGAAGACCAACACATTATACACACTGAGACAGTGAAGATGATGAAGACGATGAAGACCAATACATTATACACACGGAGACAGTGAAGATGATGAAGACGATGAAGACCAACACATTATACACACGGAGACAGTGAAGATGATGAAGACGATGAAGACCAACACATTATACACACAGAGACAGTGAAGAAGAAGGAAGACCAACACATTATACACACTGAGACAGTGAAGATGATGAAGACGATGAAGACCAACACATTATACACACTGAGGCAGTGAAGACGATGAAGACCAACACATTATGCACACGGAGGCAGTGAAGCATGAGGCAGACAGTCACCCTTCATTTAAACATAGTGTGTGTGTGTGTGTATTAGTGTGTGTGTGTGTGTGTGTGTTAGCGTGTGTGTGTGTGTGTTAGCGCATGTGTGTGTATGTGTGTGTGTGTGTGTTAGCGTGTGTGTGTGTGTTAGCGCATGTGTGTGTGTGTGTGTCTCTGTATGTGTGATGTCTATAATGCAGGTGTGTGTGTGTGTGTGTTGGTGTGTGTGATGTCTATAATGCAGGTGTGTGTGTGTATGTGTGTGTGTGTGTATGTGTGTGTATGTGTGTGTGATATCTATAATGCAGGTGTGTGTGTGTGTGTGTGTCTACAATGCAGGTGTGTGTGTGTGTGTGTCTACAATGCAGGTGTGTGTGTGTGTGTCTACAATGCAGGTGTGTGTGTGTGTGTGTGTGTGTGTGTGTGTGTGTGTGTCTACAATGCAGGTCTAAATTCATCTATTCTTTTCCCGTTCCGTTTTGCTCTGTGGAAGTGAAACAAACTCTCGTCTGTTGCATTAAGCTCCGTTGACATGGTGAAGTGGTTGAGAGTTGTTTTATGGATGTGTGTATATGTGGTGTGTATGAGCGACTTGGTTAGGCGGAACAGAGGACCTCTACGGGTCAGGGGTTAGGGGTTAAAGGTCAGATGTTGGTAGTGAAACAGACGAGGAAGGCTGGTTGACAAGCTTGAGAAAATCTTTACTGGCGTGAGTTAGTGAACTGGAGTATGTGTGTGTTTGTGTGTGTGTATAGGAGTGTGTGTATCTGTTGCTAGGACAATAAATTAAGATAGAGGAAGACAATATCAGGGCCCTAATTAAATACATTAAATCTGATATATTTTCTTTTTTTCTCACAAATTCCATTTTCTCCGTTTAGTTTTTCTCATTTTTTTGTGTTTTTAAAAAAAAAAACGTTTTCTCTCTCAAAATTACACTTCTTAGATAGAAAAACAACCAAAGCGGAGGTTCTAAGTCCACAACAACATCAAGAGGTTGAAGACGTTTAGATTTGGTTGGAGGTGTAGTTAAATTCAACTGAGCACTAATAGCCGGAGACCATTGATTGGTTAACGATGTTTCTGTAGTGCTCATATGAATGTAGAGAATGTCAAACAAAATGGCCACCGGATTAATGCAAATAATCCTGCTATCATTCTGTCAGATAACACACAGGATACTTTGTATTTAACGTTTAGTTGAGAATGTTCTTTTTTGAGGAGAGCTTTTTCCATCTACCAGAAGACAGTTGTCATGACATTACATAGGGTGGCAGGGTGCCTAGCGGTTAGAAAGAGGGACCCAGAGGGTCGCCAGTTCGGATCCCGTGTCCAGCGGGATGTGAAGCCGTTGAACTGGTAGGGAGGCAGAATGTGTGGAGCCGGAGGGCGTCTGTGTGTACCTCGTATCTGTCCTGTCAGAGTGTGGTGTGTGGTGTGTGTACCTCGTATCTGTCCTGTCAGAGTGTGGTGTGTGTACCTCGTATCTGTCCTGTCAGAGTGTGGTGTGTGTACCTCGTATCTGTCCTGTCAGAGTGTGGTGTGTGTACCTCGTATCTGTCCTGTCAGAGTGTGGTGTGTGGTGTGTGTACCTCGTATCTGTCCTGTCAGAGTGTGGTGTGTGTACCTCGTATCTGTCCTGTCAGAGTGTGGTGTGTGGTGTGTGTACCTCGTATCTGTCCTGTCAGAGTGTGGTGTGTGTACCTCGTATCTGTCCTGTCAGAGTGTGGTGTGTGTACCTCGTATCTGTCCTGTCAGAGTGTGGTGTGTGGTGTGTGTACCTCGTATCTGTCCTGTCAGAGTGTGGTGTGTGTACCTCGTATCTGTCCTGTCAGAGTGTGGTGTGTGGTGTGTGTACCTCGTATCTGTCCTGTCAGAGTGTGGTGTGTGTACCTCGTATCTGTCCTGTCAGAGTGTGGTGTGTGGTGTGTGTACCTCGTATCTGTCCTGTCAGAGTGTGGTGTGTGGTGTGTGTACCTCGTATCTGTCCTGTCAGAGTGTGGTGTGTGTACCTCGTATCTGTCCTGTCAGAGTGTGGTGTGTGTACCTCGTATCTGTCCT
>NC_048588.1:38051264-38063764 GCF_013265735.2 Oncorhynchus mykiss
TTGTGTGACTCATCAGAGCAGGTTTGCTGGTGATGCTCATCACTTCATGTTCATGTTGTTAGTTGGTTGACAGGACACTCACAGCAAGGGAATGGGCTGACACAAACACAACTATTCAGTCAGTCAGTCACCCAGCCACAACACACAGTCAGTCAGTCACCCAGCCACAACACACCACACAGCCAGCCAGCCAGCCAGCCAACCAATCAGCCAGCCACATCACACAGTCAATCAGCCAGTCAGCCAGCCAGTCAGCCAGCCAGCCAGCCAGTCAGCCAGCCAGCCACATCACACAGCAAGCCAGCCAGCCAACCAATCAGCCAGCCACATCACACAGCAAGCCAGCCAGCCAACCAATCAGCCAGCCACATCACACAGCAAGCCAGCCAGCCAACCAATCAGCCAGCCACATCACACTGTCAATCAGCCAGTCAGCCAGCAGGTCAGCCAGCTATCCAGCCAACCATCCAGTCAGTCAGCCAGTCAGCCAGCTACAGTACACAGCCAGCCAGCAGGTCAGCCAGCTATCCAGCCAACCATCCAGTCAGTCAGCCAGTCAGCCAGCTACATTACACAGCCAGCCAGCCAGCCAGTCAGCCAGCTACAGTACACAGCCAGCCAGCCAGCCAGCCAGCCAGCTACAGTACACAGCCAGCCAGCAGGTCAGCCAGCTATCCAGCCAACCATCCAGTCAGTCAGCCAGTCAGCCAGCTACATTACACAGCCAGCCAGCCAGCCAGTCAGCCAGCTACAGTACACAGCCAGCCAGCCAGTCAGCCAGCCAGCCAGCCAGCCAGCCAGCCAGCCAGCCAGTCAGCCAGCCAGTCACCCAGCCACAACACACAGCCAGCCAGCCAGCCAGTCAGACACAGCACATAGCCAGCCAGCCAGCCAGTCAGACACAGCACATAGCCAGCCAGCCAGTCAGACACAACACACAGCCAGCCAGCCAGCCGGTCAGACACAGCACATAGCCAGACATTCCCTTGGTTCTGCTTCTTCAAATACAACCCTAGACCCACAAGAACCCCACCCTGTCCCAGACCCAACCAACTCCTCCACAGAAATGTCCCCTTCTCTCCCCTTCACTTCAGACTGCTGGGATCTGTCTGTGGGTCTCTGACCAAGGCCTTGTGCCTCCACTCACTATCAGAGCTCAACCTAGACTGCTATATATTTAGGAAATAGTGTCGGGGGGTTTTCCTGACCAGGCCAACGCAGTTTTTATGACATAAACAAACAAGCAAGTAAACTTTGCACACCGATTCTTTTTTTTACAAGATTTTATTTGATCTTTAATCCAAAACATCCACATCACCCCTGTCCAGACCCACTAGCCCTCCATCTCCAACACCAGCATCACCCCTGTCCAGACCCACTAGCCCTCCATCTCCAGCACCAGCATCACCCCTGTCCAGACCCACTAGCCCTCCATCTCCAACACCAGCATCACCCCTGTCCAGACCCACTAGCCCTCCATCTCCAACACCAGCATCACCCCTGTCCAGACCCACTAGCCCTCCATCTCCAACACCAGCATCACCCCTGCCCAGACCCACTAGCCCTCCATCTCCAGCACCAGCATCACCCCTGCCCAGACCCACTAGCCCTCCATCTCCAACACCAGCATCACCCCTGTCCAGACCCACTAGCCCTCCTTCTCCAACACCAGCATCACCCCTGCCCAGACCCACTAGCCCTCCATCTCCAGCACCAGCATCACCCCTGCCCAGACCCACTAGCCCTCCATCTCCAGCACCAGCATCACCCCTGCCCAGACCCACTAGCCCTCCATCTCCAGCACCAGCATCACCCCTGTCCAGACCCACTAGCCCTCCATCTCCAACACCACCCCTGTCCAGACCCACTAGCCCTCCATCTCCAGCACCACCCCTGTCCAGACCCACTAGCCCTCCATCTCCAGCACCACCCCTGTCCAGACCCACTAGCCCTCCATCTCCAACACCAGCATCACCCCTGCCCAGACCCACTAGCCCTCCATCTCGAGCACCAGCATCACCCCTGTCCAGACCCACTAGCCCTCCATCTCCAACACCACCCCTGTCCAGACCCACTAGCCCTCCATCTCCAGCACCACCCCTGTCCAGACCCACTAGCCCTCCATCTCCAGCACCACCCCTGTCCAGACCCACTAGCCCTCCATCTCCAACACCAACATCACCCCTGCCCAGACCCACTAGCCCTCCATCTCTAGCACCAGCATCACCCCTGCCCAGGCCCACTAGCCCTCCAGCACCAGCATCACCCCTGTCCAGACCCACTAGCCCTCCATCTCCAACACCAGCATCACCCCTGCCCAGACCCACTAGCCCTCCATCTCCAGCACCAGCATCACCCCTGCCCAGACCCACTAGTGCTCACCTCCAGCACCACCCCTGTCCAGACCCACTAGCCCTCACCTCCAGCACCAGCATCACCCCTGCCCAGACCCACTAGCCCTCCATCTCCAGCACCAGCATCACCCCTGCCCAGACCCACTAGCCCTCCATCTCCAGCACCAGCATCACCCAAGCCCAGACCCACTAGCCCTCCATCTCCAGCACCAGCATCACCCCTGCCCAGACCCACTAGCCCTCCATCTCCAACACCAGCATCACCCCTGCCCATACCCACTAGCCCTCCATCTCCAGCACCAGCATCACCCCTGCCCAGACCCACTAGCCCTCCATCTCCAGCACCAGCATCACCCCTGTCCAGACCCACTAGCCCTCCAGCACCAGCATCACCCCTGCCCAGACCCACTAGCCCTTCATCTCCAGCACCAGCATCACCCCTGCCCAGACCCACTAGTCCTCCATCTCCAGCACCAGCATCACCCCTGCCCAGACCAACTAGCCCTCCATCTCCAGCACCAGCATCACCCCTGCCCAGACCCACTAGCCCTCCATCTCCAACACCAGCATCACCCCTGCTCAGACCCACTAGCCCTCCATCTCCAGCACCAGCATCACCCCTGCCCAGACCCACTAGCCCTCACCTCCAGCACCAGCATCACCCCTGCCCAGACCCACTAGCCCTCACCTCCAGCACCAGCATCACCACTGCCCAGACCCACTAGCCCTCCATCTCCAGCACCAGCATCACCCCTGCCCAGACCCACTAGCCCTCACCTCCAGCACCAGCATCACCACTGCCCAGATCCACTAGCCCTCACCTCCGACACCAGCACCAGCATCACCCCTGCCCAGACCCACTAGCCCTCACCTCCAGCACCAGCATCACCACTGCCCAGACCCACTAGCCCTCACTTCCGGCACCAGCACCAGCATCACCACTGCCCAGACCCACTAGCCCTCCATCTCCAACACCAGCATCACCCCTGCCCAGACCCACTAGCCCTCCATCTCCAGCACCAGCATCACCCCTGCCCAGATCCACTAGCCCTCACCTCCGACACCAGCACCAGCATCACCACTGCCCAGACCCACTAGCCCTCCATCTCCAACACCAGCATCACCACTGCCCAGACCCACTAGCCCTCACCTCCAGCACCAGCATCACCCCTGCCCAGACCCACTAGCCCTCACCTCCAGCACCAAGGTTGCTCAAACATCGAAATAATCAAAATGTTGTGATATAACATTTTTTTTATTTTTAAGTTGCATGTATTTGAAAATATCTACTTTGGTCAATCTAAAATAGCTTGTTTAAAGTTGTCATGGAAAAAAAAAACATGTATTTCCTATTCACAAATCATTTACGGTTCTCAAGCTCACGTCGATGACATCAAATAGACTGTTGTAATAGCGGCGTGAGTCTAAAGTCGATGGGCCACTAATATACCTTGAACGTGACTCATATTGAACTTATGAGTCGGGTCTCCAGTCACGGATTCCCGGGCCTACGGATGAACAGCAGCTCTGAGAGGAAGAGAGAGAAGGCTGCTGTCAGGGGTTGAGATGTGCTGACCAAAGGGGATCGGAGATATTGGGGAAGGAAAGAGAGAAAGAGAAGGGGTTGGTGTGTTGCAACCTCGTGATGTTCTGTTCATTCACCCACACAGTCAGTGGTCAGCCCTCCATCCCTCCCTCCCTCCCTCCTCCTCCCTCCCTGCCTCCTCACGTTCCTTTACTCCCTCCCTCCCTCCTCCTCCCCCCTCCCTCCTCCTCCCTTCTCCTCCTCCCTCCCTCCTCCTCCTCCCTCCTCCTCCCTCCCTCCTCACGTTCCTTCACTCCCTCCCTCCTCCTCCCTCCCTCCCTCCCTCCCTCACTCCCCCTCCCTCCCTCCCTCCCTCCCTCCCTCCCTCCCTCCCCCTCCCTCCCTCCCTCCCTCCCTCCCTCCGCTCCCTCCCTCTCTCATAGCTCTCACCCCCTGTCCTCTTTCTGGCGTTACACGGACCACAACAATGAAGGCATGGTCCTCTCCGGACAACACAACACACTGTGTGGCTTAGTTATCATAGGAACAACTTAGGAACATGGGAACAACTTAGGAACATTTTAACAACTTAGGAACAACTTAGGAACATGGGAACAACTTAGGAACAACTTAGGAACAACTTAGGAACAACTTAGGAACATGGGAACAACTTAGGAACATGGGAACAACTTAGGAACATGGGAACAACTTAGGAACATGGGAACAACTTAGGAACAACTTAGGAACAACTTAGGAACAACTTAGGAACATGGGAACAACTTAGGAACAACTTAGGAACAACTTAGGAACAACTTAGGAACATGGGAACAACTTAGGAACAACTTAGGAACAACTTAGGAACAACTTAGGAACAACTTAGGAACATGGGAACAACTTAGGAACATGGGAACAACTTAGGAACAACTTAGGAACATGGGAACAACTTAGGAACATAGGAACAACTTAGGAACAACTTAGGAACATTTGAACAACTTAGGAACAACTTAGGAACATGGGAACAACTTAGGAACAACTTAGGAACATTTGAACAACTTAGGAACATAGGAACAACTTAGGAACAACTTAGGAACATAGGAACAACTTAGGAACAACTTAGAAACATAGGAACAACTTAGGAACAACTTAGGAACATAGGAACAACTTAGGAACATAGGAACAACATAGGAACAACTTAGGAACAACTTAGAAACATAGGAACAACTTAGGAACAACTTAGAAACAACTTAGGAACATAGGAACATGGGAACAACTTAGGAACATGGGAACAACTTAGGAACAACTTAGGAAATTAGGAACATGGGAACAACTTAGGAACTACATAACAAATAGGCCTTGTGTCCCTGTGTTCGATCACATTGAAGGAAAGTGTTTTAGTTGTGGTAGTGTGTTTTAGTTGTTTTAGTTGTGGTAGTGTGTTTTAGTTGTGGTAGTGTGTTTTAGTTGTGGTAGTGTGTTTTAGTTGTGGTAGTGTGTTTTAGTTGTGGTAGTGTGTTTTAGTTGTGGTAGTGTGTTGTAGTTGTGGTAGTGTGTTTTAGTTGTGGTAGTGTGTTTTAGTTGTGGTAGTGTGTTGTAGTTGTGGTAGTGTGTTTTAGTTGTGGTAGTGTGTTTTAGTGCACCATTAAATGAAATGACTGGCACATGTTTTCAGTCTGTGTGTGTCTGTGTGTGTCTGTGTGTGTCTGTGTGTGTCAGCATGTTTTGCCCCTTCAGTTGACCCCCCCCCCCCCCCCAGTGTGTGTGTGTGTTCGCTTTTGAGTACCCAATGAGTCACTATCTGAGAGGACTCATTCACTACTGAATGTCAGCATGTGTCAGCGTGTCGTGTGTGTGTGTCAACGTGTGTGTGTGTGAGTATGAGAGTGTGTCAACATGCATGTGTGAGTGTGAGAGAGAGAGTGTGTGTGTGTGTGTGTGTGTGTGTCAGCGCTCAGCATGTTTGCCCCTCTAGAGGGGCCCCTTCAATGAGAACCAGGCGTGGTTCTACGCTGAGCTCTCTCTATTCCTGATTTACACTCCTCAGCATGCTTCCTCCCCCAAAACCTCCAGCCTGCTGGTCCCATCTGATCTCACCCAGATCCCTAAACCTCCAGCCTGCTGGTCCCATCTGATCTCACCCAGATCCCTAACCCCCAGCCTGTGGGTCCCATCTGATCTCACCCAGATCCCTAACCCCCCAGCCTGCTGGTCCCATCTGATCTCACCCAGATCCCTAACCCCCAGCCTGTGGGTCCCATCTGATCTCACCCAGATCCCTAACCCCCAGCCTGTGGGTCCCATCTGATCTCACCCAGATCCCTAACCCCCAGCCTGTGGGTCCCATCTGATCTCACCCAGATCCCTAACCCCCAGCCTGTGGGTCCCATCTGATCTCACCCAGATCCCTAACCCCCAGCCTGTGGGTCCCATCTGATCTCACCCAGATCCCTAACCCCCAGCCTGTGGGTCCCATCTGATCTCACCCAGATCCCTAACCCCCAGCCTGTGGGTCCCATCTGATCTCACCCAGATCCCTAACCCCCAGCCTGTGGGTCCCATCTGATCTCACCCAGATCCCTAACCCCCAGCCTGTGGGTCCCATCTGATCTCACCCAGATCCCTAACCCCCAGCTTGTGGGTCCCATCTGATCTCACCCAGATCCCTAACCCCCCAGCCTGTGGGTCCCATCTGATCTCACCCAGATCCCTAACCCCCAGCCTGTGGGTCCCATCTGATCTCACCCAGATCCCTAACCCCCAGCCTGTGGGTCCCATCTGATCTCACCCAGATCCCTAACCCCCAGCTTGTGGGTCCCATCTGATCTCACCCAGATCCCTAACCCCCAGCCTGTGCGTCCCATCTGATCTCAGCCAGATCCCTAACCCCCAGCCTGTGGGTCCCATCTGATCTCACCCAGATCCCTAACCCCCAGCCTGTGGGTCCCATCTGATCTCACCCAGATCCCTAACCCCCAGCTTGTGGGTCCCATCTGATCTCACCCAGATCCCTAACCCCCAGCCTGTGCGTCCCATCTGATCTCAGCCAGATCCCTAACCCCCAGCCTGTGGGTCCCATCTGATCTCACCCAGATCCCTAACCCCCAGCTTGTGGGTCCCATCTGATCTCACCCAGATCCCTAACCCCCAGCCTGTGCGTCCCATCTGATCTCAGCCAGATCCCTAACCCCCAGCCTGTGGGTCCCATCTGATCTCAGCCAGATCCCTAACCCCCAGCCTGTGGGTCCCATCTGATCTCACCCAGATCCTTAACCCCGAGCCTGCTGGTCCCATCTGATCTCACCCAGATACACTGGCTCTCAGATCAACAAAACACGCCATTAACACACCCACACACATCTACACACGCAGGTACACATCCACAAACACACACACACACACACACACACACACACACACGGGGGGGGGGGGGGGGGGTCAATTGAAGGGGCAATAAATGCTGGCACACACACAGACAGAAAACATGTGCCAGTCATTTCATGTATTCAGCATCTACACCCATCTACCCTCCGTGTTCTCTATCAGCATCTACACCCATCTACCCTCCGTGTTCTCTATCAGCATCTACACCCATCTACCCTCCGTGTTCTCTATCAGCATCTACACCCATCTACCCTCCGTGTTCTCTATCAGCATCTACACCCATCTACCCTCCGTGTTCTCTATCAGCATCTACACCCATCTACCCTCCGTGTTCTCTATCAGCATCTACACCCATCTACCCTCCGTGTTCTCTATCAGCATCTACACCCATCTACCCTCCGTGTTCTCTATCAGCATCTACACCCATCTACCCTCCGTGTTCTCTATCAGCATCTACACCCATCTACCCTCCGTGTTCTCTATCAGCATCTACACCCATCTACCCTCCGTGTTCTCTATCAGCATCTACACCCATCTACCCTCCGTGTTCTCTATCAGCATCTACACCCATCTACCCTCCATGTTCTCTATCAGCATCTACACCCATCTACCCTCCATGTTCTCTATCAGCATCTACACCCATCTACCCTCCATGTTCTCTATCAGCATCTACACCCATCTACCCTCCATGTTCTCTATCAGCATCTACACCCATCTACCCTCCGTGTTCTCTATCAGCATCTACACCCATCTACCCTCCGTGTTCTCTATCAGCATCTACACCCATCTACCCTCCGTGTTCTCTATCAGCATCTACACCCATCTACCCTCCGTGTTCTCTATCAGCATCTACACCCATCTACCCTCCGTGTTCTCTATCAGCATCTACACCCATCTACCCTCCGTGTTCTCTATCAGCATCTACACCCATCTACCCTCCATGTTCTCTATCAGCATCTACACCCATCTACCCTCCGTGTTCTCTATCAGCATCTACACCCATCTACCCTCCGTGTTCTCTATCAGCATCTACACCCATCTACCCTCCGTGTTCTCTATCAGCATCTACACCCATCTACCCTCCGTGTTCTCTATCAGCATCTACACCCATCTACCCTCCGTGTTCTCTATCAGCATCTACACCCATCTACCCTCCATGATCTCTGTCAGTATCTACACCCATCTACCCTCCATGTTCTCTATCAGCATCTACACCCATCTACCCTCCGTGTTCTCTATCAGCATCTACACCCATCTACCCTCCGTGTTCTCTATCAGCATCTACACCCATCTACCCTCTGTGTTCTCTATCAGCATCTACACCCATCTACCCTCCGTGTTCTCTATCAGCATCTACACCCATCTACCCTCCATGATCTCTGTCAGTATCTACACCCATCTACCCTCCATGATCTCTATCAGCATCTACACCCATCTACCCTCCATGTTCTCTATCAGCATCTACACCCATCTACCCTCCGTGTTCTCTATCAGCATCTACACCCATCTACCCTCCGTGTTCTCTATCAGCATCTACACCCATCTACCCTCCATGATCTCTGTCAGTATCTACACCCATCTACCCTCCATGTTCTCTATCAGCATCTACACCCATCTACCCTCCGTGTTCTCTATCAGCATCTACACCCATCTACCCTCCGTGTTCTCTATCAGCATCTACACCCATCTACCCTCCATGATCTCTGTCAGTATCTACACCCATCTACCCTCCATGTTCTCTATCAGCATCTACACCCATCTACCCTCCGTGTTCTCTATCAGCATCTACACCCATCTACCCTCTGTGTTCTCTATCAGCATCTACCCTCCGTGTTCTCTATCAGCGTCTACACCCATCTACCCTCTGTGTTCTCTATCAGCGTCTACACCCAGATCACAAAGCTGTCTGTAATCTTGATGCCAAACTCTTAACTTAATCCTAACCTGAACTAAGCCTGACCTTCCCCTCATCCGACCACAGCTCAGACACTAGATTCTGTTGAGTCGGGGTTCTGGGTTTGAATGACGTCTGCAGTTCCCTTTTTACGCCTATGTGTTGCCTGGTTGGTTTCTCCCAAGCAAAGTACCTCATTCTGTCGCTCCGTTCTTCTGTAACCAAGCTGTCGAAGAGAGGAGCACTCATTCTGTCGCTCCGTTCTTCTGTAACCAAGCTGTTGAAGAGAGGAGCACTCATTCTGTCGCTCCCTTCTTCTGTAACCAAGCTGTTGAAGAGAGGAGCACTCATTCTGTCGCTCCCTTCTTCTGTAACCAAGCTGTTGAAGAGAGGAGCACTCATTCTGTCGCTCCCTTCTTCTGTAACCAAGCTGTTGAAGAGAGGAGCACTCATTCTGTCGCTCCCTTCTTCTGTAACCAAGCTGTTGAAGAGAGGAGCACTCATTCTGTCGCTCCCTTCTTCTGTAACCAAGCTGTTGAAGAGAGGAGCACTCATTCTGTCGCCCCCTTCTTCTGTAACTAAGCTGTTGAAGAGAGGAGCACTCATTCTGTCGCTCCCTTCTTCTGTAACCAAGCTGTTGAAGAGAGGAGCACTCATTCTGTCGCTCCCTTCTTCTGTAACCAAGCTGTTGAAGAGAGGAGCACCAGTCCCAACTCTCTGATCCCAGTTAAAGTACAATTAAACATTATGAAATGCACAACTGTGCTGCTTCTATCAACCCCCCCCCCCCCCCCCCCTAGCCCCCCCGCCCCCTAATTTGAGGTGTGTTTTTCTGTTTTCTCCTCCAGGTCTGAACAGAACCAGTACTTTCTCCTGTGAGGCGCACAACCGTAAAGGAGTGGCGACATCAGGCTCTGGGACCATCACAGTCCTGCCATCCCAGCCCCAGAGAGTCAGGGCTGTTGACGTCACCAACTCTAGTCTGCTCCTCTCCTGGGAACCTGGCTTTGGAGGAGTCTATCCTATAACCCACTGCACCATACAGGTAATTACCCATAACCCACTGCACCATACAGGTAATTACCCATAACCCACTGCACCATACAGGTAATTACCCACACTCTTAGAAAGAAGGGTTCCAAAAGGGTACTTCGACTGTGCCCATGAGATAAACCCTTTTTGGGTCCAGGTTGAACCATTTTTGGTTGTAGTTAGAACTTTTGGGGTCCATGTAGAACCCAAAAATACATAACCCATTGCATCCATACAGGTTATTACCCATAACCCATTGCATCCATACAGGTTATTACCCATAACCCATTGCATCCATACAGGTTATTACCCATAACCCATTGCATCCATACAAGTTATTACCCATAACACATTGCGTCATACAGGTTATTGCCCATAACCCATTGCATCATACAGGTTATTACCCATAACCCATTGCATTATACAGGTTATTGCCCATAACCCATTGCATCATACAGGTTATTACCCATAACCCATTGCACCATACAGGTTATTGCCCATAACCCATTGCATCATACAGGTTATTACCCATAACCCATTGCATTATACAGGTTATTGCCCATAACCCATTGCATCATACAGGTTATTACCCATAACTCATTGCATCATACAGGTTATTACCCATAACCCATTGCATCATACAGGTTATTACCCATAACTCATTGCATCATACAGGTTATTACCCATAACCCATTGCATCATACAGGTAAGACGGGACAGGGAAATTCCATTCTGCAGAAATATGAAAAATGTAAAAGTAGAAAAAATCTGGTAACCACTATAACTTTGACTTTTAAATTGGAACACTACACTTTGCAGTGCGGTTGACAAACCTGTGCGGAGTGCAGATTTCCCTTTAGTGTTTGAGCTCCCTGTCAATAAACACATCAATCTGCTAATCTGTCAGTAGCCTGTCAGTAGTCTGTCTGTGGAATGTCAGTAGTCTGTCAGTAGCCTGTCAGTAGTCTGTCAGTAGTCTGTCTGTGGAATGTCAGTAGTCTGTCTGTGGAATGTCAGTAGTCTGTCAGTAGTCTGTCAGTAGTCTGTCAGTAGCCTGTCAGTAGTCTGTCAGTAGCCTGTCAGTAGTCTGTCTGTGGAATGTCAGTAGTCTGTCTGTGGAATGTCAGTAGTCTGTCAGTAGTCTGTCAGTAGTCTGTCAGTAGCCTGTCAGTAGTCTGTCAGTAGCCTGTCAGTAGTCTGTCTGTGGAATGTCAGTAGTCTGTCTGTGGAATGTCAGTAGTCTGTCAGTAGTCTGTCAGTAGTCTGTCAGTAGCCTGTCAGTAGTCTGTCTGTGGAATGTCAGTAGTCTGTCTGTAGTCTGTCTGTGGAATGTCAGTAGTCTGTCAGTAGCCTGTCAGTAGTCTGTCTGTGGAATGTCAGTAGTCTGTCTGTGGAATGTCAGTAGTCTGTCAGTAGTCTGTCAGTAGTCTGTCAGTAGCCTGTCAGTAGTCTGTCAGTAGCCTGTCAGTAGTCTGTCTGTGGAATGTCAGTAGTCTGTCTGTGGAATGTCAGTAGTCTGTCAGTAGTCTGTCAGTAGTCTGTCAGTAGCCTGTCAGTAGTCTGTCAGTAGCCTGTCAGTAGTCTGTCTGTGGAATGTCAGTAGTCTGTCTGTAGTCTGTCTGTGGAATGTCAGTAGTCTGTCAGTAGCCTGTCAGTAGTCTGTCTGTAGAATGTCAGTAGTCTGTCTGTGGAATGTCAGTAGTCTGTCTGTGGAATGTCAGTAGTCTGTCTGTGGAATGTCAGTAGCCTGTCAGTAGTCTGTCTGTGGAATGTCAGTAGTCTGTCTGTGGAATGTCAGTAGCCTGTCAGTAGTCTGTCTGTGGAATGTCAGTAGTCTGTCAGTAGCCTGTCAGTAGTCTGTCTGTGGAATGTCAGTAGTCTGTCAGTAGCCTGTCAGTAGTCTGTCAGTAGCCTGTCAGTAGTCTGTCAGTAGCCTGTCAGTAGTCTGTCTGTGGAATGTCAGTAGTCTGTCTGTAGTCTGTCTGTGGAATGTCAGTAGTCTGTCAGTAGCCTGTCAGTAGTCTGTCTGTAGAATGTCAGTAGTCTGTCTGTGGAATGTCAGTAGTCTGTCTGTGGAATGTCAGTAGTCTGTCTGTGGAATGTCAGTAGCCTGTCAGTAGTCTGTCTGTGGAATGTCAGTAGTCTGTCTGTGGAATGTCAGTAGCCTGTCAGTAGTCTGTCTGTGGAATGTCAGTAGTCTGTCAGTAGCCTGTCAGTAGTCTGTCTGTGGAATGTCAGTAGTCTGTCAGTAGCCTGTCAGTAGTCTGTCTGTAGCCTGTCTGTAGTCTGTCTGTGGAATGTCAGTAGTCTGTCTGTG
>NC_048588.1:38068764-38071264 GCF_013265735.2 Oncorhynchus mykiss
ATTCACACATTTGTGTTAGTGTTGATATTAGTGGAACCTCCAGACCCACCCTGTAGCCTTCAGCCTCTCTACCTCCAGTCCCACCCTGTAGCCTTCAGCCTCTCTACCTCCAGTCCCACCCCGTAGCCTTCAGCCTCTCTACCTCCAGTCCCACCCTGTAGCCTTCAGCCTCTCCACCTCCAGTCCCACCCTGTAGCCTTCAGCCTCTCTACCTCCAGTCCCACCCTGTAGCCTTCAGCCTCTCTACCTCCAGTCCCACCCTGTAGCCTTCAGCCTCTCTACCTCTAGTCCCACCCTGTAGCCTTCAGCCTCTCTACCTCCAGTCCCACCCTGTAGCCTTCAGCCTCCCTACCTCCAGTCCCACCCTGTAGCCTGCAGCCTCTCTACCACCAGTAGCTTTCTGCTGTAGTGAGCACCACACCACAACACACCACAACACCACACACCACAACGCACCACAAAACACCACAACACCACACACCACACCACAACACCACACACCACAACACACCACAACACCAAAACGCCACCACACCACAACACAACCCAAATACACCACAACACAACACACCACCACCCCAACACAACACAACACAACACACAACAAGACACAACAACGCACCACACCACAACCCAAACACACCACAACACACAACACACAACAACACACAACATACCACAACAACACACAACAACACAACACCACCAAAACGCCACCACAACACAATACACAACATACTACAACAACACACCACAACACACAACAACACACCACAACAACACACCACAACAACACACAACACCAAAACGCCACAACAAACTACAACACCACCCCAACACAACACCATCAACACAACATAACACCACCACAACAACACACCACCCCAACACATCACAACACCACCCCAACCCCAAAACAACACCACCCCAACACAACACAACACCACCCCAACACAACACAACACCACCCCAACACAACACAACACCACCCCAACACAACACAACACCACCCCAACACAACACAACACCACCCCAAAACAACACAACACCACCCCAACACAACACAACACCACCCCAAAACAACACAACACCACCCCAAAACAACACAACACCACCCCAACACAACACAACACCACCCCAAAACAACACAACACCACCCCAACCCCAAAACAACACCACCCCAAAACAACACCATCAACACAACATAACACCACCCCAACACAACACAACACCACCCCAACACAACATAACACCACCCCAACACAACAACACACCACCCCAACACATCACAACACCACCCCAAAACAACACAACACCACCCCAACCCCAAAACAACACCACCCCAAAACAACACAACACCACCCCAAAACAACACAACACCACCCCAACACAACACCATCAACACAACACAACACCACCCCAACCCCAAAACAACACCACCCCAAAACAACACAACACAACACCACCCCAAAACAACACAACACCACCCCAACACAACACAACACCACCCCAACACAACACAACACCACCCCAAAACAACACAACACAACACCACCCCAACCCCAAAACAACACCACCCCAACACAACACAACACCACCCCCAACCCCAAAACAACACCACCCAACACAACATAACACCACTCCAACACCACAACAACACAACACAACAACACAACACAACATAACACCACTCCAACAACACCACCCCAACACAACACCACCACAAACCAACACAACATAACACCACCACAACATAACACCACCACAAAACAACACCACCCCAACACAACACAACACAACACCACCCCAACACAACACAACACCACCCCAACACAACACAACACCACCCAACACAACACCACTCCAACACCACAACAACACAACACAACAACACAACACAACATAACACCACTCCAACACCACTCCAACACCACCCCACCCCAACACAACATAACACCACTCCAACACCACAACAACACCACCCCAACACAACACCACCACAAACCAACACAACACCACCCCAACACAACATAACACCACCACAACATAACACCACCACAAAACAACACCACCCCAACACAACACAACACCACCCCAACACAACACAACACAACACCACCCCCAACCCCAAAACAACACCACCCCCAACCCCAACCCCAAAACAACACCACACCACAACACAACACAGCCACAGCAATAGTCCAGACTGGGATGTAGATCTTAATGACAGTGCTCTCTTCTCTCGTCTCCTGCTGTGTGGTGCCGTGTTAAAAGTGTTTACTAGAGTAGCTGTGTGTCGAGGCAGCATGTTATAATGTTCTCTCTGTGATGTTGAACCAGACCAGT
The DNA here is from genome assembly GCF_013265735.2 of Oncorhynchus mykiss. Taxonomy (NCBI): domain Eukaryota; kingdom Metazoa; phylum Chordata; class Actinopteri; order Salmoniformes; family Salmonidae; genus Oncorhynchus; species Oncorhynchus mykiss. The sequence goes on from NC_048588.1 coordinate 38,071,111, forward strand.
CAGCATTAAACTGATAATATGGCTTTCTGAAGCACCTCACTGTCTGGGTTAGGGGTCGTGATGAAAGATGGGGTTAGGGGTCATGGTGAAAGATGGGGTTAGGGGTCGTGGTGAAAGATGGGGTTAGGGGTTGTGGTGAAAGATGGGGTTAGGG
>NC_048588.1:38076264-38078764 GCF_013265735.2 Oncorhynchus mykiss
TCTCCTCTCCTCTCCTCTCCTCTCCTCTCCTCTCCCCTCCTCCTTCCTCAGTGGTCCCCTTTTCCCAACCCCAGATGACCTGTGACTTCATGGGGATGAAATACAGCCAAGCACTGTGGGAAAATTTTAAGAGCGAGAGAAATGGTGGGAGAAAGAGTGAGATGAAAGAGGAAGGGGAGTTTAAAAAACAACAACATGCATTTAGCTTTTTTTCCCCCAAAGCCCCACTTTGATCCCCCCAGAGAGATATCAGAGAAAGATAAGAGGGAACAACGGGGCAAGGGAGAGAGAGAGAGAGAGAGAGAGAGAGAGAGAGAGAGAGACAGAGAGAGAGAGAGAGAGAGAGACAGAGAGACAGAGAGAAAGAGAGAGAGAGAGAGATACAGAGAGATAGAGAGAGAGAGAGAGAGAGAGAGAGAGATACAGAGAGATAGAGAGAGAGAGAGAGAGAGAGAGACAGAGAGAGAGAGAGAGAGAGAGAGAGAGAGAGAGAGACAGAGAGAGAGAGAGAGATAGAGAGGGGGAGAGAGAGAGGGGGAGAGAGAGACAGAGAGAGACAGACAGAAAGAGAGAGAGAGAGATTAAATATGCTGATTAAGCTCATCGAGGGTTAGGACTGGATTACCTGACGTGAACTCAAGACACCCGGGTGGGTGGAAAACACAAGGGAATCATTTCCTCATAAAACTACAACCTCTCCTGAACTGAACTCTGTTTCCAGAACAACGACTGGCCTCATAGATGCTCAACATGCTCTGCTCTGTAACGGCTCGAGTCTAAATCAACTAGACACTATGAAACACAAAGCTTTTACTATCTTCATCCTGGAATATACAAGGTCAGAGGTCATCTGCTTTTGGCCTAAAGCGCGGGAACCTGGACTTCGTCAAATAAATTTGAAAAACAGACATTGTCATCCTACAAGAAACCTGGTATAGAGGAGACGGACCCATTGGTTGCCCTCTAGGTTACAGAGAGCTGGTAGTCCCATCCACCACACTACCAGGTGTGAAACAGGGTATAGAGGAGATGGACCCACTGGTTGCCCTCTAGGTTACAGAGAGCTGGTAGTCCCATCCACCAAACTACCAGGTGGGTGGTATAGAGGAGACAGACCCACTGGTTGCCCTCTAGGTTACAGAGAGCTTGTAGTCCCATCCACCACACTACCAGGTGTGAAACAGGGAAGAGGCTCAAGGTGGTATGGTAATTTGGTATAGAGCAGACAACCTAAGAAAATGAACAACAATGACAAATGAAAGAAACCTCATCTCACTGTCAACTGCGTTTATTTTCAGCAAACTTAACACGTGTAAATATTTGTATGAACATAACAAGATTCAACAACTGAGAAACAAACTGAACAAGTTCCACAGACATGTGACTAACAGAAATTGTATAATGTGTCCCTGAACAAAGGGGGGGTCAAAATCAGAAGTAGCCCTCATCCTCCGATCCAACAGGTCCCAGACGTGCTCAATGGGATTGAGATCCGGGCTCTTCGCTGACCATGGCAGAACACTGACGTTCCTGTCCTGCAGGAAATCACGCACAGAACGAGCAGTGTGGCTGGTGGCATTGTCATGCTTGGAGGGTCATGTCAGGATGAGCGTGCAGGAAGGGTACTTCATGAGGGAGGAGGATGTCTTCCCTGTAACGCACACCGATGATGCTGGGACACACAGCCCCAGACCATGACGGACCCTCCACCTTCAAATCGATCCCGCTCCAGAGCACAGGCCTCAGCGATAAACGGGAATCCGACCATCACCCATGGCCCCCTATCTTTGAAGGACAACATGCTGTGCTCTGTAATGGCTCTATCTTTGAAGGACAGGGGGCCTTAACAACGGAGTTTAGTTTGATGAAGAATGCGAAAACCTACGAAATAAATTGAGAAACCAAAAACATAGTGATTGACCATAGTGAAGAGATAGGTCCATGTTTTCTGGGTCTCTAAAACAATACAGAAATACAATGTAAAATGAAGGAACAACAAGTCAGAAATCAGTTCAATGTAATTGAAGAATCCTTAGAATCTAACCAAATCTAACTATTTGCACATCATTACAACACTGTATATAGACATAATATGACATTTTAAATGTCTCTATTCCTTTGTAATGTCTGTGTAACATTTACTGTTCACTTATATTGTTTTTTAGAAAGAGAGGGGGAGAGAAAGAGAGAGAGCAGATAGAGAGAGAGAGAGAGAGCAGAGAGAGATAGAGGTTTTGTAACTTCTGTATGTGTAATGTTTACTGTTCATTTTTATTGTTTATTTCACTTTTGTATATTATCTACCTCACTTGCTTTGGCAATGTTAACATGTTTCCCATGCCAATAAAGACCCTTGGATTGAATTGAGAGAGAGAGCAGAGAGAGAGAGAGGGCAGAGAGAGAGCAGAGACAGAGAGAGCAGAGAGAGAGAAGAGAGCAGAGAGAGAGAACAACACGAATAATTATCTATCCAAAATGGAGATGTATGGGTAAACCACTT
>NC_048588.1:38088764-38101264 GCF_013265735.2 Oncorhynchus mykiss
GGGGGGAGAGGGGGGGAGAGGGGAGAGGGGGGGTGGAGAGGGGAGAGGAGAGGAGGGGGGGGAGAGGGGAAGAGGAGGGAGAGGGGGGGAGAGGGGAGAGGAGGGGGGAGAGGGGAGAGGAGGGGGGAGAGGGGGGGAGACGGGAGAGGAGGGGGAGAGGAAAGGGGAGACGTGTCATCCATATTTAGAAGCAGTAACAGAACCGGGAGTATCTCTGATAATAGAACCAGACTACTATACACCCTGGACTACGCAACAAGGAGAATGAGAGAGGAAGAGGGAGATGGTTTATTCGGGAGGGAGAAAGAGGGGGATATTTAATGTGAGAGAGCGAGTGTTAGCTTCTTTGTGGGAGAGAGAGGTGACTAAGTTGTTATAACCGTTAACAGTGTGGAAAAAGTACTCAAATCTCATACTGTAGTAAAAGTGAATGTCACCCAGTAAAATACAACTTGAGTAAAACTATTTGATTTTAAATATACTTATCAAAAGTATCAAAAGTAAAAGTATGAATAATTTAAATTTCCTTATATTAAGCCATGTTGTTCTCTGTTTAGTGAGTCCTCCAGATCAGAGCCAGTAGAGATGACCAGGGATGTTCTCTGTTTAGTGAGTCCTCCAGATCAGAGCCAGTAGAGATGACCAGGGATGTTCTCTGTTTAGTGAGTCCTCCAGATCAGAGGTAGTAGGGATGACCAGGGATGTTCTCTGTTTAGTGAGTCCTCCAGATCAGAGCCAGTAGAGATGACCAGGGATGTTCTCTGTTTAGTGAGTCCACCAGATCAGAGGCAGTAGGGATGACCAGGGATGTTCTCTATTTAGTGAGTCCTCCAGATCAGAGGCAGTAGGGATGACCAGGGATGTTCTCTGTTTAGTGAGTCTTCCAGATCAGAGGCAGTAGGGATGACCAGGGATTTTCTCTGTTTAGTGAGTCCTCCAGATCAGAGGCAGTAGGGATGACCAGGGATGTTCTCTGTTTAGTGAGTCCTCCAGATCAGAGGCAGTAGGGATGACCAGGGATGTTCTCTGTTTAGTGAGTCCTCCAGATCAGAGGTAGTAGGGATGACCAGGGATGTTCTCTGTTTAGTGAGTCCTCCAGATCAGAGGCAGTAGGGATGACCAGGGATGTTCTCTGTTTAGTGAGTCCTCCAGATCAGAGGCAGTAGGGATGACCAGGGATGTTCTCTGTTTAGTGAGTCCTCCAGATCAGAGGCAGTAGGGATGACCAGGGATGTTCTCTGTTTAGTGAGTCCTCCAGATCAGAGGCAGTAGGGATGACCAGGGATGTTCCCTGTTTAGTGAGTCCTCCAGATCAGAGGCAGTAGGGATGACCAGGGATGTTCTCTGTTTAGTGAGTCCTCCAGATCAGAGGCAGTAGGGATGACCAGGGATGTTCTCTGTTTAGTGAGTACTCCAGATCAGAGGCAGTAGAGATAACCAGGGATGTTCTCTGTTTAGTGAGTCCACCAGATCAAAGGCAGTAGGGATGACCAGGGATGTTCTCTGTTTAGTGAGTCCTCCAGATCAGAGACAGCAGGGATGACCAGGGATGTTCTCTTGATAAGTGCAAATTGGACCCTTTCCTGTCCTGCTAGGCATTCAAAATGTAAGAGTACTTTTGGGTGTCAGGGAAAATGAATGGAATAAAAAGTACAATATTTTCTTTAGGAATGTAGTGAAGTAAAAGTAAATGTTGTCAAAAATATAAATAGTAAAGTAACACACAGAGAGAGAGAGAGGAGACCATAGTAAAATAACACAAAATAAATCAAATAAACTATACACCCTGGTATCTACTATACACCCTGGTCTCTACTATACACCCTGGTCTCTACTATACACCCTGGTATCTACTATACACCCTGGTCTCTACTATACACCCTGGTCTCTACTATACACCCTGGTCTCTACTATACACCCTGGTCTCTACTATACACCCTGGTCTCTACTATACACCCTAGTCTCTGCTATACACCCTAGTCTCTACTATACACCCTGGTCTCTACTATACACCCTAGTCTCTACTATACACCCTAGTCTCTACTATACACCCTGGTCTCTACTATACACCCTGGTCTCTACTATACACCCTGGTCTCTACTATAACCCCCATAGTAAACTATACACCCTTGTATCTACTATACACCCTGGTCTCTATTATACACCCCGGTCTCTACTATACACCCTGGTCTCTACTATACACCCTGGTCTCTACTATAACCCCCATAGTAAACTATACACCCTGGTATCTACTATACACCCTGGTCTCTACTATACACCCTGGTCTCTACTATACACCCTGGTATCTACTATACACCCTGGTATCTACTATAACCCCCATAGTAAACTATACACCCTGGTATCTACTATAACCCCCATAGTAAACTATACACCCTGGTCTCTACTATACACCCTGGTCTCTACTATACACCCTGGTCTCTACTATACACCCTGGTCTCTACTATACACCCTGGTCTCTACTTTACACCCTGGTCTCTACTATACACCCTGGTCTCTACTATACACCCTGGTCTCTACTATACACCCTGGTCTCTACTATACACCCTGGTCTCTACTATACACCCTGGTCTCTACTATACACCCTGGTCTCTACTATACACCCTGGTCTCTACTATACACCCTAGTCTCTGCTATACACCCTAGTCTCTACTATACACCCTGGTCTCTACTATACACCCTAGTCTCTACTATACACCCTAGTCTCTACTATACACCCTGGTCTCTACTATACACCCTGGTCTCTACTATACACCCTGGTATCTACTATAACCCACATAGTAAACTATACACCCTGGTCTCTACTATACACCCTGGTCTCTACTATACACCCTGGTATCTACTATAACCCCAATAGTAAACTATACACCCTTGTATCTACTATACACCCTGGTCTCTATTATACACCCCGGTCTCTACTATACACCCTGGTCTCTACTATACACCCTGGTCTCTACTATAACCCCCATAGTAAACTATACACCCTGGTATCTACTATACACCCTGGTCTCTACTATACACCCTGGTCTCTACTATACACCCTGGTATCTACTATACACCCTGGTATCTACTATAACCCCCATAGTAAACTATACACCCTGGTATCTACTATAACCCCCATAGTAAACTATACACCCTGGTCTCTACTATACACCCTGGTCTCTACTATACACCCTGGTCTCTACTATACACCCTGGTCTCTACTATACACCCTGGTCTCTACTTTACACCCTGGTCTCTACTATACACCCTGGTCTCTACTATACACCCTGGTCTCTACTATACACCCTGGTCTCTACTATAACCCCCATAGTAAACTTTACACCCTGGTATCTACTATACACCCCGGTCTCTACTATAACCCCCATTGACACACAACCCCCACACACACACATACACACAAACACATTCACACAACACACACAAACACATTCACACAACACGCAGACACACACACACAGACACACACACACAAACAGACACACAGACACACACACACACAGACACACACACACACACAACCCCCACGCCCTACAACAGCCCCAGTAGCACTGCTTCTCTAGAAACTCTGTCCTTCTCCTCAAGGAACCACATGACTGACCCCCCCCCCCCCCCGCCTCCCTCCCTCCCCCAGATACCTCCTACCAGCCGCTCTTCTCTTGGCACTGGTGGTATGTTGTCATGGCGATAGCTGTTGCCGTGGCGCTAGCAGTCCTAATGGCAGTGTACGTGGCCAAACTACGGCGGAAGGAGACACGCTTTGGGTGAGTAGGCTCCTCAGTCTCCCAGGCGGAGTGTGTGTGTGTGTGTGTGTGTGTGTGTGTGTGTGTGTGTTTGACGTAATGGTAAATGTCATGTATTAGCTAAGAAAACAGGGGTTTTCTCTTTGTGTCAGCGTGCATTCTGGGGCCTGTAGAACGACTCTGTTATAAAACTATGGATTCTGACATATTAGAGAAAGGTTCTACAGCTGTGTTTGTGCATCTGGCTGCAGATGTGTGTGTGTGGAGAGTCTATAACCCATCTGGAGAGTCTATAACCCATCTGGAGAGTCTATAACCCCTCTGGAGAGTGTATAACCCATCTGGAGAGTCTATAACCCATCTGGAGAGTCTATAACCCCTCTGGAGAGTCTATAACTCATCTGGAGAGTCTATAACCTATCTGGAGAGTATATAACCCATCTGGAGAGTCTATAACCCATCTGGAGAGTCTATATAACCCATCTGGAGAGTCTATAACCCATCTGGAGAGTCTATAACCCATCTGGAGAGTATATAACCTATTTGGAGAGTCTATAACCCACCTGGAGAGTTTATAACCCATCTGGAGAGTCTATAACCCATCTGGAGAGTCTATAACCCATCTGGAGTGTCTATATAACCCATCTGGAGAGTCTATAACCCATCTGGAGAGTATATAACCTATTTGGAGAGTCTATAACCCATCTGGAGTGTCTATATAACCCATCTGGAGTGTCTATATAACCCATCTGGAGAGTCTATAACCCATCTGGAGAGTATATAACCTATTTGGAGAGTCTATAACCCATCTGGAGAGTCTATAACCCATCTGGAGAGTATATAACCCATCTGGAGAGTCTATAACCCATCTGGAGTGTCTATATAACCCATCTGGAGAGTCTATAACCCATCTGGAGAGTATATAACCTATTTGGAGAGTCTATAACCCCTCTGGAGAGTCTATAACCCCTCTGGAGAGTCTATAACCCCTCTGGAGAGTCTATATAACCCATCTGGAGAGTCTATAACCCATCTGGAGAGTATATAACCTATTTGGAGAGTCTATAACCCACCTGGAGAGTATATAACCCATATGGAGAGTCTATAACCCATCTGGAGTGTCTATATAACCCATCTGGAGAGTCTATAACCCATCTGGAGAGTATATAACCTATTTGGAGAGTCTATAACCCACCTGGAGAGTATATAACCCATATGGAGAGTCTATAACCCATCTGGAGTGTCTATATAACCCATATTGAGAGTCTATAACCCATCTGGAGAGTATATAACCTATTTGGAGAGTCTATAACCCATCTGGAGTGTCTATATAACCCATCTGGAGTGTCTATATAACCCATCTGGAGAGTCTATAACCCATCTGGAGAGTATATAACCTATTTGGAGAGTCTATAACCCACCTGGAGAGTTTATAACCCATCTGGAGTGTCTATGTAACCCATCTGGAGAATCTATAACCCATCTGGATAGTATATTACCCATCTGGAGAGTCTATACCCCATCTGGAGAGTCTATAACCCATCTGGAGTGTCTATATAACCCATCTGGAGTGTCTATATAATCCATCTGGAGAGTCTATAACCCATCTGGAGAGTATATAACCTATTTGGAGAGTCTATAACCCACCTGGAGAGTCTACAACCCATCTGGAGAGTATATAACCCATCTGGAGAGTATATAACCTATTTGGAGAGTCTATAACCCATCTGGAGAGTTTATAACCCATCTGGAGAGTCTATAACCCATCTGGATAGTTTATAACCCATATGGAGAGTCTATAACCCATCTGGAGAGTCTATAACCCATCTGGAGAGTCTATATACCCCATATGGAGAGTTTATAACCCATCTGGAGAGTCTAGAACCCATATGGAGTGTCTATGTAACCCATCTGGAGAATCTATAACCCATCTGGAGAGTATATTACCCATCTGGAGAGTCTATACCCCATCTGGAGAATCTATACCCCATCTGGAGAGTCTATAACCCATCTGGAGTGTCTATATAACCCATCTGGAGTGTCTATATAATCCATCTGGAGAGTCTATAACCCATCTGGAGAGTCTATAACCCATCTGGAGAGTTTATAACCCATCTGGAGAGTCTATAACCCATCTGGAGAGTCTATAACCCATCTGGAGAGTCTATATACCCCATATGGAGAGTCTATAACCCATCTGGAGAGTCTATAACCTATTTGGAGAGTCTATAACCCATCTGGAGTGTCTATATAACCCCTCTGGAAAGTCTATAACCCACCTGGATAGTCTATAACCCATCTGGAGAGTCTATAACCCCTCTGGAGAGTCTATATACCCCATCTGGAGACTCTAGAACCCATTTGAAGATTCTATAACACATTTGGAGAGTCTAGAACCATTTTGGAGACTCTAGAACCCACTTGGAGACTCTATAACTGATCTGGAGACTCTCTAACTGATCTGGAGACTCTAAAACCACACTGGAGATTCTAGAACCCATTTAGAGACTCTGGAACCAATCTGTTTTGGTCAGACTCAGATTCCTTCACAATACAGAAATGTACCTCTTCAGCTGTGTTTGTCCACCTGACTACAGGTGTGACAACTGATTTATGTTCCTATGTTTTTCTATGTGTGTGTGTGTGTGTGTGTGTGTGTGTGTGTGTGTGTGTGTGTGCGTGCATATACGTTTGTGTGTGTGTGTGTGTGTGTGCGTGTGTGTGCATGCGTGCATATACGTTTGTGTGTGTGTGTGTGTGTGCATGTATATATGTTTGTGTGTGTGTGTGTGCATGTATATATGTTTGTGTGTGTGTGCGTGTGTGTGCATGCTTGTATATACGTGTGTGTGTGTGTGTGTGTGTGTGTGTGTGTGTGTGCATGTATGCATGTACGTTTGTGTGTGTGTGTGTGTGTGTGTGTGTGTGTGTGTGTGTGTGTGTGTGTGTGTGTGTGTGTGTGTGTGTGTGGGTGTGTGGGTGGGTGCGTGCATATACGTTTGTGTGTGTGTGTGTGTGTGTGTGTGTTAACAGGGAAGTGTTTGAGCCCATGATGGAGAGTGGAGAGCTGGTGGTGAGGTACAGAGCACGACGTACATACAGCCGCAGGACCACTGAGGCCACATGTGAGTCCCTCTGTCTCTCCATACCTGATCCTAGATCCTCCCTACCTGATCCTAGAGCAGTGGAAGATGGGCGTTTCTCTACATGTCCTTACATGTAACTGACCTCAGGATATGTATAGCTAGATGGAAAGAGTCTCCCTGTCAAGCAAGCCTGCCCCAACACATACCCATCTATTGATAGAAACAGTCCTAGTCCAACATACTGCATACAGTATACTGTATCACCTATACAATACTACATACCTACTGTATCACCTATACAATACTACGTACCTACTGTATACTGAATAACCTATACAATCCTACATACCTACTGTATCACCTATACAATACTACATACCTACTGTATACTGTATCACCTATACAATACTACATACCTACTGTATACTGTATCACCTATACAATACTACATACCTACTGTATCACCTATACAATACTACGTACCTACTGTATCACCTATACAATACTACGTACCTACTGTATACTGTATCCCCTATACAATACTACATACCTACTGTATCACCTATACAATACTACATACCTACTGTATCACCTATACAATCCTACATACCTACTGTATCACCTATACAATACTACATACCTACTGTATACTGTATCACCTATACAATACTACGTACCTACTGTATACTGGGTCACCTATACAATACTACATACCTACTGTATACTGTATCACCTATACAATACTACATACCTACTGTATCACCTATACAATCCTACATACCTACTGTATACTGTATCACCTATACAATACTACATACCTACTGTATACTGTATCACCTATACAATACTACATACCTACTGTATCACCTATACAATACTACATACCTACTGTATCACCTATACAATCCTACATACCTACTGTATACTGGGTCACCTATACAATACTACATACCTACTGTATACTGTATCACCTATACAATACTACATACCTACTGTATACTGTATCCCCTATACAATACTACATACCTACTGTATCACCTATACAATACTACATACCTACTGTATCACCTATACAATACTACGTACCTACTGTATACTGGGTCACCTATACAATACTACATACCTACTGTATACTGTATCACCTATACAATACTACATACCTACTGTATCACCTATACAATACTACATACCTACTGTATACTGTATCCCCTATACAATACTACATACCTACTGTATCACCTATACAATACTACATACCTACTGTATCACCTATACAATCCTACATACCTACTGTATCACCTATACAATACTACATACCTACTGTATACTGTATCACCTATACAATACTACATAACTACTGTATCACCTATACAATACTACATACCTACTGTATCACCTATACAATACTACATACCTACTGTATACTGTATCACCTATACAATACTACATACCTACTGTATCACCTATACAATACTACATACCTACTGTATACTGTATCACCTATACAATACTACATACCTACTGTATCACCTATACAATACTACATACCTACTGTATACTGGGTCACCTATACAATACTACATACCTACTGTATACTGTATCACCTATACAATACTACATACATACTGTATACTGTATCACCTATACAATACTACACACATACAGTATACTGTATCACCTATACAATACTACATACATACTGTATACTGTATCACCTATACAATACTACATACCTACTGTATACTTAACCATCTTTACAATACTACATACATACGGTATACTATACACTACTACATACATACTGTATACTAAACCACCTATACAATACTACATTCATATTGTATATCATACAATACTACATACATACTGAATACTATACCACCTATAAAATACTACATACATACTGTATACTATATAATACTACGTTCATACTGTATACTATACCACCGATACATTACTACATTCATATTGTATACCACACAATACTACACACATACTGAATACTATACCACCTAAACAATACTACATACATACTGTATGCTATACCTGTATAGTGTTTACCCTCTTTGCCTGTGCCTGGCCTAACACAGTACTTCAGTGTCCTATAGAGGAGCGTTGACGAGGACAGTATCATAACAGGGTCTGTTTTTAGCTGAATCCACCCAGAGATAAGCTGAGCTTAGCATTAATAGATTAATAACACCCCTCTACAGCCAAGTACCATTTAATAGAGCACAGTACAATAGAGTACCCTGGAGTACAGTAGAGTACAGTAAAGTAGAGTACAGTAAAACAGAGTACCCACGAGTACAGTAGAGTACAGTACAGTAAAACAGAGTACCATAGAGTACAGTAAAACAGAGTACCCTAGAGTACAGTAGAGTACAGTAGAGTACAGTAAAACAGAGTACCATAGAGTACAGTGGAGTACAGTAGAGTAGAGTACAGTAAAGCAGAGTACCCTAGAGTACATTTGAGTACAATAGAGTACAGTACAGTATAGTAGAGTACAGTACTGTGCAGTATAGTATAGTACAGTATTATAGTGTACAGTACAGTAGAGTGCAGTACAGTAGATCGCAGTACAGTACAGTAGAGTAGAGTATAGTAGAGCGCAGTAGAGTACAGTACAGTAGAGTACATTAGAGTGCAGTACACTACAGTAGAGTACAGTAGAGTACAGTACACTACAGTAGAGTACAGTACAGTAGATAGAGTACAGTACAGTAGAGCACAGTACAGTAGAGCACAGTACAGTAGAGTACAGTACAGTAGAGTACAGTACACTACAGTAGAGTAGAGTATAGTAGAGCGCAGTAGAGTACAGTACAGTAGAGTACATTAGAGTGCAGTACACTACAGTAGAGTACAGTAGAGTACAGTACACTACAGTAGAGTACAGTACAGTAGATAGAGTACAGTACAGTAGAGCACAGTACAGTAGAGCACAGTACAGTAGAGTACAGTACAGTAGAGTACAGTACACTACAGTAGAGTACAGTAGAGTGCAGTAGAGGACAGTAGAGTACAGTACAATACAGTAAAGTACAGTAGAGTAGAGTATAGTAGAGCGCAGTAGAGTACAGTACAGTAGAGTACATTAGAGTGCAGTACACTACAGTAGAGTACAGTAGAGTACAGTACACTACAGTAGAGTACAGTACAGTAGATAGAGTACAGTACAGTAGAGCACAGTACAGTAGAGCACAGTACAGTAGAGTACAGTACAGTAGAGTACAGTACACTACAGTAGAGTACAGTAGAGTGCAGTAGAGTACAGTAGAGTAGAGTACAGTAGAGTAGAGTACAGTAGAGTACATTAGAGTACAGTGCACTACAGTAGAGTAAAGTAGAGTACAGTAGAGTACAGTACAGTAGAGTACAGTAGAGTACAGTACAATACAGTAAAGTACAGTAGAGCACAGTAGAGTACAGTAGACTACAGTACACTACTGTAGAGTACAGTAGAGTACAGTAGAGTACAGTACACTACAGTAGTGCAGTAGAGTACATTAGAGTACAGTACACTACAGTAGAGTACAGTAGAGTAGAGTATAGTAGAGCGCAGTAGAGTACAGTACAGAAGAGTACAGTAGAGTACAGTACACTACAGTAGAGTACAGTACAGTAGATAGAGTACAGTACAGTAGAGCACAGTACAATAGAGTACCCTGGAGTACAGTAGAGTACAGTAAAGTAGAGTACAGTAAAACAGAGTACCCAAGAGTACAGTAGAGTACAGTACAGTAAAACAGAGTACCATAGAGTACAGTAAAACAGAGTACCCTAGAGTACAGTAGAGTACAGTAGAGTACAGTAAAACAGAGTACCATAGAGTACAGTAGAGTACAGTAGAGTAGAGTACAGTAAAACAGAGTACCCTAGAGTACAGTAGAGTACAGTAGAGTAGAGTACAGTAAAACAGAGTACCCTAGAGTACATTCGAGTACAATAGAGTACAGTACAGTATAGTAGAGTACAGTACTGTGCAGTATAGTATAGTACAGTATTATAGTGTACAGTACAGTAGAGTACAGTACACTACAGTAGAGTACAGTACAGTAGATAGAGTACAGTACAGTAGCGCACAGTAGCGCACAGTACAGTAGAGCACAGTACAGTACAGTAGAGTACAGTACACTACAGTAGAGTACAGTAGAGTGCAGTAGAGTACAGTAGAGTAGAGTACAGTAGAGTAGAGTACAGTAGAGTACATTAGAGTACAGTGCACTACAGTAGAGTAAAGTAGAGTACAGTAGAGTACAGTACAGTAGAGTACAGTAGAGTACAGTACAATACAGTAAAGTACAGTAGAGCACAGTAGAGTACAGTAGACTACAGTACACTACTGTAGAGTACAGTAGAGTACAGTACACTACAGTAGTGCAGTAGAGTACATTAGAGTACAGTACACTACAGTACAGTACAGTATAGTAGAGTATAGTAGAGCGCAGTAGAGTACAGTACAGTAGAGTACATTAGAGTGCAGTACACTACAGTAGAGTACAGTAGTGTACAGTACACTACAGTAGAGTACAGTACAGTAGATAGAGTACAGTACAGTAGAGCACAGTACAGTAGAGCACAGTACAGTAGAGTACAGTACAGTAGAGTACAGTACACTACAGTAGAGTACAGTAGAGTGCAGTAGAGTACAGTAGAGTAGAGTACAGTAGAGTAGAGTACAGTAGAGTACATTAGAGTACAGTGCACTACAGTAGAGTAAAGTAGAGTACAGTAGAGTACAGTACAGTAGAGTACAGTAGAGTACAGTACAATACAGTAAAGTACAGTAGAGCACAGTAGAGTACAGTAGACTACAGTACACTACTGTAGAGTACAGTAGAGTACAGTAGAGTACAGTACACTACAGTAGTGCAGTAGAGTACATTAGAGTACAGTACACTACAGTAGAGTACAGTAGAGTACAGTAGAGTACACTACAGTAGAGTACAGTAGAGTACACTACAGTAGAGTACAGTAGAGTACAGTAGAGTACAGTACAATACAGTAAAGTACAGTAGAGCACAGTGGAGTACAGTAGAGTACATTAGAGTACAGTAGAGTACAGTACACTACAGTAGAGTACAGTAGAGTACAATAGAGTACAGTACAGTACAGTAGAGCACAGTAGAGTACAGTAGAGTACATTAGAGTACAGTAGAGTACAGTACACTACAGTAGAGTACAGTAGAGCACAGTAGAGTACAGTAGAGTACATTAGAGTACAGTAGAGTACAGTAGAGTACAGTACACTACAGTAGAGTACAGTAAAGTACAGTAGAGTACATTAGAGTACAGTAGAGTACAGTAGAGTACAGTAGAGTACAGTAGAGTACATTAGAGTACAGTAGAGTACAGTAGAGTACAGTACACTACAGTAGAGTACAGTACAATACAGTAAAGTACAGTAGAGCACAGTAGAGTACAGTAGAGTACAGTAGAGTACAGTACAGTACAGTAGAGTACAGTAGAGTACAATAAAGTACAGTAGAGTACCATCAGTCTCGTATGCCAACAGTACTCACCAGTTATTACATGGTACCTTCTGATCTGATTACAGTCAGACAGCTGTTCCAGTGTAGACGTTCAGGAGGAGAGCTAGATAGGCGAACTCATTCACTGAGAAGATGGCATCACTCATACAGTCTAA